>NC_058131.1:455159760-455211730 GCF_016433145.1 Gracilinanus agilis
TTTTTTAAAAAAAAAACAGGCGTATTTGTTGGTGATAGAATCCAAGTATGAGAAATAAGAAGCAGGATGATTTCAGAAAAAGCTCTAAAGACCAACATGAACTGATGCCAAATGGAAGAAGCAAAAGAGAACATTGGACACAGTAACTGCAGCAATACTGTCCTCTCAGAAATACAAAGATCTGGTTCAGCTCTGAAGAAGAAAAGGAGGTTGACTCAGAAGAAGAATTTACATGAAGAACACAAGAAGAACAACTCTGAGACTTCAAAACTCTGATCCATTTATTGCCTACCTAAGACTTTGAAATAGAAATAATGAAGTTTGTTTCCCTCTCAACAGAGGTGGTAGAATAGTATAGCTTTGGAATTAGGCTGCTATTGTCAGGCAAACCATATTTTGACTGTTTTTGCTTAACTGTACTTCTTTGTTCCATAGGAGCTTTCATTTGGGGTGTGGAGAAGGGAGAAGAGCAGTCACTGGGAAAGGACAATGATGTGAAAAAATAGCATCAATAAAATATTTTTTTTCAAAGAATATATTTAAACATGAGTGCCTATATCCACATACAAAGATACAAAATGAGAAAAGCAGAGGCAAAAGGATATCAGTGAAAAAATCATAATATTGCTATCCACCTCCTAAGAGAGATTATATTTTCAAGCTAAAGAGTAAAAGACACACATGTGAACAAGGACAATGTGGGTATTTGTTTTGATTGACTGAGACTATTTGTTAGAAGGGTTTTTTCTTTTTTTTCTTTTCAAGGGAGATGAATCAGAGAGGGAAGAAAATAAATATTGAACTTTTACTTTTAAAATCATAGGACCATGAATTTAGAACTGGAAGGGACCTAAGTATCATGTTTCAATGCCCTCATTTTACAGTTAAGGAAAATAAAAGCCAAGGAGTTACTAACCCAAGATTACACAGTCTGTGGGGTGTCAAGAGTAAAGATTTGAACCTTATTGAATATTGAATATTAACTTGAAATGAATTCACAAAAATATGAGGATTTGAGTCATTTTTCCTTACTAGAACATTAGTTCCTCTGTCTATGAAAAAGTTTATATGGTTCTTTTCCTTTAAAATCAATGTTTCTGAAGTAGGCATTCTATACCTTTGAGTATCTATGTAATACCTCCAAAGCACTACTCTGACTTTTTGTGGTATAGAGATGAGGCTGAGTTCTCAAAGGCCATATCAGTGAAACACAACCTACCTCTGGCAGGTGTGTCTTATATGAGAAAGTCTTTTTTAAGTGCCATTCTGGTGGTTGTGGTAGTTTTCTGTCCTGTAAGTCTATTTCAGTATGGGAGAGGGTCAAGACCACCAGGAGCCTTCATTCTATGTGGCCCTCTTGTACTTCTACAATGACAGTGACAGAATGATGGAAAAAGGAACAGAGATTGTTAAGAAGCTCCACTTTTAGACCATATATAAATACTAATTTCACTATTGATACTCTGAATACAAGATCCTTGTCCAATGGCCAGGTATTGCTGTAATAAATGAATTGTATCAATAACATTCTTGTTAAATGAAACCAGATGATAAGAAAAAGTTGCAGTAAGATGAAAGGGGGGCTCAGAGTTTCCCTTTAGAGAATAAATTATTCCTTCTGGAGGTAAATAATGGAATTGGCAGAGCTGACCTTATCACTTAGCTACAGGCAACAAGAAATATTTTTTTTCTTGGCATATTTGGTCATCTCTTATTAGCGTACTAATTAGTAAAAGACCCTCCAATTAAATACTGTGAATGTACAATATTAGATATTACAAAGGAGAGAGAAAATATCTGCAAAGGATTCAATAGACTCTCCAAATTAAATCAACATGTAATTTAACATATGATGACTTTACTACAAATATCATGGTAAAAGACATAAAGATATGTTCAAAATTATGGTTCAAACATAAGAAATGAAGGAGGCCCAATGTGCATAGACTACACAATACCTAAATACCAATATGTCATGAAATTTAAAAATACTTGGGAGATGTATAATCTCCCAAATGACATAAATATCAAATAATAAAAAGTATAATACTGAAATAATTTAATTGCTCCCTGCACTATCAATCAAAATACCAAAGCGGTATTTTATAGTTAAAACCAATTATAGTGAAAACATAGTGAATAGAGAAACAATGGAGAATCTGAACCAGGTGGGTTATACTTCACACTAAAGGGAAGGAAAAGTGTTGCAAAGGGGTCCCCGGTAGGGATGGGGGCAGGGTAGGCAAAGGGCCAAAAAGGCTAAGCACACAGTGCTTAGCACTCCATCATTTATTACAGACACACAAACTACTATATATATATATATATATATATATATATATATACACACACACACACACACACACACACACACACACACACACACACACACACACATATACCTTTTGCTAGCATGGGAACCAAGCTGGCTAGCCTGGGAATCAAGCAATAAACATGGCTCTGGCTAGCGTGAGAAGCAGACAGTAAACAAGAATAATTTTGACTAAAAATTATTTTTCTTCAGATAGGAGGCAGAAAAACATCTGGAGCAAAGGACTTTCCTTCCTCAGGTGTCCCGTCTTAAACGTGCTTTTCTCTGCAACTGGGTCCTCTTCCAGACCCTCTCAGGAATGTCAGGGTGGAGGAGGAAGGAGGAGGGTACGGGTCAGGAGGAATTAACCCTTTGAGTTCTCTACATCTCCCCCTTCTTCGTTTTGTGAGCGCCACACCTGGCACACCAAAAAGGGAGAGAATACGTATCCCGGGAAGTTAACTCCTGAGTTCTCTGCATCCCCTCCTTTTTTATAAGTACCGTACCTGGCGGGGCTAGTAATAACGAAGCGAATCAGAACGGGGAAACAAACACACAGAAAGAGGCTCATTACAACCAGGAGTACAAAAGGAAGGAGGTTATGCATTGCTTCAGAAATCCATCCGTGTGCCTGCTGAACCCAATTCACGGATATCAATAATGACGGGGGAGAGTGACAAATCCTGATCAATACTTTCATCTTACACGATTGGCATCATCCAAATCCATTGATATACTGGTTAATCCCCACAACCCCTGCAAATGAATTCTAGTAAAGTTTACATCAGTAGCATTATATTGAAGAGGTAATAAAGCAAGAATGAGTCACATTGCAGCTTCTGAGATAACTGTAAGATCCACACCTCAGAAGTCAGCTCTAACACATCATCTCTAAGAGCAGATAACAGTTGTATAAAAATCATGATTAATTCTATTCTGTGACATGAAGTTAGTAAGTGGCTTGACATATTTGACAAATTTTCATCAGAATGGTTAAAATAAAAAGGTGTTACAGAAGCGGTTACATATCTATAATCGCATTTCAGTGACAATCTTGTTTTGATGATTTCCAATTCATCTCCTAAATAAAATACTGAATGTTCCAGGAGAACTACTTTTGCAACTAAATCATCATTCTAAAGGGATCTCTAAGTGAATTTAGGGCCTATGAGGCAAAAGTATATTCCAATAACAATAATAATTAATAAAATTAATTAAACTTTAGCTGGATATTCTTTTATCTTCATCTTTATCTTCATCTTTAGGAATCCTGATTGTCTGGACTCTCTGGTCGGGTGTGCTCCAGACTGTTTGCTGAATGGTTCTTCCTATTAGGGAAAAATTCTTTATAAAGCTAACATATTCTGAAATAAATTTGTCTACTTCAGGAGATATAAGAATTCCTGAGGGCCTAACCTTTACTCTAAAATGTAGAGTTTATTTCTTTTTTAAGTAGTTAACCTATACTTGTGACATGTTAGTTGTAGATCAATTAGAGTCTTAGTGGTCTAAAGTCATTGTTGAAATATTCTATGATAATCTGCTGCCTTTTTTTTATTTAAATGGAAAGTCTTCATGAGTTGCATTTGGTATCAATTAAAAAGATTTTTGTCATAGGAAAAATGTAGGAGAAAAGATCTTCCTTTGAAATATGTAGATTGAGTATTTAAACACATGCCCAGGCTAAGCATCAAACACCAATGAAAGCAAATCATATCTTACTTAGGATCCTACTATTGAATGAATTCTTCACATTATGCTATGGAGTGTTAAAAAAAACATTCTTGTGGCATCTCAACCTAAAAACTTCACTTAAAAAGTTCTGTGTTTTCTAGGCCACTGATCCTTTAAGTGAATAAGTGGGTGTGCTAGCTTGTTGTGTGGTGGCATATTCTTCTCACTGTGCATTGTTTGCCTTGTCTCTTTCCCTGCTGTTTGACTCATTGTGAAACTAAAGTGTAGGGAGTATGTATTTCTGAAGTGTGTAATGTCTACCTTTAATTTAACCTCGACTGAAAAAAAATCCTCTCATTTATCCTAAATGTGAAGTGAGATTTATACTCACAATGATACCTGTGGACAGGAGCTTCTTGACTGAGATGTCCACTATGGTGGTGAGGGGGAAGAATCTTCAGGACAGCCAGAAGTCTGGCTGGAACTTGTTCAAACCAAGTTAGGCGCTTGTCTCAGTGCTAACATCTGCAAAATCCTTACACCTGCAGCCTGTCACCCTTAGCAACAGCTTCTCCAGACCCTAACCCTCTTCCCTCAGTTTCCCCTTGTGTTTAAATAAACCCTTAGCCCTTATTCCTTTTATGCTGCAGATCTCCTGATTGTAGGCTTGTTTGTAGTTCCCTGACGGTTTCGAAAAATTAAATTAACACACTCCCCCAAACAAACACCTCACTGCTTTTGGGTGCACAGCTTAACCTGGGGGGGGGGGGTAGGGAAGGGGGTCTTACCTTACCCTGTGACACAGAGGATTGCAACGACTCTCTGGGCTTCAGACCTCACTGGTTTCTTCATACCCCACGTGGGGCACCAATTGTTGCAAAAAAGAGTCCAGGTAAGGACCAGGGCAGGGTAGGCAAGGGCCAAGAAGGCAGTCACACACAGACGCTTAGCACTCCACCATTTATTACAGACACACTCTCTACAAACTACATTCTACCCAGGGACTTTATCGATAGCAGCAGTATATTCCTTTTGTTAGCATGAAAACCAAGCTGGCTAGGGTGGGAATCAAGCAATACGCATGGTTCTGGCTAGTGTGAGAAGCAGAGAGTAAAAAGGAATAATTTTTGCTAAAAATTATTCTTCAGGCAGGAGAAGAATGGCACCTGGAGCAAGGGACTTCTTCCTCAGGGTGCTTGTCTTAAATGTGCTTTTCTCTGCAGTTGTGTCCTCTTCCTGACCCCCTCATAAATGTCGGGGGGAGGAGGAAAGAGGAGGGGAACATGTAAGGAAGAATTAACCCCTTGAGTTCTCTAAAGAAAGGAGTCTAGACTCTGCCAATACCTCTAGCCTCCACTGATGGTGTTCCTTCATTTGTAAGGAATAGTCTCCTACATCCTAGTTGTGGTTAACCACTAACAGATAAGTATTTTCAAAGAAATATTTTCTTCAAAAGATTTTTACAATGCAATTGTAAACTTGCTCTCCCAAGACACATAGGAGGCACATTCCACCACTACCTACTCCCTTAACAAAAAGTAAAGATAAATAACAGGAGATGATATGAATAACTTCTGACGAGAAGCATTGAAACAAAAAAAACATAAAAACCACTTAATATGACTGATAAAGAAGATAGAAAAGTATACCAAAGAGCAAATATCAACTGAATACTATTATCCTGGCTATGAAGTGTGCCCTGGCTAAATGATATGACTCAAAATATTTTAAGCAATATTCCTTCATTCCTAGATATTTGGCATAATGGATAGTCCACTATAGGCTTGGAGTCAGGAAGATCTAAATTAAAATTCAGCTTGAGACAATTACTAGCGGTATGACCCTGGGCAACTCACTTAACTGCTGCCTTTTTCTCCTCAACTATAAAATGAAGATAATAATAGTACCTACTTCTCATAGTTGTGAGAATCAAATGAGATATTCGTAAAGCCCTTAGCACAGTGTCTGAGAAGGTATTTAAATGTCTATTCCCAACCTTGATTCATTCATTAATAAGATCACAGTGGGACAGAATTAAGAGTTGGAAAAGACTTCAGAGGTCAAGCAGTCCAACCCCATTCATTTGACAGATGAGGAAACTGATGCCCAAGGACACTGTCCAAAGCCATATTGGTGGTAAGCATCAAAGGTGAGATTTGAGCCCAGATCTTCACATGCTCTTTTTATTCAACCATTACCATAAAAAGTAAGAAAACAAATTTAATTTGACATCTCCAATATCCATCATTTCTCAGACATGACTTACAGTATCCAATTACATTATGCTCGAGACTAAATCTGTCCTATGACTAAAATGAAGAGAGATCGGAATGAGCAAGGAGGCAGAGCTAACATCTGATTAACCCCTGCTTAGACACCCTTCCCACAAGTATCACTACTGCTACTGCACCGCTTACCTTAATTTCCAGTTCAGTTGTATACTATCAGAGTAAATCTGTATCTTGCAAAAGTCTGAGGTTATCTACAAAAATCCTTGGAAAATACCCCTGATCCAAAATGGACAAACCTCCCTAAAAGGATTCAAGTCCTGTAGGACAACAGCATGTCATGTAAGAAAGGCCCATTGCCTTGATTTCAGCATCTTGAGGCATGACCTAGAAAGGCGGGTCATTATGACACAGGACAGCATCACACACACAACACAAGGATGGGGATAACAGAGCAGGAGGCCAGGAAGTGTCATTGGGTGATGAAGGTGTTTCATTGTGTAATGCAGACGTCATTGCTATATAAGACCTGCTGTTATATATGTATGCCTTGCTGAAGTCTAAATAAGAGTATATTTGTCACTTCCCTTATCTTCCATTTAGTAACCATGTCAGGAAAGGAAATGAATGAGGTTAATCCATTGTTATTTATTATTTTTAAAATTCTGAAATTTTAAAAAGGAAATGAGATGAACAACTCCATACTTAAAATAGAATGCAAAATATTATACTGGAAGTTAAGTTTATATCAAGTACAGTTTGCTTTTCAAGTATATAATAAATTAGATATCTAATTTTCTTTTTCTAAATTAAAAACATTTAATCAGCAAAAAATCTACTTTCCACTCCACATCCACTCCCTAATTGAGATAATGACAAACAGTAATACATTCACAAAAAGTAATCAAGGAAAACAGATTTCTACATTTGGTATATCAAAAAAAAAATCTCTCCTTTCTTGAAGAGTCCTTCAAGTTTCTATCAGGAAATGGGTGGCCTCTTTCACCATGAGTCCTCTTGATTTGTGGTTGGTAATTATTCTGATCAAAGTTTCTAAATCTGTTAAAATTATTTCTCTTTATGATATTATTGCCATTAAACGAATTGTTCTGCTCAGTTCATTCTTCCTCAGTTCTTGTCAGTCTTCCCCAGTCTATCTGAAACCCTCCCCCTTCACCATTTCTTACAGCAAAATTGGATCCCATCCCCTTAATTCTGCTCATTCTATTCTCTGAGTTCTTTACAGTGATTTGGGCTGAATGGTTTTGCTGGGATTTGGGGGGTGGGGCTGGTGGTGGTTTTTAGTGTTTTTGGCATATGGATTTGGAACCTGATTACACTGAAGTCAGATCTAAGTTTTCTTTCCAACGTTAAAAAATAATGTTTAAAAAAATGTTATTTTTTTTTACTTATTTTTTAATTGAGTCTTAGGATCTCTCTTATTTCTAGTTTCAACCTGATGTGTTAACCATTTTTGAGTTAACCTTCCTAGACCAAAGATCATTCTTGGCAAGGAAAATTGAATGTTAAGAGGTGAGAGTAGTTGTACATTTTTTTAAAAAATCTAATCTTGTCTCATCCATCAGATTCTTCTGCTTTCTTAGATCTTTTTTCCCAATATCGCTTCCCTTTGTTCTACTTTATTATCATATTCCCACCTGACTCCAAATGCATACAATTCCTTTATATTACGTATACAAACTTTGATGCCACTAAACTCCTTGGAGGGTAGGGGTTGTTTTTACTTTTTTTTCTTTACATCCATTCTGCTCATAGTGCTAGAAGCACTTCTTTAATAGGTAGAAACAGCAAAGTTAGCAACTAGTTAACAAGAATAATTGGGCCAAATAGGAAGCTTTCTTTAGCTAACTTGCCCTTACTTCCACTGTAGACATCCTTTCTAGCTGCTTCATTGCAAAGAGTCTTACTTTCCTTTTGCCACAAAGTGGTTCTTCCCCTGCCCCCCCCAGTTCCCCCACCCTCATGAAGCTGTGTGTCACAGAGTGAGGTCTCTTCTTTGTCTTCTAACTGAATTTGTCTCATAATTCATTGCTGGGAGTCTGCCTGCGGTAGGTTGTGAAATTTGCCATGGATGACAGATTACAGTTACTATATTTATTACTATAATTATATTAAGGTTTAAAATGCAAATGCGTAACAGTGATCCCATTGACTGTACACAGCCGCCAATCAATGTTGATGTGGTTAGTTTATGTGGAACTTTATAGTTATCAAATAATTTCATTTGCATCAACTCATTTTTTTTAATCCTTACCTTCTGTCTTAGAATCAGGGTCACACAGCTAGGAAATGTCTGAGGCCAGATTAGGACCTGGGACCTCCCATTTCTGGGCCTGGCTCTCAATCCACTGAGCCACTCAGCTGCCCCCTCATTGAATTTTTACAGATATGTAGAGACAACATGGGATTTGAAGTTAGGTTCAAATCCTCACCATTCTACTTATGAATGTGTAAATTGAGGCAAATCACTTACACTCATTAAAACTAAGTTTTTTGCAAAATGTGATTGAGCAAGAAAAGTAATGGTGAACCTTTTAGTGACAGTGCCAGGCCTCACCCACTTCCCCAATATGCCATGCCCCTCATCCCAACCCTGTGCCAGGCATGCCCTGCCTCCCCCCTTATCCCACACTGGGGAGGGAGAAAGCACTCCCTTTGGGCTGCTGGGTAGTAAGGCAGGTGAAATGAGGAAAGTCCTCATCAAGCGCATAGATGGGAAGGGGAGAGGCCCAAGCACTCTGCTCCCCTCCAGCTCTATAGCCTATGAGCTGCCCAACTCACCCCCTGAATACTGTTACATGAAAAAATGTAGTTAGCCTCAGTGGAGAGGAGGAAGTCCCCCTGCCCCAGTCCCTCTGCCTTTCTAGTAATGAACTCTGGTAGGGACTGAGGGGGTGTGTGTGGGAAGGTGGTGGATACGTGAACATAGAAAGTGCTCTCTATGCCATCTTTGGCATGCAAGTCATAGGTTCACCATCACTGAGCTAGATGATCCTTCCAATTCTTCATTCTCTGGCTTATGATAATATATTATTTCCCTTTTAAAGGCACTAGGTAACTGCTGTGAGTAAATGGTGGGCAAAGGAAGGGGACATTCCACCAATGGTGAGAGAGGAAAGGATGAAGAACTCGACTAACTTGAACCACTTGACAAAACTGTCTAATGGTGACTCCTGGTTACCATCAACTCTGAGTTGTCAACAAATATTTTTGTTGTAGGTATTAAGGCCCACCTTAGAAGGAATGATTTTTTTCAAGTAATCATTTTTTCCCCCTGTTTTTCCCATTTATTTTGCTTTTTGGTGTTTTTTAAAAGATGGTAAAAAACAACACCATGTCAATCATAATAGTGATGAACAGCCTCGTAGGGGGAAAAGAGGCCCAAAAACACTTTGTTCATAGAAACAACCCTTGTTGGGGTAACAGTAGGTACAATATGCCTCTGGGAGTCATACAGTCAATGGAAGACTGCTACCACAGGAGTGGAAGAGGAGGAAGTAAATAAATGGGCCTCCAGAAAACTGCCATAGCTGCCATGGGAGGAGCTCTATCCAGAAGAGGTTGAGCCTTCTTATTAACATAAGGTTAAATTTCTTAGAACATTTTAGGAGGTTTTAAAAAAAGAATCATAAAAATAGATATTTTAATTCAGTTGAATAAATATAACTTAGAAAACAGATAATACTAATACTGTGATTAATATAGATCAAATTGTTGAAAAAAATAGCCATCCAGAATAGGGGCATGGCTGGGAAGTTAGCAAAAAGCCACTTTTTTGTTAAATTAAAATGAGTTGAGTTTAGTAAATATTTATGTGCCTACCTACTATGTGCAAAGGTACTATGCTTCTTTTTGAGCCACTCGGAGGTTATTGGCTGCTACTTTATTTAAAATTTTTTTAATTTAATAACAAATTTCCACATAAGTTTTCCTAAATTAAGTGTTCCAAAAATCTCTCTCCCTTTTTTCCTTCCAGCTCCCAGAACTGGCAAGCAATTCAATCTGGGTTATACATGTATTATCACATAAAACATATTTCCACAGTACAGAGGCTAGATATGCCCTTTATCCCTGACTGCTGAGCAAATGCAAAGCAAATACAAATTCAGTGAAAGTAATGTGTTCATAAGACTGCTAAACTGGTAGAAAATGGGCCTATTCTGCATCATTTTAACCTTTTAGCTCAGTAAGTGCAGTGGAATTTTGGAGTTGGAAAATCTAGGTTCAAATCCATCCATTTCAGCTAGGTTTCTGACCTCAAGAGTTACCCTTGACTCCTCATTCTCTGCTACCTTCTAGGTCCTTCCAGTTGCCAACTCTGGTGAATTCTCTTTACAGTACATAGATTCCTTCTCTCCACTCCCATGGCCACTATTCAAGATCAAACCTTGTACTACTACAATTGTCTGTCTCTTTCTTCTAGAGTCTAGACAAACAGAACAAAGCTAGTCAAACTCTACCCCAGGGTGGGGTCCTTGGAAGTCCTCAAACCAGGATTCCTCAAGCTTGGGAGTCCAGAGATCCCTCACAATCTTTCCTGAGATATGAGAGAGGGCACTGAATATTTAACTGTCTGAACCTCAAAGGTCAGAGGAGGGATGTGTGGGAGTGGCTAACCTGTGGAGGTAGAGATGTAGAGATTAGCTCAGAAGCCTAAGAAAGATCAAGCAGGGCTGACTATCTCATCCAAAAGTGTAGCAAGAATAGAATCTGGTTCACAAAGCCCTAACTGGGGAAAAAAACCTGGAAGCAAATCAAAGAAAATGCCAACTACTAATGAATTTTCTACAAAAGACTACCTAGGAGACAAGAAATAGGAGGTAACAAAATGAAATAAAAGCTCCTGAGGAAATAGAGGGGAAATAGCTTAGAACAGGAAATGGTAAAGCAAGTTTCCTAAAAAAAAATTACCAAGACTTCTTTGAAGTTGGTGGCAATCTATTGCAAATGGTTGAACTCAGAATGCTAGCCTTAGAATGTCTAAACCAAATCTCACTTTCCTGGCCAAAACTCCTCACTCCCTTATGTCTATCTTGATGCCAGCCTTATCCTTCCCCTCCCACTCTCCCAGTATCCCCTACCTTTAAATACCCTCTGTGGATCTGGAATCAGGTGTGACCCACATTCAAAGGCTCACTTTTCTAATTATTAATATGTGAATTGGGACAAGTTCCTTATCTTCATTCAGCCTAAGTTTTTTCATCTGTAAAATGAGATTGAGCTAGATGATTTCCAAGGCATCTTCCAGCTCTGAATTCTCTGGCTAATGATATATTATTTCCTATTTTAAAGGACTAGGTAACTGAAGTGAGTAAATGGAGGGCCAAGGAAGGAGGCATACCACCAAGGGTGAGAGAGAAAAGGATAAAGACCACAACTAGCTTGAAATACTTGACAATAATTGTCCAATACTGACCCCCAGTTACCATCAACTCTGTGTTGCCAACAAAGAAATATTTGCTGTAGGTATTCAGGTCCAGCAGTTTGGTATAACCAAATATTTGTTAGGTGTCAGAATATAGGAAAATGCCACAAACCACTGCAGTCACAATCATGGCAACCACCGTTCTTGGTAAAAAAGTGGATGGCTTGTGTCTTTGGAAAGCCTATCAGTACTGGAGGGGCACTACCACTGAAGGAATTGAGGATGAGGAGGAAGAAGCTGATAACTGGCTTCAATGAAATTGCCATCCCCATTATCATGTTGGTTATTCTTAATGTCTCACCAAAGTGGAAGGTATCCACAGAGAGAATGAATGTGGTGATTGTGCCTGAGAGGGAAGAAGGGAAGAGAGTTCAATCTTTTCTCTGGGACAATGTCCAGTCCTTGGAATTGATTGCAAATGGGTAAGTGACAAAGCTGTTAGAGCCAGACATGAGCTCCTGGCTTCATTCAAGGAGAGGATCTTCTATGTGTTGTGCTTTTCAATGGGCAGTAAATTAATGAAAAAGCATTTATTAAGCACAGTAGGGGCAGCTAGGTAGCACATGGAGAGAGTGCCAGGGCTGGAGTCCAGAGGACCTGGGTACAAATCTGCCCACAGATGCTTCCTAGTTGTAACCCTGGGCAAGTCACTTATGCCCAATTGCCCAGTCTTTACCACTCTTCTGTCCTAGAATTGATACTAAGAAGGTAAGGAATATGAAAAAAAACACACATTAAGGTCTATTTTAAATGATAGCGACACTAAGAGAAAAAGGAGATAGGCCCTACTTTCCAGAGCTCATATTCTAATCAGGGCAGATAGCATAAAGGAGGGCTCGGCTATAAGGCAAAGGGAAAGACCCTGGAGTCCCCAGCATACATTAGGGAGTCAGATGGCAATATCTGGGGGTCTGAAGGGTGTCATGGTGGCAGTGCAGCTGGAAAGGAAGGCTATCAAATGCTAAAGCTTCTTTCCTCTTCCTCTTTCAAGAACTAGTGAGTGAAGATCCTTTTGCGGTCAAGATGCAATTTGAGCCATCTGGACAGCCCTGAATCCCCAAAGGATCATTATCTGATGATTAAAGAGAACCTCTGAGTAGCACATGGCAAGAGAGAATCCTACATAAGGTGAGTTTGGGACTTCTTGGTCCATCTGCCTCTGGTCCCCAAATGAAGTCATGTGTGGACAAGAGCAATGCAGAATTGTGACTCCTTCCCCAGGACTGTCAACATAGCTGACAGTGTTGTCTCCTGTGATTTCCAGATCTCTCATGGAGTTGCAAAGTCCTTTGTAGGAAATTCTCCCCTGCTTCTGAGGAACTGTCCCCTGTCCCATGTTCACTTCACTTAAGTGGGAGGCTTCTCTTAGGTCCACCCTAGGGAAAGAATTCCTTAATAATGCAATTAGATTAAGAAGTATCCCTGAATGTAGACTCTAAATGATCACTCTATTGCAAATATTAATAATATGGAAATAGACCTTGATCAATGATACATGTAAAACTCAGTTGAATTGCTCATTGACTATGGGAGATGAGAGGGATGAGAGTAGGGAAAGAATACGCATCATGTAACCATAGAAAAATATTCTAAGTTAATTAATTAAATAAATAAACTTTAAAAATGAAATAAAATGACAGAATTAAAAAAAAAAGTATCCCCGAAGGCTTCCTTTTGCTTTATACTGTCCTCTTCCTCACATCCTTTTCATCTGCTTCTTCTTAGAGTAATCCTGAAAATGTTTAGTCTTGAATTTTGTTTTCTAAAAGAACCTCCAGATTATGTAGAGTATTCTGAGTGGTGTGTCTTTTGGGGTTAGAGTTTTCATGCATTCTTTGACTGAGAGTTTGAGTCTGGATAACAATGCTTTCTTCTTAGTTTTGTGGTACAACCCTCCATAAATCACTTTAAGACTTCCTGAAAGGTGGGCCAAATATTTGTGTCGACCATGGGATTCCTCAAAAGACTTCTTTTTAGAAAATGACAGAGAATCTCAATGAATGAGTACAATAAAGACCCTAGGGCTACAATCTCCCCTCAATGAAAGAACATTGCTTTTTTTCCCAAGATACTAGGGTATAATTTCTTCATGGATTCCTATAGTTAAGATGTTGGAGTTCAAATTCCACCTCTATATGAAGCATAAATTCCCCTTGTGATTTCATCTTCACTGAGGACATGCATGTTCATGAAGTTCATGAAGTAGTCTATTATATTTTAGAACAATTCCAATCATGGGCCAAATCTTTCCCCCATGTGGCTTCTGCCCATTAGTTCAGGGTCTGCCCCCAAGGCTAAGCAGTCATATATTCCCTTTTCTAAGAAGAGATTGTTCACTGCGTGGTGCTCTGAAAAAGTGATTTTTAAAAAGAAAACTCAGGGTGAACCTGTTAATCTTATACTATGTACTCCATAGCTTCTCATCTCTCTTCCCTAAAAGTCAAAGGGTATTAAAAAACATTTTAATACTTCCGGTGTTTTCTCTCATTCACTCAACATTTACAGTTGTTAGGCAATGAAGATGAAAAGATTTTGAAAAACAACCAGCCCCTACTCTCAAGGAGTTCTTCTCACTGGTCTATGTAGCTCCCCCATAATGAGTGAAGTCAGGAAGTTATCTGTACCCACATACTGGCAGGGTAGTTATAATTATGTCTGAAATTTCGCAGCACTTTAAAGTTTGCAAAACATTTAATGTGATGATCTTTTTTTTTTCTCTCACAATCCTGTGCTGTGAGGTAGGTACTTCAAATGTCATCTCCATATTATAGATAAGGCAAGTGGCAAGTGAGACAAGGCCGATGGTCAGCCTATCTAATAAATGTCAGGCAGGATTTGAATCTAAGTCTTCCTGGTCCCAAGTTTATTTCTCTCTTTCCATGATCACATATTGGTTCTAGGCACATTGAATGGCAGTTTATTACCTGCTTTAGGTGAATCAGCCAGGGCTTCTTTGTGGGTTAGAGGTCAGAATAGAAGCTAAATGGTCAGATCCTTCATCCATTCCTCTAGATTGTTTTTGATCTCAGACATAAATGAGGAAATCTAGAATCCTGGCATAACAGTGTTCTATAGATCTGTGATTAATGTTTTGGTAGGTGGGGACCTCATTTCAGGAAGAATGTAGTTCCCCATTGAGACGAAGGACCATAACTCCCATGATGTGTTGCTCCTCTGTACCTCCTGCCATGCCTTTTTGAATTATTATGACAACTTGAAGTCATATCTGGCTGGAGAGTGTGAAGCCCTCATTGGCTCTGAGGAGGGACTCTGTTTGCTGGAAGATCAACCAACTCAGAAAAACACCTATAAGAGAAAAGACAAAAGTGAGTTAGTGAATAGCTTCAAAAGAGCAAGAAAAAAATATCTACAAATACCTTTAGGACATTGCCTTTCCTAAACATGTGAATTAAAGGAGTGTCTTGCTTAAGAACAGTGAGGAGACTAGTGCCACTGGGTCATGGAGAATGCTGAGAGTGGAATGAAGAGGAGATTGTACATAACTCCCCTGGAGTCTGCAGGGGAGGGACCTTATTTGGGGGGATACTGAGAGCTCTTTTTTTGGAGTAATCTTTTAAAGAAGATAGAATTCCTTTTCAGGGAGCACTTAATTTTTAAGACATTCTTGAAAAGTAAGAGGGTGGCAGATTATTCTCTCCACTAAACAGTACCTGCTGTGATGGAAATATTCTTGTGTATATAGTTTCTGAACCTGTTTCTATAAAAGAAGGCCATATAGTAAAGAACCATAATTTTCTACACTATATAGACTACTTTCTTGCCAAAATCAGATTTTGAATAGGGAGTGAATGTGGGCATAAATTACTGCTTAGAATGGACAAACGATGGGGATGTTTGGTTGACATCTTCCTAGTCTGAAAATAAGAAATTTGCTTAAAAATTTTGTTTGATCTCTATTGTTTTTATATTCCTTTCATTTATAAATCTATCTCATTTCCTTCCCCAGATTTTTTAAAAAGAGAAGAATTTGTAGGGGAGGGAAAGAACATGAATCATGGAGCCATGGAAAAATTTTCTTAATCAATTAAATAAAATTTTTAAAATAAAACAATTAATTTAAAAAAGAATTTATAAAAGCAGTTTTAGTAAAACTAACCAAAATACTGCCCTGGGTCTAACCCCCTCTCCCTACTCAATCTAACCTCTGGTTGATAGTGTCCCAAAATGATAGCTTTGTGCCTTCTGTCTCAGCAGAATTGACAATGAGGACTATGTCCCCATGGACTGAAAGTGGTACAATACTATGCAAATGGAGGTGGCATTCCTTCATGAAGCTGGAGAGTTGCTAGTGTCAACACATTTTGGACTCCATGAAACCCCAAGCATCTGGTGAATCAATGATCAGTCAACTATAATTATGAAAATCTGCTCAGAAAATATAGGGATAAGTTGCTAGTGGAACTAGTAGGTGAGCTTCTTTCTTGGAAGATGAAGATTGAGGGAATTGGGGA
The DNA here is from genome assembly GCF_016433145.1 of Gracilinanus agilis. Lineage (NCBI taxonomy): Eukaryota > Metazoa > Chordata > Mammalia > Didelphimorphia > Didelphidae > Gracilinanus > Gracilinanus agilis. Next base: position 455,175,892 of record NC_058131.1, read on the forward strand.
GGAAGATGCTTTCTTTTGTGTTCCCTCCGAGCTGCCCCATTTGGGACAGCATTAAATGTTAGAGTTTCCTGTATTAAATGCAGATAAACTAATCTCTGCCTTTCATGAGTCCCCCTGGTGTAGCTAGGCAAGAAATAAGAGAATGAAGGACACCTATCCAGAGGGTCTTGGATTTTTAATCCATTTATTCCCAATTTGATTCCTTTGGTCCCTATACAAAGGGGCTGTTGCCATATTTAATTGATAGGGAACTAAAATCTTTTTCTGAGGGACCAGATTCATTGTCTCCATTTCAGTCTTGAAATCAAGTAGCCCATTCTGAATGAGTCTTATGAGACCCATTAGTGTGCCAGCGCTCAAAATAGTAGCTTCTCACCAGCTTTTTTCACTTTGATACTGAAAGGGAATTATTTTCATTTGGGAGAACAAAGAAGAGGGATGGGAGTCATAGTTATGGCTCCTTGCAGATATCAGGAAATAACCTAAATAATTTGCTCTGCTTTTCTTATCCTGCTGTTCCCTGTGTTCATTGCCCAGTCATGTTGATAATGCAGCCCTTTTCTGGTAAAGAGATTTCCCCCTTCAGGATTAAGGTGAAGTTTCTGCATCACTCCTCCTCCTTCACCCATTACTCCCATTTGCATCACTTAAATCTTTTTAACTACTAACTCATCTCCAGTCAGTCATTAATAATTGTATTTTTTCTAAAATACTAAGATAGCTTGTTGTGTGCTTGCTTCAGTGGCTTCCAGCAGGCTTAGCAAGAAAATATGTGACCAGCATCCAACAGAATGTATGATTTTGTAATTGTCTCCATGTTGGTGATGGTTGCTTTAACATTGATGAATAAAAAAAACTTTTCTAAATTTAAAGCAAAAAGATCCTAGATTTCTTAAGTTTAAAAAAATCTACAGAATACATTTTTTGAGGCGGATGTGAAATCTAGTCCCACAGATTCATCACACCTGCCTGTGCAAGTATATACACACTCACTCAGACATGGCTTTAATAGCATCATCCCATCCCTCCCTCAGCATCTTCACACTTCCCTGGATATCTGCATCACAAATTCAAATGCATGTTCAATTCAGCCAGGCACTCCCAGGGGCTTGAATGGGAAAGCCTTGAAAAGGACTATAGCGCTCATCAACCCTGCTCACTAGTGTGGTTACCCCCAAGAACTTACTCAGGTTCTTGTTACCACCCTGCTCTCTTGGACCTGGGTGTGAAGGAAGGAATTGGGGTAGGAGAGATCCCAAAGTGATTGTAGTCCTCTCCTCCAGCAGGGGTTGCTCTTTGCCACAGGGAGAAAAAGAAGCTGGCTCTTTCTCCTCTCCAACCTTTTTCCTTCAGGTCCAGTAAGTTTATCCTGAGCCTCCTTAGCAACCTGTTATCAAGGCTGACATTCTATCCCTCCTGCCTCCGTGTTCAAACCAAATCCTCCAGGAAAAAGACAGACACTTCTCATCCAGCCCACACATTTTCCACATTGACAGATAAGCACTTAAAGGGGCCATTGTCTCCATGGTCATCATTTCTGTGGATTCAGAGATTTCCCTCCTCTCTCCTTTATTTTTGTCCCTTCTCTGCCCCACCCCCCTTCATGTTTTCAGAGCTTCTGATATTTTGATTTTACATAAAATACCTGTTTCCTTTTAAATAAAGGTTAGAGCTAGGTTCTCTTTACAGAGAAGCAATGATTAATTTCCCATTTTGGGGTGAGAAAAGTATAATACCAACAGATTAGTTACTGACTGGGAGTATTGCAGTCTTAATTAACTCCTTTATCCTTGTCACAGACAGAGATCACATGGCAAAACCTGTTCCACAGAAATACCCATTTTAATCCATCACTGATTTTAGGCTCAAAGTTCCATCTCAGAATCAATACTTTGTATTGGTGTCAAGGCTTAAGTGATGTGCCCAGGGTCACATTTGAACCCAAGACCTTCTGTCTTGGTTCTCAACCCACTGAGCCACCTGATTGCTTCTCTTCAGGTCACTTTTCATTCAGTGTTCTATAATCAAATCTTATTTTCTTGCCTTGGATTTTGGTTTGCCATTTATTTTCTTCCTGTGATTTGTTTCCTATTGTTTCCTACTTTATTGAGATTCAGGAGGAGCCCCAGCTTTTTCATTATCTGTATCATGTGGCTTGTTTTTCCTAGTAAAAATCTAAAAACCAACTGAAAAGACTGAAGTAAAGTATTTCAAGTAGCCCTTAAGCACTATACATAATATCGCTTTTTATCCCCAAATAGTGCTGGTAGTAGTAGTAGTGGTGTGTTGTTGTAGTAGTAGTAGTAGTAGTAGTAGTAGTAGTAGTAAAAAGGAAAACTAGGGTTGAATTTGGGTTCCTTGCTTCAGGAGCTATTACAGATCTATAACATCATTGCTTTATTAAGAAATTATTCATAAAATTACTGTCTCAGAGTTGGGAGTCATCTTACCATGCTGGAATAGGCCACCTCTTTATAGAATCCCCAAGAAGTTTCTGGACACCATTCAAAGGCCTCCAGTGGGTGGGGGGGTGTTTCCACTGCTTCATGAGTTAAGTCATTACACTTTTAGACAATATAATTTTTGGTGGTTTTTCCCCCCTCATTTTTAGGTGAAATCTACCTCTCCGTGGGCACTAAGCTTCAGCTTTATCACGAGTCAAATGGAGAAACTGTGACTTGGCCACAGTCACTTTTCTAGCAGATATAGGCTGACTTGATCTCAGCTGTCCTGACCCCAAAGAACAACTCACCACCTCACCACAACTCCCCAACCCTCCCACCCCCACCCCACCTTTGTTTTAAAGCCTTACTTTCTGTCTTGGAATAGAATATTATTAAGGACTAAGGAAGTGATGGGCAAACTATGGCCTGCAGGCCAGATGGGGCCCTGAAATGTTCTATCTGGCCCCACCACATTATTCCTAATCTGAGGAATACAATGAGTAGGATACAGTACAATGAAACTTCAAAAGAGTTGCCTTAGAAACAGACTGACAGATGAACATTTCCTTTCCTTTGGCCCCCTCTTTAAAAAGTTTGCCCATACCTGGGCAGGGAAATGGGGGTCAAGTGACTTGCCCAGGGTCACACAGCTAGGAAGTGTCTGAGGCCAGCTTTGAACCAGGACCTCCCATCTGTAGACCCGACTCTCCATCCACTGCCCCCAACAATGCTTTTTACATTATACTCTGCCGTTGTAACTTGAGAGCTGCTGGAAGGTAATAAATCAATAGAAATAAATAGAAACAAAAGGGTGGATCAATGGAATAGCATAGGGGGTAAATGACCTCAGCAATTTAGTATCTCATAAACACAAAGATCCCAGATTTGGGGATAAGAACTCACAATGTGACAAAAACTGCTGGGAAAATTTGAAAATAGTATGGCAAAAAAATTGGCATCAGTATCTCATATACTACATCAAGATAAGCTCAAAATGAGTATACGATTTAGACAACAAAGGGTGATATTATAAGTAAATTATGGGAACATAGAATAGTTTAACGATCAAATCTATGAAGGGAAGAATTTATGATCAAACAAGATAAAGAACATTACAAGATATAAAATGAATACTTTTTATTATATTAAAGTTAAAAGGTTTTGTACAAACTAAACCAATGCAACCAATATTAGAAGGGAAACAATAAACTGTGTGAAAATTTTATAATATGTTTCTCATATAAAGGTCTAATTTTTCAATATATGAAGAACTAAGTCAAATTTATAAAAATCCATGTCAAATGCAGTTTTCAGAGGAAGAAATCAAAGCTATCAATAATCACATGAAAAAACATTCTAAATTCTGCCTGATTTGATAAATGCAAATTAAAATAACTCCAAGGTACTACCTTATACCTATCAGATTGGCCAATGTGACAATAAAGGAAAATAATAAATGTTGGAAGGAATGTGGCAAAATTGGGACACTAATATATTTCCAGTGGAGTTCTGAATTGATTCGACGATTCTGTACATCGAGCTATGAAAGAATGCATACCTTTTGATCAGGTAATACCACTACTAGTTGTGTATCACAAAGAGACTTTTTTGTAAATGTTTGTAGAAAAATATTCATAGCCATGCTTCTTGTGGTGGTAAAGAATTGGAAACTATAGGGATGTCCCTCAATTGGGAAATGGCTGAACAAATTGTGGTATATGATGTCATGGAATAATAGTGTGCTATAAGAAATGATGAACCAGATAATTTCAGAAAGTACTGGAAAGACCTATGTGAACTGATGCAGAGTGAAATAGGCAGAACCAGGAGAACATTATACACAGTAAGTGAAATATTATGGGATGAATAAATGTAATAGACTTTGCTACTAAGAACAATATAATGATACAGGACAATTCTGAGTGACCTATGAAAAAGATTGTTATCCACCTCCATAGAATGAGCTGTTGGAGTATAAATGTACATGAAAACACATGATATATCATTTGTTTATTTAGGTTTATATGAAGTATTATTTAGGCATATATATCTTTATATATCTATATCTTATTTTATAAGATTATTCACTTACGAAAATGAAAATGAAACTATTTTTGAGTGATAATATATGTACCATGCAGAATGAATTGCTTGTCAGTGCCCAGAAGGGAAAAAGAAGAAGGAAGGGAGACAGTATGAATCATATAAATTTGAACAACTTTTGTATAAATTTGTTATTAAAATAAAATAATGACAAAACAAAGATTAAAATGTTAAAAAATAAATAAGAGGGATGGAAGAAAAATGGGAAAAGAAATGAGAGTTATGCAATAAAAATCTCAAAAACAATCAACTTGTTAAAAATGTGTACAAAATTTGACTGAAGAAAATAACTCCTTAAAAATTAGAATTGGCAATAAGGGAAGCTAATGAGACATCAAGAAATAACAAAGAAAGTTAAGTCTGAGATAATAGAAAAAAATGTGAAATATCACATAGGAAAAATAACTCACCTGGAAAATTAATTGAGGAGAGATGAATTAGTACAATATCTAAAAGCCATAAACAAACAACTAAAAAAGCCTTGGTGACATATTTATAGAAATTGTAAAAAGAACTCAGTCTAGACATACTAGAACCAGAGGGCAAAGTTAAAATGGAAAGAATCCACTAGTCATCTCTTGAAATAAACTCTCAAATAAAAACTTCCAGAATTTTATAGCCCAAATGCAAAGCTCTGAGGTCATGGAAAAAAAATATTATAAGCAGTCAAAAGAAACATACTTTAGAGCCACACTCAGGATAACATGATTTAGCAACCACCACTGCAAAAGAATAGAGAGTTTAGAGTACAATATTCCAGATAGCAAAAGAACTAGTTACCTAGATAAACCAAGTATAATCCTACAGAGGAAAAAAATGGATTTTTAATCCATTAAAGAGGACTTTCAAGTACTTCTGATGAGAAGTCTAGAGAAGAGTAGAAAATTGAAAATTAAGACACAGGACTTCAAAGAAGCATAAAAAGGTAAACACCAATGAGAAATCATAAACTATTTACATTCTTACATATGATACTCAGAATTTTATCATTGACAGAGACCTTAGAGGGAGTCTAATTACACAGAGGGCCTAGGCATAATTCCATTATGTTTGGATAATCTCAAAAGGAGAATTGGTAGATAGAGAAGAGTAATACACTAATATATAGGAAGGAAGAGAAGGAAAAATGGAAATTATCTCACATAATGGGGTAAAAAATGGAGTTTATACGATGAGGGGAAAGAGAAAGAGAACAGTCGACACTTAAACTTCATTCTCATCTGAACTGATTTAAAAAAGGAAGAATATAAATTCATACATTTGAGTACAGAAATACATCTTATCCAATAGGAAGTAGAAGGGAAATGGGTTAAGAGAATGGGAGAGGAATAAGAAAGTGGGTAGATTAAAGGATGTAGTGATCAGAAGCAAAAGAGTCTCTTTAAGATAGAGAAAAAAAGAGAAGGAAACTTATGAGGGAGGGAACAGTTAGCAACCATTATTGTGAATATGAATGGGATGAATTCATCCATCAACTGAAAGAGTACAGAAGAATGGATTTTCTAATCCAGAATCTAACAATTTGTTTATAAGAAATTCACTTGAAATAGAAAGATCACATAGAATTAAATAAAGGGGATAAAGCAAAATCTATTATGTTTCATATCAGGTTAAAAAAAAAGCAAGGGAAAAATCATCCTCTCAGACAAATTGAAAGCAAAAAAGATGTATTTAAAAGAGATAAAAAAGAAAGCAACATTTTGCTAAGCGATGGGTTTTGAACCTTTCAGGGACCCAGAGCCAATGCTCCCCCCATTACATTCCATTCCCCACCATTCCAGTGCCCAGGCCCCCTGCATTGGGGGGTATGGGGCCTAGCTCCCAGCCAGTTTGGGGTGGGGGCTGTTCCCTGGGTCCACAGGGACCCAGGCCCCTGAACCCAGCCACCTCGGGGATGGGCAGAGTGAGGGCATTGCTGCCCAAGTCCATCAGGGAAGGTGGGGGAAACCTTAGAGGGGAAGAGGCTCAGAGACCCCATGTCCCTCCCCTTGCATTCAAGGGGTGGGGTTGCTGTTTTTGGCACATGTGCCATAGGTTCACCATCACGGGCTTAAATAATGAAGTAACGGCAAAATTTAATATATATACACCAAATAACATATAAAGTAAATCATTATTTTAAAGAATTTTCATTTTCTGTTCCAGATTTTCTCTCCCCCACTCACAAAGAACTCAATAAATACAAAACCCATTGCAAATATGGTATCATGCAAAACAAATTTTTGCATTAGTCATCTTTGGAAAAAAGAGATTTTTTTTCCCCTTTGTCCGGATCCAGCCGGACACAACCGTGGGGTCCGTGAAACAGCCACCTAAGAGACCATAGGGAGAGAGAGGAGACCAAGCACGCAAGAAGACAAGAGAGTCTAATGGTGACAAGGCTCGTTTATTGCTGGTACGGGGCAAGAATATATATGTTCGGGGTGAGGGGGCTGGCGGTCGGGATGAAGGGAGAAGGGAGCTGGTAGTTACGAGGAAGGAACGCGGAAAGGAACATGCAGTTATGTGGAAAGTCTGGAGGAGGTTTTGCAATTATGTCCCCACCCAAGCGGGGCTCATGATCCGTATCCTTCTCCTTGAAGAGTTACTATTTTTATGTTATAGTCTTGGCTCCTAACAATTCCCCCTTTCTTTATTTTTAAATGAAGGGCATGATAACTAAGTGCACTCCTTTTGACCGTTGTTTCCTCCAAGTCTATTTCAATACCATATTTCTCAAAGCACCTTGTGTTTCCCAGTTGATCCACAGATGATATTCGCAGCGACGGCCCCTGTCTTAGGCTACACAGGGGGAGAATGGGCGACGATTTTTAGCTTCTCATAGCTACTTCCTGCTGAACTGGGGCGGTGTGGATGATTCGCTCTCAACAAATAATTTTCTCATGGACCAGTCTCTGTCTAAAGGGATCTAATTTTGAAATGTAAGCCAATTGCATTGTTCTAATAATCTTTAAGTTAAATTTTTCACTAACATCAGTTTGATTAATGTTAGGTTGAATTCATGGTTGTTTAAAGAAGCTTTTTCACTCTTGGTTAAGCACTGAGCAAGACTGATGGTTTTTATTTATTTTTTTGCTAGCTAGGAAAATTAAGCTGCACTTCTATACTTCTGTACACAACTAAGAATCATTGCTTTCTCTCTGAATAAGTTTTTCTTAGATTGCATTTTAGAATCTTTTGTAATTTTCATTAGATATATGTCTCAGTACTTAACCTGTTGATAAAATTTGGTGATGGGATCAAATTTGTCCCTTTTTCTGTCTTTTGATTTCCATGTTCCCTTTCTCATGGCCAGTGAGAAATGGAAGGAGAAATGTTTGACAGATTAGTTTATTTAACTCTTGCCTTAATAAGAGCAGAGAATAAGATTTCTTTTAACCGATTAAATTATCTTAGAGTTTAAGACATTCAGAAATTACAATGTTATTTTCTGAATTTCTCTAATGCTTCTGTCTGTCTTCTCCATTCCTCCGGAATGAATGAAGAAGAGAGAGAGATTTATTTTTCCCAACCTGTAACCCTCCCATTGTGATCACAGACAAACAACATATAACACACAGACTGATCAGGGACACATTTCCCAGGCATATCACACACACTCTGACAAATATAAAACATAAATTATATAAGCTAGATTTTTCTTTTCATCCTGGCAAAAGATCAATTGTTACAATTCATATCTCCATGACTAAAGAATTCTGTGAAAAAGAATGAGTCAGAAAAGGGTTAATTCTTAACAAGGAGCTGGCTGACATATAATGAATTTTGTTTCTTAATTACCTTTCTTAAACTCACTCAAGACAACCCTCTCTTCCCACCCTCCTTGTTACCTGAAGCTACACTAGCTGACCAGACCTATAGGTTTGCAACAAAATCCAACCTAGCCTTTCCTCCCCATTTCCACTACATTGGGGATTCAAACTTCAAGCTGCAGGAATTTACTGAGGCCTTGATGGCCAAAACTAGGGTAGTATTGTGTTCAGCAAAAGAACTCTACCAGAGAATAGAGGAACAGAGGGAATGGGATAGGAAATGCCTGGGATTGAAATAAAGTTCAATCATATACTGTCAAAGCCTCAAGAGCTCCCTCCATACATCTAGCCTCACACACACACACACACATTCCCCAAATCCGACACTTGGTTTTTAATGCCTATGGTGATGGGACAACTTACCCTGCCTCAAGGTTGTCCGGTCAACCTCTACCCGTTTGCTCTGGTTTGCGGCCGCGAAGTGTGCTCCTCAGTTGTCCGGTAAGCTGTTTTCTCCATGCCCCACACGTTGGGCGCCACTTGTCCGGATCCAGCCGGACACAACCGTGGGGTCCGTGAAACAGCCACCTAAGAGACCATAGGGAGAGAGAGAGGAGACCAAGCACGCAAGAAGACAAGAGAGTCTAATGGTGACAAGGCTCGTTTATTGCTGGTACGGGGCAAGAATATATATGTTCGGGGTGAGGGGGCTGGCGGTCGGGATGAAGGGAGAAGGGAGCTGGTAGTTACGAGGAAGGAACGCGGAAAGGAACATGCAGTTATGTGGAAAGTCTGGAAGAGGTTTTGCAATTATGTCCCCGCCCAAGCGGGGCTCATGATCCGTATCCTTCTCCTTGAAGAGTTACTATTTTTATGTTATAGTCTTGGCTCCTAACACCCCTTGAGCTCTCTCATTGTTTTAAATACTGTTGACCAGCAACTTTCTCTTTCAAACTTGCCAGCCTTTGTATTATCCATTACACTACATGAATCTAATTCTCTTTCAAATTTTCTGGTTCATTCTTTTTTTGTCTCTTTTGTGGAGTTAGTTTTCTGTCACTTCTTAAATGTGGAGTGGTTCTCTTAGGCTCACTTTTTTGCTTTCTCCGCTCCTCTAAGCCCTATCTGGCCAACTATCACTTTTATGCACATCCTATGACCAAGTCCTAGGAAATCTTTTATAATAGCTGTTATATATCCATCTTGTCCTTTCTAATTATATTGCTCCCACTCCAGTTCAGGTCTTTTGCCATCTTACAGATGGAGTTTTGTCTTTCTAATTGGTTCTAGACAATGATGAAAAATTATTCTCACATGATATTCTTCTGCTTGAAAGGAAAACAAAAGGGGGGACATATAGTGCAGAAACAATTAAGATTTCTGCTGTTTTAGAAAAAAGTCCAAAATTCCCAAGTCCTCTGTAATCTAGTCCTAAGCTTTCTTTTCAGTCTCATTCCACACTACTCCCTCAAAGGAATTCTGCTCTGACCAACCTGTTTTATTCTCATTTATCCATAATCTATTTCATTAACTTGGCAATTAATCAGAGCTTTCTGGCATCTCATGTCTTACACTACCTTTGTATTCTCTACAACTTCTAGAACAGTACATGACATATTATGAGTTAAAATTCTCATTTAAGTAATTTACTAATTGTGTAACTTTGGGCAAATCACTTCTTACTTCCTCATATGAAAAATGAGGCTAACTGGACAAAACATACTGAAAAGCATTTCAGAAATATATATCAATGGTTCATAAGGAAGATTTTGTTTTAAGTCCCATTAAAGACTTACTGGATTTTTTTTCAGTCATGCTTGAACCTCAATGTTACTTCCTTTCTACTCTCTACTACTATTCCATTGGAAGCCACTCATTTGTACTTTCTTTTAAAATATCACATTAGTAACAAATACAACTTATAGCATCCTGGGCACTAAGAAAATCCCACAAATCCCCACTACTATGTGCCAATGAAGGCTATTGTCAACAGCTACAGTATTATAATGCAAAAATACAAAAGACATTATACCTATAGAGGAAGGCTGGGGACTGATGAGAAGATCTTCCTGAACTTGCTCACTTCCTGGCACTGTCTGCTTGATCACTCAGGGAACTCTGAGATGCTTCATCACTGAACCTTCCCACTTTGACCTGTCCATCTTCTTCAGTAACCAGATGCTAATTAGCCTTTGTACTCTCACGTGTCATATCATCACTTTCTTCTAGCTGCCTCGGAAGGGCTTCCTGGGATTTTCTACCTGGTTTGCCTTCTCTGACTGAAGCCTTTGATCAAATCCAAATGGACTTCTTTGTGTCCAGGGAAAAGATCATGAAGAGTCAGCGGGTTGATTTCTAGGCTCTGAATAGGAAGCTGAAGACTAGGAGAGAACTTGTCTGTGCACTACGCTTTTCTTTCTCCAGACTCTCAGCAGACAGAAACAGTCCTTTCTACCACACTGCATTGTGAAGACACTGGAGAAAGACTGCCATCTCGAGAGGTAAAATGGCAGTTAGAACTGCTTTCTTGCCCAGCCTCTAGTCCCTTTTCTTGTTGGTTGTTGGGTGTATTCCATAAAATGCTTGATTTCATGAACTCTGAGCAGTGCTGGCAACACTAAAATCTGTATCTAGCTGGCTGCTGCCAGGACGTCAATAATATTTTCTGTATAAACACTCCAAAAGAGAGGGGAAAATCTAGTAACTGTCTCTTGCTGTCATCCTCTGCTTGGCCAATAAGTTTGGTGCCAAAGAAACCACAGCAAAACGCTGCCGGTACCACCTCGTGAGCCTGATTTTGTCTTAGACACCAAGAGGTCTATCCCAGTAATGTCCATCATTGCGAAGCATATTTAACTTTCCAAGCATCTCCTGGCTGTGGGAAGGGGAACTCTGAGTCCACGTTTTCACACCCATCTTTTCCTTCCTCTTCTACAGATGCTCTTCAGTGATTCAAATAAAGCAGAAATGTCCTGTGGGGGGAAAGTGAGGATGCGGGTGCTGGAGCCAGGCAGTCGGTTCCTGGTCCTTTGCTTTCTCCTCCTCCCAACGGACCGAGGTGGCCTTAGGGGGCGGCAGCAACAGCCCAAGGGGGAGCGGGCAGAACACTCAGCTGACTTGCTCTCCCTCTCTCTTCCCCGGAACTTTAGTGGAAGGGACTCTATTTCGCGCTTCTCAGCCTAGAGCCATGGAGAGGCAGGAGGCAAAAAGGCGAGAGAGTGAGCAAACCACCCCACCCAACTGCCCACCTCATAATGGTGTTGGCCCTGTGGCTGGAGAGGAAATGAGAGAGGCGGGGCGTAGCGCTTCTGCTAGAGGCCATTGTGGAAAGTTGGCAGTTAGGGGAGTGTGGAAGCGCCCCGCGTTCTCCCGGCAGGATCCCAGCACCTCTGCTGCGACTGTTGCTGCTCTGTTCGAAGAGATTTTTTTTAAGCATCTAAATTCTTAAATGAAAGTTAAATAAGTCACTGGAGGAAATTGATAGTGAAATTATGATTTAAACTAACTCTCACGCAGAGATAAATATAAACATAAATTGAACAAGACAAAAGATAAAGTGGTGAATAGGATTTTAGAAAAATTAAATATGGTAGACGTCTGGAGACAATGAAATAGGAATAGAAAGGAGTATACCAATATCTAAGCTATGTTCCATGTCTTCTCAAAAATTTACCGTATTTTAGGACATAAACAACTCACAAATCCATAAAAGCGCAAATATTATTGGCATCTTTTTTTCTGATCACAATACAATTACTTCACATTCAATAAAGAGACCTTGAAGAACAGATTAAAAATTAATTGGAAACGAAATATCTGAAAGAATGGGCAACTCCAAAAAATTATAAAAAGAAAATTATTAAAGATAATCACAATGTGTGGAACAGGGTGGACACCACCCCTCACGGAGGTCCACTTCTCACAATTAAAGTTCGGAGTCAGAAATTGCAAGTAGAAAAGACAGAGTTTATTTCTCTTTCATGAACTAGGGTACAGCGCCCCTAATTTGCCCCTAAGGCAAATGAACCCTCTTCTCGTTGAACCTTGCTTTTTATTGGCTTTAATCAAAAGCCCGGCTTTCTTTACCACCTTTCCCAGTCTACTCCCCAGAAACTGGGGAATCAAAACTTACAGGGTAAGTTTCACCCAATCAGAAAATAGGACAACTACAATTTTAACAACTATAGCTTGGCATTGAAGCTTTTGACCCAGTTAACAAATAACATAACCACAATTTGACACCTGTAGCATACTGGAGCTTAACAGAAGCAGGAGGGGTCGCAGTTAGAACTTTCCAGGAATGATACACTTGTCAGCATTTTGAAATTTTAGCACATTGCTTGGCCAGAGGACTTTTGGGAAACATATTCTGAGGGCAACATATAACCCACTCCTCACAACAATGTGATTGTATGGGATGAGATTGACTGTGTAATTCCTTCCTTCCTTCTCTCCCTTTTCCTTACCTCCCCCTTCTTTTCTTTATACACCTGTGGCAGATAAGATCACAATTTGGTAGGGCTTGGAAAATAATATTCTATGGAGAAATAATAGAAAAGAAAAAATTACTTTTTTTTTTGCTTCCATTTTCTCTACCAAGGGAAATTATCTTTGCCCAAGAAATACATACTTTTAATGGATTATCAGGGAGTTGAAACCCAAGGGTGGTGATATGAAATAGTGGGCTGTAGGAACTTGGGCAAAAGTGAGACCCATCAGAAAGGAGTTATAACTCCTAAATCAAGAGTTGGAAAGGACATCAAAAGCTGTCTAGTCCTAAACCCTTATTTTGCAGATGAGGTTAGTTAAATAGTGAGCCTCAGATTATACAAGTATCAAGTAGAAGTGCTGAGGTTTGAAACTACCTCCTCTAACTCCAAAGCCAGCACACTTTCTATGGAGGTGTGTTCCATAATGGCTATTGTGAGTCCTTATATGTTTTCTGCATTTTCTTCAGTATGGAATAAAGGCTGTCCTCTACACCCTAAATGAATTTGTTACCTTGAATATTTTTATAAGAGCTGAGAACCTATTTCTTACCTACTGTAAGAAATGTAATGAACTGTATCCGTAGGTTTCTTGGAAGAAACTCTTTGAAGACAATATGAGTCAAATAGAAAATTAATTTTGCCTCTGTAAACCTAATCATTTGGATTCTAGACCATGAGTTACAGAAGTAGAGACGGTAAAAGTACATCTAGCTACCTTTAATGAATTCAAGTCACAAGATCTAGATGGCAAACCTTTAAGACCACAAAAAGAGTTGACAGCTATGATTGAAGGGCCACTATAGTAATCTTTGAAAAATCATAGGGAACAGGACCAAAGCTAGGAAAATAAATACAGGTAAATATTCTGATTTTCATTAGAGAAAAGAGAATATATTCTTAAAACTATGAGCTTATGAGCTTGACTTTGATTCTTGGCAAAAAAAAAATGTGACATATTAAAAGCATTTTGTGGATATCTAGAAAAATAATTGGCAAAAATATTTGTTTAAGGTGATTATGTGAATGGTCAAATAGGAACTTTGCTCTCCTAAATATAACCCAACAAAGATCAAGAAACACCTTCTTCCTATCAGGATTATTGGTCAAAGATAGCCAGAAATATAAAAAAGTTCCCCTCTTGGAGAAGCCAGTGTTTCAATTTCTGGCATGTGAAACCTTTATTTGAGAAATTTGTTGCAAGGAATTTTTACCCAATAAACTGTTTTCCTTCTAACTTAAGCTACATTGGTTTGTTTATACAAAAGATTTTCAATTTTATATAATCAAAATTGTCCATTTTAATCTTATGTAATGATCCCCTTTAATTCACGGTTGGGGAATGCTAACCTTATTCAAAGATCCAAAAAAAGTTTTTCTTTTTTCCATCTTTTCTTTTCCTTTCTTCCTTCTCTAAATTGTTTATAAATTCATAACTTATGTATTTATATGTTATATATGTACAGGAAGCCATCAAGTTCATGATGTTTAGCACAGCTCATCACAAGTTATGAAATCTACATAGCAAGCATTGGAAGGATGGTCATTCCACTCAGTTTCCCCTATGTGACCCTTTTCTCACTAACATTCCCTTTTACTGAAATTATTGAAATCAATATCCTTACTCAGCCCCATGGAAACACAGAAAAACAATACAGGCTAATAACAGACCCCCCCACAGACCCCCTATAACCCCTAGGAAATTCCTACCCTTACATGCAGTAATACAGAAATTCCCCTAGAAGTCACTTCACAACAAACCAGCATATAGTGAGTTAATGTTAAAAGATTTTAAAACTCTAACTCAGATTCCCATACACAGGTGCCTGCAAAAACAGGCCAGAATAGTCTCCCCCTAAGTTTCCCCCCAACCTCTCCCTGATTTGGTATAGTAAGCTAACATAAAAGAACAATGAATGAAATATGGAGAAATTGTCTCCCATGAAAAAGCCTGTACTTTCCCACCACTATACATCAAACACACCTAACTTATTGTCTCTAAGAAAAAGATGGATGGTGAGAATGGATTTCCATGCCAACTTTATGTGTGATCTCAAAGCGTATAAAATAAACACAGCCCCAAAACTGACCAGAGCAATCTTTATGATGCCTGGCTTTGGCTAAAACCCTGATTACTCCCATTCGTGTCAGTCATGTTGCCAACGCTGTCCCACCACTGAGATTTCCTAGACCTGTGGGAATTTTTTACCCCTGCATATATGTATATATAATTTCAAATACATCACCTAATCCATTTAGAGCTTATCTTTGTACATGGTATGAGATATTGGTCCATATCTCATTTCTATCAGACTACTTTCTAGTTTTCCCAGCAGGTTTTTTGTTGAATAGTGTCATATTCAAGCTCTGGGAGTTGAGAGTCACACCTTGATTGACAGTTGATGACAGTTGGAGACTTCCAAATGTTCTCAGAGGCCGTGAGGAAAAAAAAAAAGGCAGTTGCCCAGAGAGGGTATAAATTCCCTGAGAGAGTTCTGAGAGGGGCTTTTTGATTTGGGGACCCTTGACTTTTGGTTTAAGAGCCTTGGTTTGAAATCCTTGACTAAAATATCAACCCAATCTTGGACATTGATTGATTTGTGGGTCAGACTGTGGATCCTCTGAATCTCTTTGAATTCCCCTAGACATTTAGGCATTTAAACCATCTCTAGATATGTAGGTATCCTGGGCCAAGGCGGGGGAGGGAGGAACCGGGAAGTGGGTAGGAGAAGAAGAGAGTGGTAAGGGTGATATATTCCTGAAGACTGTAGGACTGGCACAATAACTAACAGTAAGAAGCTGAGAGAGATATCATCAATATTTGTGTCATCAAAGAGATTGCTTACTCTGGTTTGGCCATGGCCAGGCTGAGCCAGAGGAGGTGAAGAACAAGAGCCCATCATTACTGAACAGCCTACAGTCCTGAGGGATTAGTGTCATAGATTTAGTGACAGGGTCTCCTATTTCCCAATCCATTCCAGATCATTCCTTTCCCTTATTAACAAAATAGATAAATTTTATTTAAGTACCTGCCTGGAATAGTTATTCTATCACCACTCTGGGGAGGGAGAAACACAGTCAGATGAATGTTATCCAAGGCTAATAGAGCCCAATACTAATAATCAATCAACCCCAGGTGGGACCTGAAAGGATCACTCATCCACTGACCTTTAGGGATCCTGCCTGGGCACTGTTATAAAGAAGGGCAGTTATTATATCATCTAGCTGAGGGGCAGGACACGGGTGTCCCTGCACCAGCCATCAGGGGAACCAAATCACAGCTTCCTCAGATTAATAACAGCAATATAATAACTAGTCTATTAGGAGTATAAAAAGATACCATATCTATCCCTTATTTTATAACAATAGTGAATTCTCACCCCAATTTTTAGAGATCTTTTGGTATACCAAATACTACCTTCAGTATGTTGAGATTTAATTTGTTCCACTGATTGACCTCTCTATTTTTTAACTGATACCAAATCCTTTTGATGAGTACTACTTTGTAGTAAAGTTTGAGAACTGGTATTGCTAAGCCTTTTGCTTCCCCCCCCCTCATTATTTTCCTTGAGATTCTTCATCTTTCAGTTTTCCCTATAAATTGTCTTGTCTAGCTCTATACTCCATATCCTTTGATTGTTTGTATGATTTGGGATGTAACTGAACTGAATTAATTTAGATAGTTTTGCATTTTACTTGGTCAATGCAAGAACAATTAACATTTTCCCAGTTATTTAAGATTGTCTTTATTTCAGTACAGAGTATTACAGTTTTATTCCTAGAGCTCCTATGTGTCTTGGTAGGTAGACTCTTAAATAATTTATATGCTATATGGAAGTTCTCTGTTTCTTCCTGCTATGTTCTGGTAGTTAAATACAGGAATGCTTATGATTTATGTGGATTCATTTTACATCCCACAAATCTGGTGAAATTATTCATTGTTTCAAATAGTTTTAGTCTATTTTTAATTTCTTTAGACAGACCATTATTTAATCTGCAAAAATCTATAGTTGTTTCCTCTTTGCCTACACTTCTCTCAATTTTATTTTTTATCTTATTACTATAGTTAATATTTCTCTCAGCCCTAATGTTGATAATGGACATTCTTGTTTTACCTTTGATGTTATTTGAAAGGTCTGTTTATGCCTATTGTAATGCAGACTGGCAGCAAAAAAATCCTTGCTTTTGCAAACTGTAACAGTTTGTCAGTTAGAAAGGTTTAGAATGTTGAACCAGCTTGGGGGCTGGGCTCACTGTAAAACCATTAGAGCTAGGCTATAAAAACCCCTGAAGTTCCAACTAAAAGGCCTTTTGCCTTTGGGGCATTTGGGGACCTGGTCTGTTCTTTCTGGACTTCTCCCTGATCTCTCCATTTACATCCTGCTATTTCCCTGAATTTCCCCATTGGGCCCTGGGAGGAAGGGTGGTTTAGTGGTTAGACATCATGGTTTTAGCTTCTGTAGGCAGGAAGGACAAACTAAATCAAGCCATTCCCTTATTTAGTGATCTGATAAAATACTTTTACCTCAGGGCAGTGAAACCTTCCCTGACTGAGAGAGCGGGCCTCTCTCAGTCTGACCCTCTCCCGTGTCCCTTCCCCCAGCACCAGCGTTCTCCCTAGCAGCAGTTACAAAACCCTCAAACCCTTTTTCCCTCTGCTTATCCCTGACATTAATAAATCCCTTTTGACATCTACACAAAAGCCTCTGGTGAATCATTATACTTGATATTAGGGCAAAGGCTGAGGCGGGAAGGAATAACTTTACTTTTATTTCTTGAGGGCAAACCTGGACATCCATTTCGGGCAGGAAATAGCTACCCAGACTTCCTGTAGATTTCAGTTTCACTGACAGGGAGGAGCCTCTTGTCTCCTCCCTCAAGTGACCTGAGAAATTAACAACAAAACCTTTCAGCCAGATCCATATTACTTCTGGCTGACTCAATTCTTCTGGTATCCCAGAGATAGCCCCTGCCTGAAGGACCCAGCCTATTTCTCCCCAGTACCAATCCTCTCTCTCTAGCCTCAGTGACTAGCCTATTTGAGCAGCCCCTTATATATATGTCTTTATCATTTTTAATGGTAACATCCCCATTCATCCCTTACCTGCTTCTTTCCTTAACTTAGCCATCCCCATTTGTTCCTCCACATATCAATATTGTATTTTATTTCATTACACTATACAGTCTAATTTTCTTAACAGAAATGAGTGTTAGATTTTGTCAAAGTTTTTCAGTATTAAATGATGTAATCATGTTTTTAAATTATGTTTGTTATGAATATAGCCTGTTACATTTGTACGTTTCCTTATATTGAACCAACTCTGCATCACTGATATAAATCCAACCTAGTTACAATCTATTTAACATGTTACTGGAGCCTCTTTGCTAATTTTTTTCTATATTTTTGGGTTGATATTCATCAGGAGTATTGGTATTTCTGTGCATTGTTTCTCTTTTGTTTATGTTGCAAAGTCACATTCCTATCATGAAGAGTTTGGAAGGATTGATGTTGCCGAAAATTTGACAGGGGGATGGGGGGGGGGCCCCAAAGCTACTCCTGAGATAGGAAAGAGGATTTTTTTAATGTACGGGCCCAAAGGATCAGAAAGTCTCCAAATTCTGCGTCCCCAATTCAATTGGTACAAGTAATTTATACCCTCAGGAGCCTATTCCTAGCTTGCTTCTCATTGGTGGATTCACATCTTGTGGTTTAGCTCTTGCTGCACAGGAAGCAGAAGCAATGGCAAAGCAAGATGGTGGAGAGAAGAGCTAAATTTTCCTTTATCTTTCCCGCTTTGATGCCCCTTACCACAGCTAGGGGGCATCATTCCATGGCTAGAGGCTTATATCCCTTAAGGGCCAGGACAGCAGAGGTCATTTTCCGGGTAATAGTGGTTTCTGTAAACCGAAGGGGAGCATTCATGGAGCAGGAGACAGGGGACAGCAAATAGTAGGACCCCACAGATCACCACTACCCGCCAGCTCCATTCTGCATCTCTGGATCTGGTCTCTGAGCTCTCTAACCTTCCCTGTTATTATTCCCCATTGACCTCCGTAATAACAACTTTCCTCTCCTAGGAAAAAGGCAGGACTCCCTTTCTCCACAGTCAGCAATCCAGGGCTCATCTATCTGTAAGGCCACTGTTGCCAGAGAACGAATCTGGCTCTGCATAGTAAGTAGGAAGTCAGCCTCCTGTTTCGTGTCATCACTAAGATCTTGGGACAACTTATGGAAGAAGCAGCAGCGGAGAGACCGCCCATCCCCCTCCCTAGAGCTGTACGATGGTAGTCCCTGCTAGAAAGGGGAGGAGGGGAAATCTCGTGAGGGGTGTTTGTCCCTGCCTCCGCCTCAAGTACTTCCTGGAAGGAGGAGACAGTGTATACGAGACATGTTTGCAGGAGGAAGGAGATCCGGCAGTGCCGGGTTCAGTTACCTTCAAAGCATCTGAAGATAATACTGCCACCTAAATCCCCCAGAATACTCCTTCTGGGGCACAAGTTATACTGCCCTCGAACTCTCTAAGCCAGTGATGGGCAAAGTATTCCCGGTGGACCAGATCCAGATCGAAGTTTGCCCATCACTGCCTTAAGCAATTTCCTAGTCATTACGCCCCCACATCCAGATGTAGCACGATCTGGATCTGGTCCGCGAGGAATAGTTTGCCCATCACTTCCCTAAACTGACTGCAGTATTTCTGCCATTGTTCCGAGGCGTCGGAAACAGGGCAAACAGGGGAGCTGTTGATCCCGTACCAAAGCTGGATTCCTCGAGCCACAGGTCTTCAGGGGACTTTCTGATTAGGCAGCAGGGGGCCTCTGTCAGTAAGACCCGAGGCTTCCACAGGGCCCTATAAGTGAAAGGGAGACAGGGAGGACAGAACCAACAACAGGGATGATGGCCAGGTTAGGCGCGTTTTTTAGCCTGCTGGATGAGGGCATACGTTGAATTAGCTATTCGTTCCAGCATTATATTTCAACAAAATTGGTTTCCTTTGAAAATCCTATATATTTCATTATTTTCCCTTTAGGATTGTTGTTTGGCTTTTAAATTTATTTCTTTATTTGTTTGTTCCATTAAAGAACCTGGTTAACTCTTTGTGTTCTCAAACAATGGACCTCCACTCAATAATTTCTTAAGTCCAAGACTGAAGAAAAAGATATCGAGTTTATTGTAGCTTTTTAAAAAGGACATCCTTGGGCTCTGGGACAGCAAATGTATACCAGATGTTCTGCCAGCAAAATACAGGGTAGAAATTGCTCCACTGGCAAAATACAAATGCCTGGATATAATTGCAGACTTTTTATAATAATCCTGATGCAAAATCTCCCATACCCCTTCTTGTCCAGGTTCCTTATGGGGGGAGGGGGACTGTGATATACAAAACTTTGAGTGCAGTGAGCCAATTTCAGGGTACAGTAAGTGAAATATACAGAAGAGTGACTTTCAACACTTTTTCTTCCTCCCTGCTAGCTTATCAAACTCCTAGGAATTTTTGTTCCTCTGTGTTCCTTGTTATCACTACTTACTGGACTTCTTCCCAAGTAGATTGTTCATCCAAGTTTTGAAATATAGAAATAGACAGGGAGTGGCAGTTTTATTCTAAGGGATAATAATATTAAGTCTAAATAGGGTCCTGAAACTACTGGGGTTACAAACCAAATATTACTGAGAATTTACACAGTGGCCTCATCCTATACAATTCCTTCCCTCCTTTCCCTCCTCTCTCATTAGAGAAGGCATCATTTGACAAAAGATATATGTATAAATAAAACTATCTTACTTTTATTTATCAGTTCTTTCCCTGGAGGTGGACATACAAAAATCATTCTTCAAACAACATTTCTGTTTCTGTATGTATTGTTCTCTTGGTTCTGTTCATTTCACTCAGCAATTTCATATAGGTCTTTTTGTGTTTTTCCAAAATTAATCTATTCATCATTTTTTATGGAGGAGTAATAACCCTCACAATGACATGTTACAACTTGTATTTCATTTGATTCATTTAAAAACTTTATTATGAGAAGGGGTCTTACTGTGAGCTTCATCAAATTGTCAAAGGAGTTAGAGGCTACACTCCAGTAAATTATCTCAGCAGAAGGACTAAACCAGATTGAGGGTAACTGGCTGCCTCAAACATTGGTGAGTGAGGGGGATGTCCACCCTAAGCATGTGAAGACTTCTCCCAATGGAATGTGAGGATGAGAACAATTTGTTCCAGCTGTCATGAAGGCAACTGACACCCTGTGTGGAGTGGAATTCCAGCAGGGCTCATACACCCAGAAATCACTCTAAGTGTTAAGCAGACTTGCTAAGATGATGACAGAGAAAAAGTGTCTTCATTCAGAGAAAACAGAGAACAGCAGGGAAGGGTGAGGGAGAGGAAAGAAAGAAAAAAGGTTTCTGCTGACACAAACTGTTTTCTTGGGGCAAAAATGTTCTCTCTTCTAGGTATAAGCACAGACTTTTATAATAATCCTGGCACAAGATTCTCCTCCTTCCCTCTATGCAATCCTATGAGGGTGGGGTTGGTGGGGTTGTGATGTTTCAGATCTTAAGGATATGATTTTCATCATTATGTCTGCCTAAAGATCAAAAAATCCACAACTATCATGGAATTTTCAGAGTAGGACAGTAAAGATACAATTGAAATGCATTGTTCTTTCCTGCTGTAGCTTATCTTGTTCCTCTTCCTAGAGTTGGCATGTTTCCCAGGATACAGATAAACTCTTCTGAAGGTTTTTGAAAAAAAAAAAAAAAAAAAGGTCAGGAAAACTAAACATTTTATATTGGAGGAGCACCGTTTTAGTCTAAGGAATAATTCTGAGACTGAAAGACTATACTGAAACTCATCTCACACAGATCTTTCAATTATACTCTTAACTACCTGGTCCTAAATGTTTCAGCCTGAAAGCCCTTGGAAATGCCTAAATTCTGACTCAACTTAGAAATAGAAAACAAAAGGAAAGCTCCCATGGTCTTAGAAGCCCTGGGAAAAACTTAAGGAGGATAGAACAAGATAAAGAAATATAATATACAAAAACATTGTGTTACATACAGGTGGTGTTAAATTCCTACAAATTCTGAATTCATGTGAACATCTTTGGACACTGTTGCTGAGACCACTCCCCACAGTGCTCCCAACCCTCTACTTGCATCTATCTAAGTCTCTGGTCTGCTCATTAGAGTGATTTCTAGAGGTACAAGCTCCTTCTTGCACTCCACACATGGAAAAAGATGTTCCTACCTTTCTCTCTTAGCAAATGCTCTTCTGAGATTCTCTAGGTTCCTAGTTCTTTCCCTCACCACCTCCTGCTCCTTTCCCATCATATCTCTTTGGTTTTCATCTTCCCTACTCCTGTCCTTGCTCCCCAACCCCCACTCCTTCCTCTAACACTTCCTAATCAGATGCAGGAAGCCAATAAGAGAATAGATAAAAATCTGAGATGCCTCTTTTGACCCCTTTTGTGACCAACACCTTTTCTTTTTGAAAAGTATTGTGACCTTAAACTTTAAACTTTAAAAAACTTTAAACTCCTAGCAAGCCAACAGTCAAGAGGTTAACATTCTCTCCTTTGGTCAGAAATACAATTGTTTTTGTTTCAAAAGTAGTTTCTAGACAAGTGTTATGTAGAGATGGCAGCATGGAATCCCTGCAAAATACAAGGTCAGCCTCACCCAGAATTCCAGAGGAACCCCCCTGGAGAACTTTGGGTGAGGGGGCAGTTGAGAGGGAGTTAAGACAGTTGCTTTGTGGGGGTCGAGGTGAGCAGACACACAGCTTACTGCTCCTGACTTGGGGGGTTCACCTGAGTGGCCATTGTGGCAAAAGCCATCATGGTTTCTACTCAGGGGTTAGCCGGCTTTGTAGGGTTAATCCTTATCAATATCAATATAACAATTATTTAGTGGTTTAGTGATTAGAAATATTAACTATTAGCAAGAGAGCCAATTTAATCCAAGGGCCCTTCACCCCCTCCTGTGGGGGGGAAGGGCAGCTTCAACCTAACAGATCAGGGTCACCTTTTCCTTATCTAAAACCTTAATTACCCCCTCTAGCTTTTCCTTTTCCTTCTTAATATAAGCAATACCTACAATATCTGTGCCAGGGAATTTTTTGGGAATACTCACTGCTCAAGTCTGGTCATCTAGCTTGAATCCTGTCAGCTGCCAGGTTTAAGAAGATCATCTATCTCAGTCTTTCAACATTTAGATAACTAGCTTCTACTTATTCCTCTATCAGACCTGTGAGGAATATAAGTTAAAGAAAAGGGGAACATCATTAGAGTTAATCCTCAACAGACCTTGCTAGAAGTACCTCAGATTGTCTTCATTTCCAACTGAAACCTCAACTGCTGGGGGTGGGGGGGGGAGGGATTTGAGAGCCAGGAGTGTCTAACCCCCTCCTTTCTCATTGAAGCCTGTCAATCTGTGTCTGTGTCTTGGAGGTTACTGGCCCTGGCATAATTATCTGCTTCCCCGAAATATCTGTTATTATCAACATAACACAAGTCAAGGTCATTAATGGACAAAATTTAGACAAAACCTCCTCCAGTGGGGGCTATTCATCCATGAGAAAGTATTCCCAATCTTAGCTTTTGATAATGGGCCAGCCAAAATTCAGCCTTGGCCTTGTTCTATTCTGAAGCCAATGAGACCTTTTGTGTTTTGATATGACATAATCTATTTCTGCACAATTTCAAAGTTTCAGGGGGTGCTTTTGGGTGAAAGGGAGTTTGAAATTTCATATATAATAAACTTGTGACTCAATGGCACTTCAGAGAAACAACTATGAGTTAAAAGTCAAGATCCTCTCCCATGTCCCATTATTTCCTTATCAACTAAGCCATCCTTATCAGATTATCAGAGATGATAAATAGATTTAGACCATCAGAAAGCTCCATCTTAAACTGGAAGCCCCTTAAGGTCTCCAAAACTTCAGACTGGATGTGTGTGTGTGTGTGTGTGTGTGTGTGTGTGTGTTAGGGTGGAGGGAAAAACCTGATTTTTCCACAAGTGTCTTGACCCCAGCACATCATGCCAGAAGACAGAATCTGTGGTGTTCAGGGTGTCAATGGATGCCTCTGCGGGTCAACTAAAGGCTCTGTACTAACAAAGGGCCTCAAGGGAGGTCAGGTGGAGGAAACGGAGCTAAGGCAGAATCCCCTCAAAGTCGTGACTCACCCTTACTGCCTCCTCCCTCCAGCCTAGAACACACTGCCATTGTTTATAAGTTTGCTTTGATGTTTCACATCTGACCTCCACACAATCACACACTGCTGCAACACGTGGGCATCCCCAAGACTTCTTAGGGGAGGAAGGGAGAAAGCAGCAAGAGATGAGGATGCAACTTCCACTAAGCCAAAATATTCTTACCCTTTCAGCTCCATCCAGCTGAGAATCTCGAGGAAAGAGCAATGAGCACAAAGAGACCATCACCCTCCTCATTAAACACACGCATGCACCCACACCAACACATGACAGTTGGGTGGGTGGTGGGGTGGTGGATGGGGACAAGGACCCAGAAAAGGATGCTCGAGTTTGCAGGGCTCTGTCCTGCAAATGAGCCAACCGCAGGAGCCAAATGTCCTAGAGGATGCTGAGTGGGATTTGTTGTCCTGCCATAAGTAATAGAAAGTGTCTAAGATCCAGGCTACCATCAGGATAGTGATGGCATTAGCACAGATCCTTCTCATATTGATGAAGAGCTGGCTTGGTAGGTCGGGGTGAGTAGAGGGGGAAGAGGGGATGTTTGATAAAGTAGTTTGGGAGCAGGTAAAAGGGACTGTGAGGCCTGAGGTGCCCTCATTGCCACACAGCATCCACCCTTGGAAGAACATCAGAAAGTGAATTTCCTGGTCCCATAATGAGGAGGTTCTAGTTTTCCTGTGGCCACTTCAGAAGGCACAACTCAGGCTGCTTTAGCTTCTACAATGGCAATAACAGAATAGAACATTGTTGTGATGTTTCTCCCAACTCAAAATGTTTCCTCCTCTCACACTCACTCTAATTTTAAGCTAATTTTAATTTAATCTTTATGATTTAAAAAATCCTCCTAATTTTCCATTATTCCAAACTGTGGGGCTTGGAACAGGGGCCCAGAAGTTGGAGGCCACATAACTTGTTTGTCCATTCACTTCCACGAGGCTCCACTCTGAGTTCTTCTTCTTGTCCTGTCTCTCCAGGACTGTCACTGACTGTCCAGTCAATAGGCTCACTTCCTGGTTGTTCCTGGCTGCAAATGGGTATGCAGCCACCACCTAAAAACACACAGAAAATAAGAAAACAAGAAGACCAAGAAAGGCATAATGATCCAAGAACAAATGGAAGCAAAGTGGTTCAATATAATTTCTTGCTACCAGTGACTTGGGAGGCAATGTGGAGACCCAATGGAAAAGGCATTGTATTTGAAGTCAGAAGATCTGGGTTACCACTTCTGTGACTCTGAGCAAATCATCTCTTTTCTCTGAGCCTCAGTTTATTCATCTATAAAATGAAGGGCTTAGACTAGATAGATTCTAAGGTCTCTCCTAAGTCTCAGTCAATGTTCCTGTGTTCCTCACCCTTTCCCATACTATCTGTGGGCCATTCTCTCCTCAGCATTTTTCTCATTGCCTTTTTCTTGTTAATGAGGAATCTGACAATGTCTTCAGCTCTTTCTCTTACTTAGAGCTCAATGGCTCTCAAAGAACTAAAGATTGCTAGAGTCACACGAAACCTAACATGCACAACAGCCTGACTAGTAGGACTCTTGAATCCCCAGGACTAGACCCCATCCAAGAAAGGATCGCATCCACTTGTCTGCAATTTGCTCCAATGAGCAGACTGAATATTTGGAAGTTATAGGTAAAGTTAACAGTGAATGCCTGTGATAAGTGGAGTGTCTTTGACAATTATATGGTCCCTATATACACTATTATATAATTATATCTTATATGGAACTATTTGGTCCCTATATACACTATAGACACTATTGATTCTAGATATCAAACTTTGGTCTAGTATATTCGCTGCAAATATTACTAGTCTGTTTTCTGTTCATTTATATATTGCTTTTTTTGTTGTATACAATCCTATTTTTCATCCAATCAAATGCATTGATTTTACTTCCACCAATTTCTTCCATTTGCTAGATTCATGGAAATCTTATTCACCATGGCTGAGTCTTGTATTCCTTTTCCCTTTAACACTCTGCATTTTAAAAAATATTTAGATTGATGAAATGG
Organism: Gracilinanus agilis; assembly: GCF_016433145.1. NCBI lineage: Eukaryota > Metazoa > Chordata > Mammalia > Didelphimorphia > Didelphidae > Gracilinanus > Gracilinanus agilis. The sequence goes on from NC_058131.1 coordinate 455,201,902, forward strand.
AATTTTTTTTATATATGGTCTGAGTAAGGGATCCAAACGTAGTTTTCCTACCCAATCTTCCCGAGTTTTTATTCGATACTGATTCTATTCCCTATATCTTTTAAAACATGTGTTTGTCAGATACTATGTGTATACATGTATACCTAAATACATATAGATAAAAATATATGCATATATGAAGCTACATAGATCTATCCATTTATAGAGTATCCCAAAAGTTTGAGTGTATTTTAATACACTTTGAGAATATATAAATACACCAACACACTATATCCCATATGTACTTCAAATAAATACACACACATATATATGGGGAAGGGGAGAGAGAGAGAGAGAGAGAGAGAGAGAGAGAGAGAGAGAGAGAGAGAGAGAGAGAGAGAGAGAGAACAGGATTCCCTGTTCTGTTCCATTGATCTGTTTTTCTCTTGCACTAGGAAATTTTTAATAACTTTCCTATAAAGTACATTACAAATTTGATCAATCAGTCTCTAGGCATGATTTCTTTTTTATTGCTTTTTTGTGTTCTTCCCTGTTTATGTTCCCACATGTGACTTTAGGTAATTCCAAAAATGGCTGGAGAGGCTGAGTTGCATAGTGAATAGAAACTTGCCCTCAGAGTTAGTGAGACTTGGATTCAAGTTCCACCTCTGATACCTGCTGTTGTGTGACCTTGGAAAAATCACCAACCTTAGTGCTCATGCACATCAAAAAACTATAAATTGTAGAAGTGTTGTCTGATCTGCTTTAGTAAAGCTAGTTTTCTTTTTGGAAGAATCTATATGATTCATCAGCAAAGCAATCAAGACAAGTTTAAATAACCAATATATAGCTCCAATAGGTACTGGATTTCAGGCTTTTATTTGCTGTATTTGCTGTAAATATTTTTGCTCATCTTGTTCTATACTGTCTGAACCAAGTCTCTCCCCACATCTAAAGAAATAACCCAGCAAATATTTATATTTTTACAATAATTGTTCCACTTAACAAGAAGCCAGAGACATCCCTTTGGTCAGTTTTTCTTTGATCTCTGTCAAAGGCATTTTGAAGTTGTCTTCTTACAGATTTCATATGTCTTAATTAAGTTAATGCCAAATATGTGTTAACCCCTTTCATTGTTATAAAAATGATTTCTCTCCCAAATAACCTTGATTCTTTTGGGGGAGTGTATTAAATTGAAAATAATTTCTGAGAATCATATACTCTAATACTCTGCTGGAATAATTTTGCCCCATTTCATTTTTTATTATCAAATGTGTTAAGTTTTATAAATATATAATCATATCATCTACAAATAGAAATGTTTCTAACTTCTTCGCTGTTAGTGATTAATCCACTAATGTCTTCATTGCTCTCACTAACATTTCTGTTTCCTTAGAGACTGATTGATGACTTATGATTTCACATCACAGTCATCTCTCTATACAAACCTTCAAGTGAGCCTTCCCTTTGAAGAAAGAAAAAATGTTAAATATCCATACAGGAGAGTGCTTAATTACTAATGTTTTAAGGGTTTGTTAGAAAGGACTGATGCTTGGAGAGAAGTCTCTTTTCATTTCTTCTCCTGAGCTCCAGGCCAATATCTTGACCTCAACACATCCAAATTCCTTCCCCTCCTCAAAACCCTTACTTTTTGTCTAAGTAACAGCTATTAAGGCAGAAGGGTCTAGATACTTGGGGTTAAATGGCTTGTCCAGGGTCAACAAAGCTAGGAAGTGTCTGAGGCCAATCCTGACTGCAGTCAGGTACTCTATTCTAGCTCTACTATCTAGCTTCCCCTAACATGTTCAATTCCAACCTCATTCTCTTTCCCCTCAAACCCAGCTTCCTCTGTCTATTTTCCTTCTAGTCACAAAGTAATATGATCTCAGTGCCATCTTTGAATTCTCAAACTCACTCACCCCATATCAAATAAGCTGACAAATTTCTGTTTTACACTTCTGTTGACTCAATTAATTTTGCATGAGATCAGATCCTTAAAGCTCACACAGTGATGACTCCAGTGCAGACCCTCCTCAATCTCCTGTCTCAACTGTATCCTAATTGAGCTTCCTGCTTCAAGGCTCTGCTCACTCCAATCTGTCCTTCATACAGCTGCCAAAATGATTTTCCTAAAGCATAAGTTCTCAATGACATTACCCAGCTCCTTATATAACTCCAGTGGTTCCTTCTTATTGCTAGAATCAAGTAGAAATGCCTCTATTTGACATTTCAAGCACTTCACAACCTGGTCATTCTTACCTCTCCAGATACCTGTCACTTACCTTTTTTCTACACATCATTTCCTCCTTTCCCTGTGAGAATCAGCCACACTGGCTTATCCTCACACATAAAAGGCTCCATTTCCCATCCCTGTACTTTTCCACTGGCTTTCCTCAATGCCTAGAATGAACTCTTCCGTTCCCTTTAGAGTACAGCACAAAAGCTACCTTCCACATGCAGCCTTTTCTGATTCTACCTAGACATTGCTGCCCTTTCTATTAAAACCCAAACCATCTTATATTATGTATATGTTTACATAGATATATATTGCTCTCTCTGTTAGAATGTAAATTCCTTGAAGGCAAGGACTTTTGTCTTTGCTTCCTTATCATTTAACAAAATGTCTGGCACATCAGAGGTATTTTAAAAATATGTAATTGATATATGACTGACTTGACACCTGTTTTTTAGTGGGAATGCACACCTAGTTTCTTCCAAAGTAAATATAATATTAACTTGTGGCTTTGAATATATAATTTTTAATATTATGAAGGAAAGATTCTTGTATTCCTACATTTTATAATTCAAAATATTAAAACAATGTGCTTTTCAAAATTTTTTCTGCCTCTAATATGACCGTGTAATCTTTATTTTTTTCCTCTTATTATTATTGGTTGGTATCCTGTTTTTTCTTGCACCCCAGTTGCAAATTTTACTTGGATCATCAGATTACAAATTTGAGGCTGGAAATGATCCTAAAATACTGTTTATTTCAACCCCTTCCTTTTACAGATGAAGAAAAAGAGCTCTATATGAGTGAAATGACTTTTCCAAGGCTCCTAGATGGCAACTGGAGACACAAGGATTTGAACACAGGTCATGTATGAAATATCAAACTCTGGAAATCTTTAAATACCTATGGGAACGGAAGAATGAATAGGCGAGAGACTTGAGGTACATAAATCAATTAGGTTGCTGTAAATCTACATAAACAATACTGGAGGCATTTAAAAAATGCTTGTTGCTTCTAAGAGTTCTGGGGGCAGAGCCAAGATGGTAGAGTAAATCAGAGAACCTCAGAGTCAACATGAAAATCCTCTCCAAACAATATTAAAATAATGCCACAAAATAAATGGGGGAGAGAAAGAACCAACAAGGAGACAGAGTGAAATATCTTTCAAGAAAAGAAAAACCCCAAAAGTAGGCAGAGAACATCTGGGGCAGTGGGGTAAGTGGGGAGCACAGTCAGCAGGAGGCTACAGCAAGCAGTGAAGAGCAAGTCAAGAGCAAGCTACGCGCTCCCTACCTCACATCAGCTGTCCCAGGTTTGGAACCTAAGCCCATACCCTGAGACCCTGCCTATGCGAAAAGAGGTCCAATTAACTCACACCCCTTGAAATTTTAAACCTATAAGGATGTCCAGAATCCCAGCTCAGGGTAGTCTGTGTGGAAGTGGGCTGATCTGTAGGGGACCAGAATGCAGTCCCAGTCTGGCCTTGAGAGAGGACATAGATCCCAGTTTGAGGTAGTTGGTAGACTAAAAGTGGGTTGGAGTCATCTTTCCCATCAGTGTATTTATGGTTTTATTTTGGGGTTTTGGTTATGTATGAGTGTGCTCTTACAACAATGACCAAAATGGAAGTGTTCTGTATGACAATAAAAATTAAATTAAAAAAGAAAAAGATTGAGTTTTCTATTTTGGACCTGTGTACTTTAAGATGTCTATGAGACATACAGTTCAAAAAGGCATGTCATGAAATAGGAGAAAAGCTCAGGAAAGAGCCTAAAGTTAAATATATAGATCTGGAAATTATCTACAAAGAGATGATAATTAAACCATTGGAACTAATGTGATCCCCAGTTGAGTATAAAGAGAAAAATAAAGAGAACTCAGCACAGTGTCTTCTAGTAAACACATAGTTCTTGTTTTGGAAAGGGATGGAGGGGAACCAGGAAAGAGTAGGGTTATGAAAACATAGAACAGAAGGGTATCCATATGAATGTAATGGAATATCATGCCACAAGAAATAATTACTATGACAAATGAAGAATAAGATGAAATCTCACCCAAACTGAAACAAAAGAAATAACAAAAATCAAGAGAATAACAATAACCACAATGATGTAAATGTGTATGTCCAATCTCGCCACCAGAGAGATCAAGGCCAGACATGTGTTGTGGGCCAGAATCTTGATGGGACACATGAGGTAGGAGTTCCTCACCACCACCACCACCACCCTCAACATCATTAGAGACAGTTGTGAAGTTAAGAAGCTATGGACCAGATCTGGGGCACTTTGAGTTAACTTTGCCTCCAGATGAATGGGTCTGAGACTCAGTGGCAGGACTTTTTGAACAAGAATAGAAAAGTGTTTTTAGGACTTGGTAGAGAGTTTCTCAGATGCTAAAGAACTTACTTCCCAAATGTTTTTACTGTCAGAAAATGCCTTCCAACTGCTTTAGAGAATGCTTATCCCTGGTGATATTTTAATATGCTTTTATTTTATTTTATTTTATTTTATTTTATTTTATTTTATTTTTTAAAACCCTTACCTTCCATCTTGGAGCCAGTACTGTGTATTGGCTCCAAGGCAGAAGAGTGGTAAGGGTAGGCAATGGGAGTCAAGTGACTTGCCCAGGGTCACACAGCTGGGAAGTGTCTGAGGTCAGATTTGAACCTCCTATCTCTAGGCCTAGTTCTCAATCTACTGAGCTACCCAGCTGCCCCCTTAATATGCTTTTATTAAAGAGAATTTTTATTTGAATCTTTAGGCTCTGAATGCACCATCTCCCCAGATGCAGATGGTAACCAGGATACGATGTAATGAGGAATTACATGACATGGCTGATAGGTAGTTTTGATTGTTCTTACCTATATTTTTTTGTTATAAGAGAATAGTCTACGAGTCACTGGGAAGTGAAATTGATATAAAATAGCATCATTATAACTTCTTTAAAGCACTTGGAGCTCTTTGGCAAAGGAGAAAATGGAAATATTTATGTACAAGGAGTAAGTAGCGTAATTCGAGTTGCTGTCCTTTCTTTAAAACCTACCTGAAAAACAGGCATGACAACTTGGACTGATTCCCTGGGAATCTCTGCTGGTTGGAACTTGAAACTATCCCCAGCCCCTGCCTGAATACTGGGCTCCTCATGTGGGAAAATCTGATATGGCTCTAATTCTCCAGCAGGCACATACTCTTGGTAGCCAGGAAACACATGTAAATTTTTCTGAGTTAGTGACAGATGAGTTTCCAATTCCCTTCATTAAACAAACATTTATTTAAAAGATAAAATGCTGAGCTAACTCCTAACCTAAAGATTAAAGATTGACCTCTTTCTCTATAATACCACCCTTCTGCCTTGGAACTGATATTTAGCATTGATTCTAAGACAGAAGGTAAGGGTTTTAAAAAAAAGGAGTTGAAAAGCAATTCCAGTGTCCTTGCCACACTATGGCAGGATGGGCCACGGTGTCATGAAAAGTTGGGCAGGATTGAACAACTGAATTGAACAGGATTGAACAATTGAAAAAAAAACAAACAAACATGCAGAATATTATGTTGGAAAGAAGTACAGTTTGGAAAAGATACAGTCCTCATCCTCGTGAACGTAGGAGGGTTCTGGGAACTGCAAAGAAAAACTCCACAGATCAGGGAAGGCTTTATGGAGGGATGGGGATCTGAGTTGGACCTTAAAGGATAGATAGAATTTCAAAGCTGGATGTAAGCAAAGACATGCAGTAATGAAAATCTGACATAGAGAGGGAGCAATAACTCCTCCACCTTGGCTACCATTTATTGTATGTGTAAAGATTAGCCCAAGTATGAGAAAGAGTGAAAAAATAGGAAGATGGTCACATATTGTGGAGGCTCTTAAATGCTTGGCTGAATTTGATGTTACTCAGTAGACAACAATGAAAACTTTGAAGTTGAGGAGCTAGAGAGGAAATCTATTTTACAAACCAAATTTATAACTTTCAATCACTTAAACAATTCATGAAAATGGGTAAACCATTCAACCATTGGTCATAAATGTCCACAAGGAAGCATTAGGACACAGTTTCCAAAAGTATGCACAATAGACTAACAACCTTCATTCTCACCAGGAAGAAAAATGCAGACCTTCCCAAAAATTTTCCCCTTTGCTCAGGAATTTGCTGGAATTAGCAGAGGATGATGGACAGTAAAAGGTGTTTTCTGACCAAACCCAACATATGTGTAGCAAGTATTCCTAGAGGACCAATGCATTTCTGTGGGGACAGCAAGGGACCTGAGATAGTCCAGGCATCTGAGGTGAAATGGTATGCATCTTGCCTGTCTTGTCTGAAGGGAACTTAGAATATGAGAGCTTTGGGGGACAAGAGGGACTCAGTGTGAAAAGGTGAAGTAGCTAAGACCTAATAGAGTCTTATTATATTTCAAATAGTTTGAGAACAGATTCCCAGGGGCTGATGTGAGTAGATTCTATATGATCTGAGAATAAACTCAAGAGATGAACCCTAAGAAAGGAGAAAGTCTTCAAGTTATCAAAGTCAAGGACCCAAGTCTGAAGTCCACAGATTGAGGTCAGGGTCAGTGTATGAGAGGCAGAGTCATGTGGGCTGAAGTGGGTTCCTTGGTGGCAACATGGGAGTGGGTAATGGCCATGATGATGACTCTGCCAGAGGGGGCACATTTTTAAAAGCATTTATTAATATTTATTTTTTTGAAAAGTTAACATGGTTACATAATTCATGCTCTTACTTTCCCCTTCACCCCCCACAATCCCTCTCCCCACATGGCTGATGCACATTTCCACTGGTTTTAACACATGTCATTGATCAAGACCTATTTCCAAATTGTTGATAGTTGCATTGGTGTGGTAGTTTCGAGTCTACGACCCCAATAATGTCCGCCTCAACCCATGTGTTCAAGCAGTTGTTTTTCTTCTGTTTCCACTCCTGTAGTTCTTCCTCAATGTGGGTAGCGTTCTTTTCCATAAATCCCTCAGAACTGTCCTGGGTCATTGCATTGCTACTAGTACAGAAGTCCATTACATTCAATTTTACCACACTGTATTGGTCTCTGTGTATAATATTCTTCTGGCTCTGCTCCTTTCACTCTGCATCAATTCCTGGAGGTCTTTCCAGTTCACATGGAATTCTTCCAGTTTACTATTCCTTTGAGCACAATAGTATTCCATCACCAGCATATACCACAATTTGTTCAGCCATTCCCCAATGTCCAAAGCCATACCCTCATTTTACAGTTTTTTGCCACCACAAAAAAGCACAGCTATAAATATTTCCGTACAAGTCTGTTTATCTATGATCTCTTTGGGGTACAAACCCAACAATGGTATGGCTGGATCAGAGGGCAGGCATTCTTTTATAGCCCTTTGAACATAGTTTCAAATTGCCAGCCAGAATGATTGGATCAGTTCACAACTCCAACAATGCATTAATGTCCCAGTTTTGCCACATCCCTTCCAGCATTCATTACTCTCCCCTTCTTTAATTTTAGCCAATCTGCTAGGTGTGAGATGATACCTCAGAGTTGTTTTGATTTGCATTTCTCTAATTATTAGAGATTTAGAACACTTTCTCTTGTGCTTATTGATACTTTTGATTTCTTTACCTGAAAATTGCCTATTCATGTCTCTTGCCCATTTATCAATTGGGGAATGGCTTGATTTTTTTACACAGTTGGTTTAACTCCCTGTATGTTTGAGTAATTAGGCCCCTGTCAGAGTTTTTTGTTATAAAGATTTTTTTCCCAATTTGTTGTTTCCCTTCTGATTTTGACTACATTGTTTTTGTTTGTACAAAAGCTTTTTAGTTGGATGTAATCAAAATAATTTATTTTACATTTTCTAATTTTCTCTAACTCTTGCTTGGTTTTAAAATCTTTCCTTTCCCAGAGATCTGACACATAAAAAACTCTATGTTCACTTACCTTATTTATAGTTTCCCTCTTTATATTCAAGTTCTTCACCCATTCTGAATTTATCTTGGTGTAGGGTATGAGAAATTGATCTAAACCTATTCTCTCCCATATTGTTTTCCAAATTTCCCAGCAGTTTTTGTCAAATAGTGGATTTTTGTCCCAAAAGTTGGGCTCTTTGGGTTTATCATACACTGTCTCGGTGATGTCATTTACCCCAAGTCTATTCCACTGATCCTCTCCTCTGTCTCTTAGCCAGTACCATATTGTTTTGATGACTGCTGCTTTATAGTATAGTTTAATATCTGGTATTGCTAGGCCCCCTTCCTTCACATTTTTCATTATTTCCCTTGATATTCTAGATCTTTTGTTATTCCAAATGAAATTTGTTATAGTTTTTTCTAATTCAATAAAGAAGTTTTTTGGTAGTTTGATAGGTATAGCGCTAAATAGGTAAATTAATTTGGGTAGAATTGTCATTTTTATTGTGTTAGCTAGTCCTACCCATGAGCAATCAATGGCTTTCCAATTGTTTAGATCCAGTTTTATTTGTTTGGAAAGTGTTTTGTAGTTGTTTTCATATAATTGTTGTGTTTGTTTTGGTAGATAGATTCCCAAGTAATTTATATCGTCTAGGGTAATTTTAAATGGTGTTTCTCTTTCTACCTATTGCTGCTCTAATGTGTTGGAAATGTATAGAAATGCTGATGATTTATGTGCATTTATTTTGTATCCTGCAACTTTGCTAAAGTTGTTGATTATTTCTACAAGCTTCTTAGTTGATTCTCTATTAAGTAGACCATCATATCATCTGCAAAGAGTGATAGCTTAGTCTCCTCATTGCCTATTTTGATACCTTCAGTTTCTTTTTCTTCTCTAATTGCTACTGCTAATGTTTCTAGTACAATGTTAAATAATAGAGGAGATAATGGGCATCCTTGTTTCACTCCTGATCTTATTGGAAATGCTTCTAATTTATGCCCATTGCATATGATGCTTGTTGATGGTTTTAGGTATATGCTGTTTATTATTTTCAGGAAAGGTCCTTCTATTCCTATACTTTCCAGGGTTTTCAATAGGAATGGATGCTGTATTTTGTCAAATGCCTTTTCAGCATCTATTGAGATAATCATGTGATTTTTGTTTGTTAGATTGTTGATATGGTCGATTATGTGGATGGTTTTCCTAATGTTGAACCATCCTTGCATTCCTGGTATAAATCCCACCTGATCATGGTGGATGATCCTCTTGATCACTTGCTGGAGTCTCTTTGCTAATATTCTATTTAAAAGTTTTGGGTTCCGGGTTAAGATGGCGGCAGAGTAAGAAGCAGCTCTTAACCTCTCCTGACCGAAACACACAAAACTCCTCAAGGGGACATAAAAACAAGTCCAGACGAACGGAGGAACCCCCACAACAGGGCACAGCGTGGAAGGTACGTGGAATCGAGGCACTTCCATGCTATAAAAGGGTGAAACAGCCCTCACGAAATCGCGGGCTGAGTAACCACCCCACCCCCAACCCCTCCACACACAACACCTGTAGCTCCAAAGCCAGCTAAAAAGAAATAGAGCAAGTTTGGGGCACCCATTGAGTCATTGGCAGCTCCGGGGCCTGTTCCTGAGAGCAGCAAGACTTAGGACCCCATTAAGCCAAAGAACGCAGGCGAAATCTGAGCGCGCGGGAGCAGGATGCAGGGCGCACA
>NC_058131.1:455221634-455248444 GCF_016433145.1 Gracilinanus agilis
CTCTCACCCTGGTCACAAACCCAGCTTCTTGCTTGAACAACTGACTCAGATGCAGAGTCTTCTTGGAGAAAGAGTGTGACTTAATCTGGGCCGACCTCTCCCTGACTGTCAGATGCTCCAACTTGTTGTATTCTGTGGCTGTGGGGCAGTAAGCAATAGAGCAGGAGGGAAAGGGATCCATGGGAGAGCAAGACTTTCCGGAGAAGTCTGCTCTGGAGCCAGTTTTAGGTCACTGCCATGGAAAAGAACATTAGAGTAAGGGAAATAAGGAAGGGGAAGCCCAGGGGTCATAAAGATAAGAAAAGCAAAGACCTGAGCTTTCTCCCCATAAAAGGGTGATGGGGCTCCCAGCTCAAGAAGCCACATGATGTATTAGGCTGTTCTTGGGCAGTCTTGGGGTCAGAAGCCCTGGGATTTGAGTCCCTACTCCTATGGGCCTAAGGCCTTGGCCAAGTCAATCAACCACTGTGGGTCTTTGTTTCTTCATTTGTAAAATATGAATAAGAATAATCTGACTTCCTCCTTCAAAGGGTTGTTATGAGGAAAGTGCTTTGTTAACCTTAAAGCACTGTAGTTAGTATTATTGTTAATATTGGACTTTTCTGTGCTTGGGAAACTTTGTGTCTTTGGCTGGTCACTTCACCATTAATTCAGTTTATATGGAGTAGCATCATCAGTTTTTCCAATGCCAGAACCCAGGTAATCTGGGAGTTTGAGGGCCTTTACCAATTGGCCAATATTCTTACCAATTTCCTTCCACCTCTTATACTCGTTGATGTTGGAATTAACTTCTTACGTGGCTCTAGTGTCCCTCTGCATGGCCTCATAGGCCTGGTCATCAAGTGGTATGTTCTCTAGGATCTTTGGCAGTAGGGATGGGTATCTATTCACCAGCTGCACAGGCATCACCAGCAAGAATCAGAGACCTGAAGCTCCAGCCTGTGGCCTAAAAGGATAAAGGAAAGGGGCACAAATGAGTTAGAAGGACACTTGTATATTGGACAGAGAACTGGAACTAGGAATTGGAGGCCTGTGTTTTAGGCCTATCTCTGACACTGACTGAACTAAGTAATACTGGGCAAGGCATTTATCCTCTCTGGACCTCATTCTTGCCACTTGTAAAATGAGGAGATTGAACTATATAAGGAGTTTTTCAATATTTAAACCTTTCCCTTTTACCTTATAATCAAAACTGAGTATTGGTTGTAAGGCAGAAGAATAGTAAGGGCTAGGCAACAGGGGTTAAGTCCAGGGTCACACAGCTAGGAAGTATCTAACACCAGATTTGAACTTAGAACCTCCCATCTCTAGGCCTGGCTCTCAATGCCCTGAGCCACCTAACTGCATCCCATAAAGAGTTCTTAAAAAGGTTTTTTGGGTCATGACCCCTTAGGTAAACTGGTAAAAGCTAACCATGTTTTTAAAAATGCATTAGATAAAACATATAAATATAAATATAGTACAAAGGAAACCACTGATATTGAAATACAGTTATCAAAATATTTAAAAAACTAGTTCATAGATTCCAGTTTAGAACCAATGAACTAGATGATTGCTTAGGCTCATCTTTAGGCCCAATATTCAGTGGGGATGAGGCGGATCAGATCTTGACAAACACTTATCCTGGGTTTCCTTAACCCATAGTCAAGAGTGTTAGTGTTATGCATGGGCTGGTCACTGTTTAACAGGTTCTTCAAAGAAAAGAATGTACAGGGGCTGCTAGGATGCTCAGTGGATAGAGAGTCAGGGTTAGACCCAGGAGTCCTGGGTTCCAATTTGGCCTCCAATACTTCTGTGTGACCCTGAATTAGTCACTTAATCCCAACCTCCTAGCCCTTACCACTCACTCTTCTGCCTTGGAACTGTGAGGAGTATTAGGAAGGAAAGTAGGAAGGTAGGATGGATGGGAGAAAGGAGAGAGTAGAGGAAGGGAAAGGAAGGTAGCAGTCTGCAGCCCCAGCAAGGGGAAATTGATCAGAGTCCTTCAGGGGCTCAAATAAATGATCAGAGAACAACTTTAAGTTTAGAATAGTGGTTTTATTTAGATTAGGAAAAGAAAGGTCTAGGAAAAACTAGGAGGTAGATAGAAAGGGAAAAAGGCGCCAAGAGAGAGTGTTCCATTGTCAAGAGAGCTCCAGGATAGAGAGAGCGAAAAGGCACCAGCTTTCTCTTTTATACTTTCCCTGACACCTCCCACAAAGGAAGTGGGAGTTGTCAAGGGAAGTTGTAACAGAGAGTGTCCTGGGAGTTGTAGTCTCCCAGGGCTTACAACAATTTCAAATGTCACATGTGATCTCTTTTGGGAGACCAATCTCCCCAGTGTATCATAACAAACATAAATAAATTCACAATTATAATAAATAACAGGTATATACATCAATACAAGGGGAGAATGGAAACAATTTTTTACAATATAAAGAAATAAAATGGCACTTCTTTTACAAAAATATTCAGGGGGAAGTCCCCTTTTTTCATGACTAAACATATATATATATATATACTCTTTCCACACCTGTTACTGACATCTCGGGGTTCTGTATAGTGATTGATCACTTTTGTCTACATTCTCTACCCCTCTGCCTCTGATCTACATGGTTTTATCTCAGTGCATTCATGGGGTCTGCACTCCCTATTTGTGGAATTGTTATTGTTTTTAAAGTTTCTTTACATATGCTTCATTAGTGAGAAGCATTTCTCCCCAGTAGTTGTTTCATTTGATATAGAATGATTGAGTAGGCAGCACTGATACACACCTGTACCAGGAAATGTGTGTGATGTGTCCTGGCCAGTTTTCCATGAAAAGGTACCCTCCTCCCCAACTACTTACTAATGCCTGCACACAAGTCATGTTATTTTCTGTAATCTCCTGATCTCCTACTTAATTTATGTGGCCAAATGGCTTAACCAGCAGGCTGGCAGCTTTTTCTTCTCCTGTTGCCTGACTTGAGAGAGGGAGAGGAAAAAGTATTCTTCCCTGAATTTTTCTCTCTTTATTTCAGCAATTTTCTTAGTGTAAAGGAGTTTTATATGTATGTGTGCAGGTATAGAGTATATATACTATAGAGGCCCATTAAGTCTTCAAAACCATGCAGCACCAGACGTCAAATTAATGTACTTTATTCATCATTGGTTAGCACATAATAACATTATTAAAAATAGTTCAGAGACTTATTGTACTTTAAAAGTGTTGTTCTTACATAAAATGCACATATTTACTTGTATTCAGTGTTAAACATATTGTACAGCTTTTACAAAATTATATTTTAAAAAATGTAGCATTTATGGCTCTCACAGCCAAAAAGGTTGCAGACCCCTGTGCTAATTGATAAATCCAATGGCCTTTTCTCATTTCCTGTCCTTATTTGACTACTCCCTCCTCAAGAATGCTTTTCTCCGTTAACTTTTATGACACAAAATTCTCTCTTCTCCTAGTATCTCAGCAATCCTTCCAAGTTTCCTTTGGGAAGTCCAGATCCATGTTTCACTCTCAAACATGGGTGTCTCCTCCAAGGGTCTCTCTAGAGTCCCTCTTGTCCCTCTCAGGGGCTCTCATGGTTTTAAGGACCATATCAATGCAAAAGACTCTGAAATCTACTCATCTAGCTTTTTGAAATTATGGGAATAAACTTGGATCTATCAAATTCTTCCTAATCAAGAGAACTGATAGTTGTTCATATATACTTGTGGGGGGGGGGTCATGAAATATTGGAACTTGGGGACCTTCTAAAGAAAACGTTTGGCTGGATCTGAAATTTAGGATTGGAATAATTTCTGTGTTCCTTTAACAGAAAGTTTAAAGGCAGTTGTGTTGCCCAATGGATAGAGCCTCAGCTTGGAGTCAGGAAAACTTGAGTTTAAATCTGAACTCAGTTACTTACTAGTTGTGTAACCCAAGGCTGCCATTTAGTCTATGTCTGCTTCAGTTTCTTCAATAGGAAAAAAGGGGTATAATAATGACACTTTCCTCCCAGAATTGTTGTAAGGATCAAATAAGATAATATTTATAAAGTACTTGGGAGGGTACTTGACACATATTGGGTACTTAGTCCTTCCCTTTCCTTCCCTTCCCAGGTTCTCTTTCCCAAATGCTTAGCACAGTGCCCTGCAACAAATACTGGAGGCTTAAGTATTCAATGAACTAAGTTGAGCAGTTGGAAAATTGGTAGATCTCAAGAAACTCTATGCCATAAAAGACTTCTTTCCCCCAAAGATGAACCTCAGATTCTCTACAGTGAAGGAATATAGTTTGCAGAAATCTCTGGAATAACTCAAGGATACCAGGAGGCAGTGGGATCTAGTAGAAAGAGGAGTGTTTGGGAGTTGGGAGACATGAGTTCCTTTTCTGCTACTAATTTACTATGTGACACTAGCACAGTCACTTGCCCTCCCTGAGTCTCCATTTCTGCATCTATATATTGATGGACTAGATAATCTTTAAGATTATATAACTACTTATGGACTATATAACAGATGAACTAAATAATCTTCAAGGTTCCATCCAACCCTCAAAGTTCTATAAATCAAAGAGCATCTAGAATTGAAAAGTTCACACTTAATTTCATGTATCTTCACCTCTGCCATTTCTGAGTTGAGATCTTGAATTGGATAATGATTTTTAGGAATTCATATGTTGTGTAATAGTGGATATGACTATAGCTCTAAACTTTTTTCACAGTTCTACCCATATATGCTTCTGACCAGGTGTGACAATCATTATGAATTCCCAACGATCATGGCATTGTAGAATCTTAGAGTTAGAAAGAGATAGAAAAGTTTACAGGTCGTCTCTTCCTTTTCTTCCCCATCAATGCAGCCATCTCTTTTACAACACCCCAAAAGGAAGTTAAACCACCTCTGAACATCTGCAGAAACATTGTCCAAACAACTCAGACAATTGTTAGAGCCAAAATGCACTTCCATTAAATTCTATTAGGGCAACTTCCTCTGGGGTCAAACAGAACAAGGACAATCTCTTTTCTTTATGTCAGGCTTCAGATAGTTGACCTTATGGCTCATAAGTTTTCTCTGCTCCAAAATAAAAATCTCTAATTTTTTAATGCTCCATCTTGCCAATTGTGCTTTCAAAATGTGATACCCAGAACTGGACATTGTCCTTCACATATAATGTGATGGAATGGAATATATAAAGGATGGAAGACATTTGGACCACCAGTTTTCTTGAAAGGGGTCTTAATAGGGGCATAAAGTTTAAAAATCTGCTTCTAGTTTCTTCCTACATCAGTAAGTTACCCAATCCACTCTGGTGCTTCAACTCACACCAGTGTAGTGATGCCATAATGAAGTGCCTTCTGTAGCTTAGGTACCTTCTTATACATCTCCACCAGAGCCAAATCCTGGTCATAGCTGGCATAGTAGATCTTATAGGTATTCTCCATCTCCTCTTGGAATTCAAGGAATGAATTTCCTGGTGGTAAATATCCAAAAATATGAGTAATAATTTTCTATTTAGTAGACTTCTTTTGAATAGCTCATCACATACAAATAATAACCATAATCCCTTTTGTCACACAAGAAACCCACTCAAGAGTACAAGTATCCCCCCCTTCCCCATTACAACTTTAATCATCACAGTTTCTACATTTCACAGATTGGCATAAAAATTAAATGCAAGTTTTTGAGGATTAGAGCTGTAAAGAATATGCAAAAGTCAGTAGACAACACAGAAAAGGTTTAGAAACTACATTATGACCAAATACTTAACCCAAATTTTACAACAAGGTACTGTGTAACACCCCATTAAAAAAAGCAGACTTCTTCTCTAGTACCAAGGGGGGCCAAAAAATTTTACACCAACTTTCCAGATCACAGGGGTGTTGTACCCCTAACTCCTATGATGTAAAAAAGATATCTGTACTCCCAAGCAAACCAAATTCAGAGCTTTCCATAACCTAATCATAGTGCTAGCCTATAAGTAGAATCAGCCAACTTCTAGCAGTATCTATTGTACAAGGCATCTCTACCATAAATTGCTCACAAGTCCTGCCCAGACTATCCTTCCCCAGTATCACCCATACTCTAGAATGTGACATCCTTTCCATCCCAAGTTAGTTCCTGATTCACAGATCCTGAGCAAGTTAATTCCATAGTTATAATATATCTTCTCTGTGGTGCCAGACCAATAGGGAGCCTAATATAATGGAAAAGGAATTTAACATGAAGTTGGGATTGTAGTTCTCAAACCACCATAAGGAAATTAGGATAGTTAGTTGAATTCTGCCATGTCAATTTGGAGTCAGAAGACCTAGTCTTAATTCTGGTCCAGTCACATACTAAGTATTCTTAGTTTGTTCTTCTTCAATTGTTTCAGTCATATCTGACTCTTTGTAGCCCCATTTTTGGGTTATGTTGAAAAAATTCTGGAGTGGCTTGCCATTTCTGTCTCCGGCTCATGTTACAGATAAGGAAATTGAGGCAAACAGGGTTAAGTGACTTACCCAGGATTCACATAGCTAGTAAGTGTCTGAGACCAGATTTGAACTCAGGTCTTCTTGATTCCAGCTCTATCCACTGCACCACCTAACGGACCTATTCTAGATTGTCTTAAACAAACAGTATCACCCCTCTAAGCATCAGTTTTCTCGCCAACAAAAGGGGGCTAATGAATCTTGCACCAAGTTCCTCAAAAGGTTATTGAGAGAGTTATTATCAAATATGATAATGGACTGAAAGCACTATTAAGAAAGTCTAAATAAATGTAAGCTAGCATCCTAGTTCAGGCATTCATCATCCTTTGCCTGGACTATCACATGAGCCTCCTGATTTATCTTGCTGTTTGAAGTCTCTCCTCTCTCCAAATTATCCTCCAGGCCAAAGTGATTTTTCCAAGTCCCTTCTCAATATATTCTAGTAACTCCCTGTTCTCTTCAAAATCAAATACAATCTCTTCTTATTTAAAGTTCTACACAACCTGTTCTTATGTCATCATAAATTACTTCCTTTCATGTACTCTTGCCCAGCCAAACTGCACTCCTGATCTAGTCTAAGAGGATGAGATGGTCTTTTTCCTTGTTATGTTAACTCCCTCTGCTGATGGCCTTGATCTCATTCTCTTCCATCCCTTCCAGGTGTGGTTGCCCTTTCAATGGCTCCCTCCTTTCCTTTCTTTTCCTATTCAGTGCTCATTCCCTGCTGCATAAAATCATGTCCAGATCTCCTGATCTTTAAAATACCTTCACTGGACCCAGCTATCCCTTCAATCTATTAGTGTATATCTTTTCTCCCCTGCAGCTAAAATCCTAGGAAAAGGTGCCTATACTCATATTCTCTAGTTTCTCCTTTCCTACTCACTTTTTTTTTTACATTTTTAAACCCTTAACTTCTGTGTATTGACTCCTAGGTGGAAGAGTGGTAAGGGTGGGCAATGGGGGTCAAGTGACTTGCCCAGGGTCACACAGCTGGGAAGTGTCTGAGGCCAGATTTGAACCTAGGACCTCTCGTCGCTAGGCCTGACTCTCAACCCACTGAGCTACTCAGCTGTCCCCTATCCTACTCACTTTTAAATCTCTTCTAATCTAGCTTCTGTCACCAATGAAACCATTTTTCCAATATCATAAATAATTTCTTTCTTGTTAAATGCAATGGCCTTTTTTTTTCAGCTTCTCCCATGGTTAGGAAATCTCAGAGTTTTAGGGCACGTCGGGGGCCTATACTTGACACCAAGAATGCTCTCTACAGCATTCAGCCTTCTCTTGAAGACATCAGCAGGCAATCCATTCTCCTTTTTGGATACTGTAGCTCTTAATATGTTTTCTCTTACATCAAGCGTAAATCTGTCTTTCAAGCTTCTACTCATTGCTAATTGTTCTGTACCCTTTGAGTCCAAGTTGAATTAGTCTAATCCCTTTCCCATGTGATAACCTCTCAGATACTTCAAGGTAGCTAACATGTTCTCAAATCCTTAAGCCTTCTCTAGACTAAACATCTCCAATTTCTTCAACTGATCATGTGGCATAACCTTGAGACTTTTCACCATCTTTTGTTCCTCAATGAAACTATGAGTTTCAGCTATGCCAAGCAGGGTTACCCAAAATGCATGGGTCACAGTGGAGAATTCTGACAAAGAGATCCACTGGAGAATGAAAGCAAATCACTCTAATACCTTTGCCAAGAATATCCCTTGGACAGCATTAAAAAGATAATAGGTAGGATATAAGGAGATAAGCCTCTCATGTTGGAAGGTGTCCAACACATTACTGAAGAAAAGTAGAAGACAACCCTGAATAGCTGCAGAAAGAATGAAGTAGCTGGACCAAAATCCAAGAAGAGATCAGCTGTGGATGTGTCTGATGATGAAAGGAAAGTCTGATGCTGTGAAGCTGTGATGTTGTATTATGTAGCAACTTGGAATATAAGATCTACGAACCAGTAAGCTTGGTCAAAGGTATGGTATAACAGGAGATGAAAAGTTTAAACAACATCTTGGGTGTCATTAAACTTGAATGGATCGGAATGGATTGGTTTAATTCAGGTTTTTATTACATATACTACTTGGGGCAAGAATCTTTCAGAAGGAATGGAATAACCCTCATAGACAATAAAAGGGCATGGAAAGCAGTAATGGGATATAATCTCAGAAATGATGGGATATCTGTTTGCCAAAGAAGCCAAAGTGGTTCAATTCTATGAATAGCTATGACATGTTCTAGAAATAACCCTCTCCAAAAATATGTCACATTCATAATAGGGGATTAGAATGCTAAAACAGGAAAAAAGATATTTGGAATTGCAAGGCAAGTATAGACTTGGAATATAAAACAAAACAGGGCAGGGAGGGAATAGTGTTTTTTCAAGATAATTTGTTGGTCAAAACAGATGCAATTTTTCAACAATCCAAATCGTGACCCTACAAATTGATATATACTTTGCAACCAAAGGTGAAGAAGAGCTCTCTACAGTCAATTAAAACAAGACTTGGAGATGACTGTGGTTGCAAATTTAGACTTAAATTGAAGAAAGTAGGGAAAGCCATCAGAACATATAAGTATGACCTATGTAATATCCCTTGGGAGTATGAAGTGGAGATGAGGATTGTATCTGGTAGATAAGGGTGCCTGAGGAACTATGGACAGAAGTTCTGAATGCCATAGAGGAGGCAGCAACAATCCTCATCTCCACTTCATACTCCCAAGGGATATTACAGGGGTCGGCAACCTTTTTGGCCTTGAAAGCCATAAACGCCACATTTTAAAATGCAATTTTGCGAGAGCCGTACAGTGCTCACAATGCACACTCCTGTAACAGTGCGCGCTCCTGTAACAGCGCCTGAAAAAAAAATTGACTTTATGGCTCCTGCAGAAAGAGCCATACTTTGCCAACCCCTGCTGTAGAAGAAAGAAGTCAGCATCACTGATGACAGTGGCATGCTTACTGCTCTAGAGTCATACATCATTGAAAATGAAGTCAAGTGGGCCTTAGGAAATATTGCTAACCATAAGGCTAGTGGAAGTGATGGAATTCCGGGTAAGCTATTTAAAATTTGAACAGATAGTGCTATTAAAATGTTGCTCTCAATATGCCAGCAAACTTATAAAACTCAACAATAGCCTGGAAAAGATCAATTTACATCCTAATCCTAAAGAAGAGCAATACCAAAGATTGTTCAAATTACCAAACAATTGCATTTGTTTCACATACCAGCAAGGTCAAGCTTAAGATACTGCAGACTAGGCTTCCAGAATATATGAACTGACAATTAACCAGAAGAACGGGCTGGTTTTTGAAGATATAGAACAGTGGTTCCCAAACTTACATAACCAGAATACAATAGGAGGTCAAAAGCAGAGATATGAAATCAGTCAAGGCCTTCTTTATTGAGGTCTTGATAAAAAAACCCATGCAAAGCTACCAGAAACCCTCAAAAGAAAAAACAATAAAGCATCTCCAATAAGAATACCCTCCATGCAAAGCTAGAAATTTCTCAAAAGTAAAATAAAATAGATAATATGCCAAAGCTATTCAATGTAATTCAAAAAACCAGATTACAAAATTAAGATGGAACTGAACTAAAAAAAAAAAAAGCTAGAAAAGATGATAATGAAACTCAACAGTTTAACAAAATCTATAATCCAATAAATCCAATAAAAGATGGAAATATTTTATTAAACATCAAAATGGTAGCAGAAGGAAGAGGAAAATAATTTTTACAAAATTATTTTTAAAAGGTTTTTTAATCAATGTAGGTAACTAATACATATGGAAGACAGAGGAAGGGGTAAAAATTTAAGAAGTGTCAAGAATTCCAAAAACTGGGCAGCAAGGAGGCTCAATGGATAGAGTCAGGCCTAAGTCCTGGGTTCAAATCTGGCCCAACATATTCCTACCTAAATTACCTGGGGTAGGTCACTTAGCCCCAATTTTTTAACCCTCAGCCTGCTTTGGAGCCTATATTTAGCATCAATTCTAAGATAGAAGCTAAGAATTTTTTTTAAAAGTCTGACCATAATGTTCCATTAAATTGTACAAGAAAATTTGTCATAAATACCAAAACCAAGGAATTGATTATGCATAAACAAGAAGTTGCTGTGGATCTAATTAGAGCCAGAAGACTTGGATTTGAATCATGAATTATTTATTGGTCATGACTCATGACCTCATAGGAGTCACTTAAACCCTCTTGGTGTTCCTTAGTTCTCTCATCTGTAAAATAAGTGAGTTGGAAAATATGAGCTGTAAGGTCCCCATCAATTCTAAATCAATGGTGCTACAGTTGCAAATAGATAAGAATTCACTTGATATCAAAGGGACCTAATTCTAAATTCAATTTGCGTAGACTCATTATTGTGGAATTTAAAGGCTCAAATGACAAGGAAATTATTTTAGAAGCAACACATCGTATACAAAAAAAGCAATTCTAATCGTACAAGATATCACTACAATTTAAAAAAATGACAGAAGCAGAATTGTGCTATGCCTAATGATTTAAAAACATATAAGATGACTTAAAAAGCAATTTCTCAGCAAAAATAAGCATATTTTTGTAGAATGAAGGTGATTTCCCTTAGTAGTTAAAGGATATGAACAGGTAATTTTCAAAAGAAGAAATATAAATTAACAACAATGATATTGTGAAGGGTTAAATTTTGGGGGTAGGAATTTGAACAAAAGTCAGGAGAGCAGTTTCTTAAACACAAAACACTTAGTTTATTGTTAGTAAAATATGGATAGGAGATAGGAAGGAGGAAAGTGAGAGTAATCTTATAATAGTTTATAACTATGCCTAACATCCCAATCCTAACTAAATTTTTCTAGAAAACCCCAAATTTATTTGCCTTTGAGGGCAGTTGCTTTGAACTTTTCTACACTCTCTATCTAATAATTTACCCACTACCTATCTACCTATGTACCCAAGATAATCAATAATCAATGAAGCTGTTAAGGCCTTAAATCCGTTTCTCAGTCTCCTCACAGTTCCAGAGAGAGCAAACCACACACTCCTCTCTCCTGGGGACCCAGAGACAAAACCCCCTTTCCTCTCAGCCACACCCTTCCAATACAAACTGACAATTTGCATGGCGGGGCAGGTTAAGTGAGGTCTTATTCAGAAATCTTTTTGCTCCCTTGCCTCTTAAGTATAAAAAGGGAGAAATTAAGAAAAACTCTCTTAACAATATGAAATAATGTTCTGAATCATTAATAATATAATAATATATTAGTACTTCATACCTATCAGATTGGCCAACAATAAGCAACAACAATAACAACTAAACAGTAAATTTTGAAGAACAGTGGGAACAAGCTCCTAATATCCTGTTAATAGAGTTAAGAATTGGACTAATGATTTTAGAAAATAATTTGAAATTATTCTAGAAAAGTCACTAGTCAATAATCACCAGTTAATGTACATTAAGTGCCTACTATGTGCCAGACATTCCTGCTATGAAAATGAAAGTCTCTGTCTTCAAGGAATTTACAATCTAATCAGGAAAGACAATACAAAAGAGAAAACTGAAAAACAAATATCTGGCAGGTATGGTAAAGAAACCAAAGAAGTCTAAAAGATGCATAGACAGATGGGAAATGAGGAGATGTGATGTTACTAATCTGTCACAAAGTTTCTAAATCACTGCTAAGCATACACCTCAAGCAGGTAAAGACTAGCAAGAGAAAATGGTACCATATTTACAAGAATATTTAGAGTAGACATTTGTGATTACAAGAAATTGGAAACAGTGATCATCCATCAGTTGAGAGATGGTGGAACAAAATATGTTACACAAATGTAACATACCATTAGAAATGATGAATATGAAGAGTTCACAAGAAATTAGGGAGACATCTGTAAACTGCTGCCTTAAGAAAGTAAGCAGAATGGAGAGAATAATGTGCAC
Source organism: Gracilinanus agilis (assembly GCF_016433145.1). Taxonomy (NCBI): domain Eukaryota; kingdom Metazoa; phylum Chordata; class Mammalia; order Didelphimorphia; family Didelphidae; genus Gracilinanus; species Gracilinanus agilis. The sequence goes on from NC_058131.1 coordinate 455,233,982, forward strand.
CATGATCAATATCACAAAGAAAAAAGACATCAAAGCTTTGATTAAAGCAATGAAAAATTTTGACCAGAAGGAACTGACATGTCTAACTCCTTCCCACAAATAGGTTATGATAGGTGATAAAATGTAAAATGAGAAATATGTTATCATATATGGCCAATATGTTGGTTTTATTTAAATACTTTTTTAGAAGGTAGGGCCTGGCATATTTAGGGGGTAGGATTGAGAAATGAGCCAAAATTCTTTTTAAAGCATCAAGAAAACTTTTTTAAAAAGACAAAAGGTAGCAATTTTTAAAGCCACATGAATCTGAGAATTTTATGGAGGGAAGGGCCAACATTAGAAGAGCTTTTGATTTATAGAAACAGAAAAATACAGTCAGATATAAGTGTCAATGTTTTGTATTTTGAAAGGAAAACAAAAAGGGCAAATAAGATGACAAAGCAGTGAAGAAGTGAAGGAAGAAGACAATCTTATGATTGGGAAAGCTGACAGCAGTATGTCAAAAAAAACCACCAAAATCCTCATATATCCACTCCTAACACCATGTACCAAACTTACTTTCAGATGGATCCTGTATAAGCATAAAAACTATTATAACATATGAAAAGATGGAAGGAAAAAGAAGGATAATGTGTTTCTCAACTGTAAAAGGGAAATAAATTTCTATACAAAAGCAAATAAATTATTGAGAATTCAATTTTATAATAATAAAAAGTTACTATCTAGTATCTATAAGTATATATACATATACGCACAAGACTAAAAAAGGAAAAGAAAAAACGGGAAGTGCTTATGGCAAATATAAGAGAAAATATGAAAAAAATTAACAGCCAATATCATCAAGACTAAGGATCATTTTCTCTTTTTCTGAATTTTATGGCTTTCCTTTAGTAAGGAATTAGTCACTTTTTGGCTGAACAGCTGCTAATCAATTTCTCCATAATTATTTCGTTGATCCTCAGGGGGAGGTGAACAATTTATCACCAAAACCATATTCAATATTTTTCCAGATTAGTTTAACTGGCAGAGTTGAAACTCCATCAATATAGTCATGAACCCAGAATTCATTCCATGCTTTGATGAGAGATGAGGTTAGAATGTATAGAGAGAAATAAATAAGGATATCAATCAAGAATTAGTATTTTAAAAAGAAAGTTAATTTCAACTTAACAAATATTTATTAAATATTTAGTTTGTTCTTGGCACATTAGGCCCAGGGGACAGAAGACAAAAAAATGAAATAACCCCTCCTGTGAGAGAATTTACATTATATTATGAGGGAGGACAACATATATATATATATATACAGAAAATTAAGCACAAAATATAAAGTGGTTGGCCTCAAGGGAGGGTTCATATTGAACAAGAAGGGCTATTTCTTGCAATAAAACAGGGGTCCACAGACAGTTTTTAAGGGTAAAGGAAAGTGGGAGAGTGAGATGGGAAAGGGAATCTTGGCATCAAGATAGACATAAGGGAATGAGGAATTTTGGCCAGGAAAGTGAGATTTAGTTTAGGCATTCTAAGGCCTAGCATTCTAAGTACAACCATATGCAATAGATCGCCACCACCTTCAAAGAAGTCATGGTAATTCTGATTTTGTTTTTAGGCAGACTGTTACTGAGCAAGCTTTACCACTTTCTGTTCTAAACTATTTTCCTTCTAATTATTTCCTCAGGAGCTTTTATTTCATTTTGATACCTCTTATTTTATGTCTCCTAGGTAGTCTTTGTAGAAAATCCATTAGTAGTTGGTATTTGATTTACTTGTCTCCAGATTTTCTTCCCCAGTTAGGGCTTTGTGAACCAGACTCTATTCTTGCTACTCTTTTGGGTGAGGTCAGCCCTGCTTGGTTTTGCCTTAAGATTCTGAGCTGATTTCAACATCTTTACCTCCATAGGTTAGCCACTCCCACACACCCCCTACCCATTGAGGTTCAGAGTGTTAAATATTCAGTGCCCTGTCTGACATCAGGAAAGATTGTTAGGGATCTCTGGAAAAGAAAGAGAAAGAAAGGAAGGAAGGAAGGAAGGAAGGAAGGAAGGAAGGAAGGAAGGAAGGAAGGAAGGAAGAAAGAAAGAAAGAAAGAAAGAAAGAAAGAAAGAAAGAAAGAAAGAAAGAAAGAAAGAAAGAAAGAAAGAAAGAGGAAGGAAGGAAGGAAGGAAGGAAGGAAGGAAGGAAGGAAGGAAGGAAGGAAGGAAGGAAGGAAGGAAGAAACATATTGATTCAAGACCTGATCTTGAATTTGCGTAAATGGAATGAACTCACCCTTATTCATTCTTTAGACTTTAGCTACCAAGAATATGTTACCCCACACAACTTAGAATTAACTGGGGAGGTAGGAGGTCTATGACCCACATGTGCTAGTAAGTGACAAATGAAAAACAACTGATTGCCCCCTGGGCAGTCCAAAACAAGTTTGAGGCTGCCATTTGTCCACATAGTACTGGAGGTGGACACAGGAAGTGATGAAAAGAGCTATCTTTTAAATATGATGGAAACTTCCTTTGAGGGATATTTTTGCCTTTTGAACCTGGCCTCAGAGCTCAGGTTGAGACCTCAGACTGCTTCCTTTTAAATTGTCATGTGGGTAAGTTAGGCTGACTCCCTTTCCTTTTCCCTGGCATTTCTGGAGGCTCTAGCTTCAAAAAGAGGCCTCTCATCTTAGAGGAAGCCTTGTGGCTAGAAGCCTTGTTTAATTAACCTCTGTACCCCACCTTTGTTGGGACCTCTGAAGCCCTTCCTGGAAAAGGTCTCCGGACCAGGCCCAAGTAACACTCTCTCTCTCTCTTCTCTCTCTCTCTCTCTTTCCCTACCCTACTGTCACCCTTCCTAATTGTAAATAAACCACCATAAAAGTCATCCTGACTTGGGTCTTTTATTTTGGAATTGGGTAATCCATTCCTGGTGACCAAACTTTAAATATCCAGTCGAAACATAATTTTTACCCTTTACAAATGGTGGCCATTGGAATGGAGAGAAGGAATTGATGTAGAAACTACTATAAAGAGAGAATTCACAAGACGTGGCAATTAGAAGGACATAGGAGGTAGCAGAGAATAAGGAGTTCAAAGTAACTTTGACGTGGGCAATCTAGCTAAAATGGAAGGATTGGAAGCTAGATTTTCCAGCTCCAAAATTCCACTGCACTACTGAGCCAAAAAAGGTTAAAATGATGCAGAATAGGTCCATTTTTTTAACATGTTACTTTCACTGAATTTCTTTTTGCTCTGCAGTCAGGAATAAAGAGCATATCTAGCCTGTATACTATGGAAATCTGTTTTACATGATAATACATGTATAACTCGGATTGAATTGCTTGCCAGTTCTGGGAGTGGTTGGAGGTGTGGAGAAGAAAGGGAGATAATTTGGATCATTTAATTTTGGAAATCTTACATGGAAATTTGTTACTAAAATTAAAAAAATTTTAAATAAAGTAGCATTCAATAACCTCTGAATGGGTCCAAGTGGCTCAAAAGGAAGCAAAGTACCTTTGCTCATAGGAGGCACACAACTATTTACTAAATTTAACCTATTTTGATTTTACTTATTGGCTTTTTGCTAATTTCTCAGGCATGTCCATATGCTGGATGGCAGTTTTTTCAACAATTTGATCTACTATATTAATCACTGTATTAGTGTTGTTTATATTCTAAGTTAAATTTATTCAGCTGAATTAGAATATTATCTATTATTATGACTCTTTTTCTTAAACCTCCTAAAAGGTTCTAAGAAATTTAATCTTATGTTAACAGGAAGACTTAACCTCTTCTGGTGGCTGCAATGGTATAGTGAAGGTCTATCTGTCTACTTCCTCCTCCTCCTCCTCCTCCTCCTCCTCCTCCATCACCCCTGTGATTGCGCCCCTCCACCTGCCATAGGCCTGCCATAGCCATATTGCCCCAACTGTGACCCCAACCAAGCTGATCATCACTATGAGGATTGAAGTGGTGTTTTTGGTCATCTGTTCAAAGATGGCAAACAGCAAAATAAATGGGAAAAAAACAGAAAAAAAATGATTACTTAAAATAAAAATAATCCTCTGTTGACAACTCAGAGTTGATGGTAACCAGGATTCAGTCAAATAGTTCAAGTTAGTCATGTTCTCCATCCTTTCCTCTCTCATCATTGGTGTTATGCCCCCTTCCTTGGCCCACCATTTACTCACTTCAGTTACCTAGTGCCATTAAAATAGGAAATAAAATAACATCATAAGCCAAAGAATTCAGAGATGGAAGATGCTTAAGATACATCCACCTCAATCTCATTTTGCAGATGAAAAAACTTAGTTTCAATGAAGGTAAGAGACTCACCTCAATTCACAAAATAATTAAAAAGGTGAGCATTTGAACATGGGTCACACTTGACTCCAAATCCCATGTTTTCACTATAAATCAATAAAAATTAAATGAGTTGATGTACATGAAATCATTTGATAACTATAAAGTTCTACAAAAACTAACCACAATAATATTGATTGGTGGATATGTACAGTCAGTGGGATCACTGTTAGGCATTTTCATTTAAGCCTTAATATGATTATAGCCAGAACTGTAATTCTGTCACCAAATATCACAACCTACGCCAGGCGGACCCCCAGCAGTGAAGTATGAGACAAATTCAGTTAGAGGTCAAAGAAGAGACCTCAGACTATGATACACAGCCTCATGAGGATGGGGGAACAAATGTGTGTATGAGAGGGGGAAGAGCCACCTTGTGGAAAAGGAAAGTAAGACTCTTTTTGCAATAAGGCAACTGGAAATGATGCCTACAATGGAAGGGGGTTAGGGGTGGGGGCAAGCTAGCTAAAGAAAGCTTCTTCCTATTTGATGTAATTATTCTTGCTAACTAAGTGCTAACTTTGCTGTTCTACCTAGTACAGGAGTTCAAGTGCTTCTGGAACTCTGAGCAGAGAGGGTACAAAGAAAAAAGAAGTAAAAATAACCCCTACCCTCCAAGGAGATTAGTGGCATCAAAGTTTGTATACCTAGTACAATATGCATTTGGGGTCAGGTTGGAATATGACAATGAAGCAGAACAAGGGGAAGGTATATTAGGGTAAAAAGATCTAAGAAAATACTAGAGTCTAATGGATGAGACAAGAGTATATTTGGTCAGGGAAGGTTAACTCAAAAATGGTTAACACACTATAGGTTGAACCTCGAAATAAGGGAGATCTTAAGACACAATTTTAAAATATTTCTTGAAAATCAAAACAACTCTGAGATACCACCTCACACCTTGCAGATTGGCTAACATGACAGCAAAGGAAAGTAATAATGTTGGAGGGGATGTGGCAAAATTGGGACACTAATGCATTGCTGGTGGAGTTGTGAATTGATACAACCATTCTGGATCGTAATTTGGAACTATGTCCAAAGGCTGCTAAAAGACTGTCTGCCCTTTGATCCAGCCATACCACTGGTGGGTTTATACCCCAAAGAGATCATAAGGAAAAAGACATGTACAAAAATATGCATAGCTGCTTTCTCTGTGGTGGCAAAAAACTGGAAAACGAGGATATGCCCTTCAATTGGGGAATGGCTGAAAAAATTGTGGTATCTGTTAATAATGGAATACTATTGTGCTTAAAGGAATAATGACCTGGAGGAATTCCATGTGAACTGGAATGACCTCCAGGAATTGATAAAGAATGAAAGGAGCAGAACCAGGAGAACCTTGTACACAGAGCTGGATACACTGTGGCACGATCAAATGTAATGGACTTCTCTAATAGCAGCAATGAAATGATCCAGGACAATTCTGAGGGACTTATGAGAAAGAACACTATCCACATTCAGAGGAAGAACTACAGGAGTAGAAACACAGAAGAAAAACAATTGCTTGAACACATGGGTTGATGTGGACATGATTGGGGATATTGACTCTAAACGAGCACTTGATCAATGAAACATGTAAAACCCAGTGGAAATGTGCATTAGCTTGGGGGGGAGAGAGGAGGTGGAGGGGAGAGAAAGAATGTGAATCATGTAACCATAGAAAAATGTTTCTAAAAAATAATAAATGAAAAAGATTTAAAAAATATTTCAGTACCTACTATATGTCAAGTACTATACTAAATGGTGGAAAGAAAATCTAGATCTGACTTCAATGTAATCAGGTTCCAAATCCACATGCCAAAACTCTAAAAAAAAAAACAACAAACAAACCAAAAAAATCAAAACCCTAAAACCATTCATCTCAAAACACTAATAGAACTCTGAGAACAGAATGAGCAAAATCAATGTGATGGAATCTGGTTTTGCTTTAAGAAATGATGAAGGTTATGGTTTCAGAGAAACCTGGGAAGACTAGCAAGAACTGATTAAGAATGAAGTGAGCAGAACAGTTTATTTAATGCCAATGATATTGAATTTTGAAATTTTGAAAGATTTAGAAACTCTGATCAGCATAATGACCAACCACAAATCAAGAGGACTCGTGTTGAAGGAGCCTACCCATTTCCTGATAGAGAAAAGAAGGACTCTTCAAGAGGGCAGAATGAGGGGGGTTTTTTTGACATGCCAAATGCAGAAATCTGTTTTCTTTAACTGCTTTTTGTGAATGTTGTATTGTCATTCTCTCAATTAGGGAGTGTTGGTGGGATGGAAAGTAGAATTTTGCTGATTAAATTTTTTAATTGAAAAATAAGATATCCAATTTATTATATACTACTTAATACAGTAAAGTATACTTAATACAGACTCATTTTCTAGCATAATTTTTGTATTCTATTTTAAATATGGAAGTATTCATCTCATTTCCTTTTTAAAATTTCAGAATTCTAAAAAGAATAAATAATAATGAATTAACTTCATTCACTTCTTTTTCCGACATATTACTAAATAGAAGATAAGGGAAGATAAATGTACTCTATCTAGATTTCAGCAGGGCATTTCACCAAGTATTTTATACTATTGTTGTAGTCTGTTGTGATCCTGGAGACTATATACACCTCCTGATGTAGCCTCTCAGTTGATCTCCCTACGCAAAGTCTCTCCCCTTATTGATACATTCTTCCCAATCTGCAATTCTGATTTTCCTAAAGCATTGTTCTGTCCATGGAAATCCTCAGTTCACCACCCTCCAATCTCTGATTCATTCTACAACCCAGCCAAACTCACCTACTTAATAACAGAACACTTCACCTTCCAACTCTTTGCCTTTCCCCAAAGTTGTCCCCCTGACTCCCCTGTACCTAGAATATACATTCCTGTGTCTTTTCTCCTATTTTTTTTACTTTTTTTTTTAAACTTTAACTTCTGTGTATTGGCTCCTTGGTGGAAGATTGGTAAGGTTGGGCAATGGGGGTCAAGTGACCTGCCCAGGGTCACACAGCTGGGAAGTGTCTGAGGCCACATCTTTTCTCCTATTAAGAATCACTGGTACTTTCAATTTCTTTTTCTTCTCTAATTGCTACTGGTAGTGTTTCTAGTACTATGTTGAATAATAGAGGTGATAATGGGCATCCTTGTTTCATTCCTGATCTTATTGGGAAGGCTTCTAATTTATGCCCATTGCATATGATGCTTGTTGATGGTTTTAGGTATATACTGTTTATTATTTTTAGGAAAGGTCCTTCTATTCCTATACTTTTCCGTGTTTTCAATAGGAATGGATGCAGTATTTTGTCAAAGGCTTTTTCAGCATCTATTGAGATAATCATGTGATTTTTGTTTGTTAGATTGTTGATATGGTCAATTATGTGGATGGTTTTCCTAATGTTGAACCATCCTTAAATTCCTGGTATAAATCCCACTTGATCATGGTGGATGATCCTCTTGCTTCCTTGCTGGAGTCTCTTTGCTAGTATTCTATTTAAGATTTTTGCATCCATGTTCATTAGGGAGATTGGTCTGTAGTTTTCTTTCCCTGTTTTTGATCTACCTGGCTTTGGAATCAGTACCATATTTGTGTCATAAAAAGAATTTGGTAGGACTCCTTCTTTGCTTATTATATCAAATAATTTGTATACTATTGGGATTAGTTGCTCCTTGAATGTCTGATAGAATTCACTTGTGAATCCATCAGGCCCTGGAGATTTTTTCTTAAGGAGTTCTTTGATGGCTTGTTCAATTTCTTTTTCTGATATGGGATTATTTAGGTATTCTATTTCTTCTGCTATTAATCTAGGCAGTTTATATTTTTGTAAATATTCGTCCATATCACCTACATTGTTATATTTATTGGCATATAATTGGGCAAAATAGTTTTTAATGATTGCCTTAATTTCCCCTTCATTAGAGGTGAGGTCTCCTTTTTCATCTTTGATACTGTCAATTTGGTTTTCTTCTTTCCTTTTTTTATTAGATTGACCAGTACTTTGTCTATTTTATCTGTTTTTTTTCAAAATACCAGCTTCTAGTCTTATTTATTAATTCAATATTGTTCTTTTACTTTTGATTTTATTAATTTCTCCCTCGATTTTTAGTATTTCTAATTTAGTTTTCATCTGGGGATTTTTAATTTGCTTGCTTTCTAGTTTTTTTAAATTGCATGCCCAATTTATTAATCTCTGCCCTCCTTCATTTGTTAATATATGCACTCAAAGATATAAATTTCCCCCTGAGTACTGCCTTGGCTGTATCCCACAGAGTTTGGAAGGAGGTCTCATCATTGTCATTCTCTTCAATGAAATTGTTGATTGTTTCTATGATTTCTTCTTTGACTAACTGGTTTTGGAGAATCATATTATTTAATTTCCAATTAGTTTTTGATTTGCCTATCCATGTGCCCTTACTAATTATTATTTTTATTGCATTATGATCTGAGAAGGTTACATTTATTATTTCTGCTCTTTTGCATTTGTTTGCAATGTTTCTATGCCCTATTACATGGTCAATCTTTGTGAATGTACCATGTGCAGCTGAAAAGAAGGTGTATTCCTTTTTGTCCCTATTTATTTTTCTCCACGTATCAATTAAATCTAATTTTTCTAGGACTTCATTCACCTCTCTTACCCATTTCTTATTTATTTTTTGGTTTGATTTATCTATATCTGAAAGAGGAATATTTAGATCTCCCACTATTATGGTTTTACTATCTATTTCCTTCTTGAGCTCTGCCAGTTTCTCCTTTATGAATTTGGATGCTATACCACTTGGTGCATACATATTGAGCAGTGTTATTTCCTCATTGTCTATACTGCCTTTAATCAGGATGTAATGACCTTCCCTGTCTTTTTAAATCATATCTATTTTTACTTTGGCTTTGTCAGAAATCATAATCACCACTCCTGCCTTCTTTTTCTCATTTGATGCCCAAAAGATTTTACTCAAGCCCTTTACCTTAAACTTGTGTATGTCTACCCACCTCATATGTGTTTCTTTTAGACAACATATGGTATGATTTTGGTTTCTAATCCACTCTGCTATTTGCTTCCGTTTTATGAGCGAGTTCATCCCATTCACATTCAGAGTTATAATTATCAGTTGTGCAGGCAAGGAGGAGACTTAAGCTATCACTCTTTGCAGATGATATGATGGTCTACTTAAAAAATCCTAGAGAATCAACTAACATATTAGTGGAAATAAACAACTTTAGCAAATTTGCAGGATCCAAAATAAATGCACATAAATCATCAGCATTTTTATATATTTCCAACACATCACAGCAGCAATAGGTAGAAAGAGAAACACCATTTAAAATCACCCTAGACAATATGAAATACTTAGGAATCTATCTACCAAAACAAACACAGAAATTATACGAAAACAACTACAAAACACTTTCCAAACAAATAAAACTAGATCTAAACAATTGGAAAGCCATTGATTGCTCATGGGTAGGACGAGCTATCATAATAAAAATGACCATTCTACCCAAATTAATTTACCTATTTAGCGCCATACCTATCAAACTACCAAAAAACTTCTTTACTGAATTAGAAAAAACTATAACAAAGTTCATTTGGAATAACAAAAGATCAAGAATATCAAGGGAAATAATGAAAAAAAACTGTGAAGGAAGGGGGCCTAGCACTACCAGATATGAAACTATACTATAAAGCAGCAGTCATCAAAACAATATGGTACTGGATAAGAGACAGAAGGGAGGATCAGTGGAATAGACTTGGCGTAAGTGACATCAGCAAGACAGTGTATGATAAACCCAAAGAGCCCAACTTTTAGGACATGAATCCACTATTTGACAAAAACTGCTGTGAAATTTGGAAAACAATATGGGAGAGATTAGGTTTAGATCAACATCTCACACCCTACCCCAAGATAAATTCAGAATGGATGAATGACTTGAATATAAAGAGGGAAACTATAAACAAGTTAAGCGAACACAGAATAGTATACTTGTCAGATCTCTGGGAAAGGAAAGATTTTGAAATCAAGCAAGAGTTAGAGAAAATTACAAAATGTAAATTAAATGGTTTTGATTATATTAAACTAAAAAGCTTTTGTACAAACAAAAACAATGCAGCCAAAATCAGAAGGGAAATGTTACAATTAAAAATAATAAAGAGTGATATAATAGAAATTAGTATTTTAATTAAAGCCATGCTGATAGAGATAAAATCATTAGACCACGCGCCTGTAAGTATTCAAACTCCTGCCTTAGCCATTTTTACCTTTGTACCTTCCCACGCACAGGTAGCTAAAGAGGAAGTTCAAAGTCACTTCCCCCTATTTAAAACAGTCCCTCACCTTGAATACGTAATCCAAAACAGGAAACCTGTTGGACCACAGGAAATGTAGTTTTTAAGGTCCCCACATGTCCATAGAAAATATATATATACTTTTAAATGGCATTTCCTAAATTCCAATTAACAGAAACAACAAATTGGGAAAAAAAATCTTTATAACAAAAAACTCTGACAGGGGCCTAATTACTCAAATATACAAGGAGTTAAATCAATTCTATAAAAAAAATCAAGCCATTCCCCAATTGATAAATGGGTAAGAGACATGAATAGGCAATTTTCAAGTAAAGAAATCAAAAGTATCAATAAGCACATGAGAAAGTGTTCTAAATCTCTAATAATTAGAGAAATGCAAATCAAAACAACTCTGAGGTACACCTGACACCTAGCAGATTGGCTAAAATGAAAGAAGGGGAGAGTAATGAATGTTGGAGGGGATATGGCAAAACTGGGACATTAATGCATTGCTGGTGGAGTTGTGAACTGATCCAACCATTCTGGCTGGCAAATTGGAACTATGCCCAAAGGGCTATAAAAGAATGCCTGCCCTCTGATCCAGCCATACCATTGTTGGATTTGTACCCCAAAGAGATCATAGATAAACAGACTTGTACAAAAATATTTATAGCTGCGCTTTTTGTGGTGGCAAAAAAACTGGAAAAGGAGGGTATGTCCTTCAATTGGGGAATGGCTGAAGAAATTGTGGTATATGCTGGTGATGGAATACTATTGTGCTCAAAGGAATAATAAACTAGAGGAATTCCATGTGAACTGGAAAGACCTCCAGGAATTGATGCAGAGTGAAAGGAGCAGAGCCAGAAGAATATTGTACACAAAGACTGATATACTGTGGTAAAATAGAATGTAATGGATTTCTGTACCAGCAGCAATGCAATGACACAGGACAGTTCTGAGGAACTTATGGTAAAGAACATTACCCACATTCAGAGGAAGAACTGCAGGAGAGGAAAACATATAAGAAAAACAACTATTTGAACACATGGTTTGAGGTGGATATGATTGGGGATGTAGACTCAAAATTACCACACCAATGCAACTATCAAAAATTTGGAAATAGGTCTTGATCAATGACACATGTTAAAACCAATGGAAATGTGCATCAGCCATGGGTGGGGGGCGAAGGGGAGTGAAGGGGAAAGTAGGAGCATGAATCATGTAACCATGTTAAAAATGAATATTAATAAATGTTTAAAAAAATAAAGGGGTGGCAGTAAACCATCTCTAGAGTCCCTTTCAATGTCAAGATTTTAATCTTCAAATACTCCCTAGAATAACTCTTACTTTCCTTGGAGGGACTACCCCACCCTTCAAAGCAATGAGGAAGCAAAAGGGGAAAAAATACAAATATTAGTTAAATGTTTGATTATGTGAGCAAGGATCCATAGCTGAGGACTGAAGACTGAATTGAACTTCTGTACATTCATTTCAGTACAATTCAACAAGCATTTATTAAGCTCCTTTCATATACTATGAACTATGCTAAGGGCTTGGGATCCAAAGACCACAACAAAATAGTCTCTGCCTTTAAGGAATTTTCATTCTACAGAAACAGCACATACACTGATAAATAAATACAAATATATAAATATATCTATAGATAGGCAAATGTAATGTAAATGCAAATACAAAGTATTTTAAAATTAAAAAAAAAAAAAGAATCCCTGGTTTCCTTAGGGCTCAATTAGAGTAACACTTTCTACAATATCTCATTCCCCAGTTTCTAGTGCCTTTTCCTCCAATTACCTTGTATCTTTTTTTATGGCTCTATTTATGTACATATTGTCTTCCCTGTCTAGATTGTAAGTTCCTTGAAAAGATGATTTCATTTTTGTCTTTGTATCTCTAGCACAGTGCCTGCCATATGTGCTCAATAAATTCTTATTTCTTGACAGCATTCTCCAGTCCTGCTCATATCAAGTAGGAATTGTTTCATTCTTTGATTCTAACCTAGAGCCTGCCTATAGATAGCACAACACCTGGGGCACAATGTTAACAGATGCTTAATGCTCTTTGTCCTTGGTTTCTGAAGAGCACCAATACCATCACAGGGTGATGACTTGAAAATTAATTGGATTGAGCTGAGGCAGAACTATGCAAACTTGTCAGCCTCACTCTCTCTCTTCCAGAGTCTTGGAAATCCCGTGGCAGGACAAAAGTCAGGACAACTGGTGATGACCTCGGATGCAATGGATGATCTTGACACTCCATAGCACCTGTCTCAAGCTGCCTTCATGGCCTTTGGAACAAATTTTTCCTATCTGCCCATTCTACCAGGGGGAAGTCTTCATATGCTTGGGATAGATGTCTCCCTCACTCACCAATAAGTTTTAAACCTGTTAGTTACCCTCAATCTGGTATAGCCCATCTGCTGACATGGTGTTTCCAGAGTGTGACTGCTGGACATGCTTCAGCTTTTTGGAGACAAAGGCAAGAATTGGTTAAAAGGTGGATGAGCAGCCTTGAAAAAGACTCTGCAAGTCTTCACACCAGAGGTGTTTACAAAAGACTTGCTGATTGATTAATATGTCTAACACCTTTTCTTCCCACATTAACTCTTTTAGTAGTCATGCCACAGTAGACCCATTGAGTTTTAAGTTCACTCAGTCCCCACAAATCTTGTTCACAGGAATTGTTTTCTAGCTATATTTCCTGTATCCTATTTTTTATGCAATTGACTCTTGAGGTTTAGGACTTGAGATTTTTCCCTAATTTCATTTCAACTTGTCATATCAGCTCATCATTCTCATTAATATGGATTTCTTTGGATCTTTTTCTTAAACCCTTACCTTCTGTCTTAGTATCAGTTGAAGAGCTATACAATTGGGGTCTAGTGACTTGTCCAGGGTCACACAACTTACAAGTGCCTAAAAGTCAGAGTTGAACTCAAGGCCTCCCAATTCTAAGCCTGGTGCTCTATGTGCTGCCCTTCCTAGCTGCACCTATCTCTTCAGATCTTAACTCATCATGTAGCTATCTTTACCTTTGTGCCCTTCAAATTTTATATGTATGTCACTTATGCCCTCAAGTTAATCAATCTATCAACACTGAATAAGAACCCACTATGTGCCTGGCACAGTGCTAAGCTATGGAGATACAAAAAGAAGAAAAAGACAGTTCCTGACCTCAAAGACCTTACCATCTAATGGGAGAGAGGCAAGTTGCAAACACATATAGACAATGCAAAGCTAAATACAACATAAATAGGAAATAATTAGTGGAGGGAAGGTATTAGAATTAAATGGGGTTGTGGAAGGCTTTCCTGTAGAAAATGAAATTTTAGTTGGGACATAAAAGGAAACCAGGGAAGTCAGTGAGTTATTAATAAAAAAGTTAAACAGCACAGAATCCAAACAAACCCCTGAGTGATACTCTAGAGACCTCTTTCAAATAGTGCTGAGTCCATGTAACTAGATTTTCTAGTCTCTATTTCTCCATCCAGTCAAAAAACAGCCATTTAGGGGCAGTTGGTTAGCTCAGTGGATTGAGAGTCAGGCGTTCAAATCTGGCCTCAGACACTTCCTAGATGTGTGACCCTGGGCAAGTCATTTGACTCCCATTGCTTACCCTTACCACTCTTCTGCCTAGGAACCAATACACAGAAGTTAAGGGTTTAAAATAAAAACTAAAAAAAAACACAACAAAACAAAAAACACCTCCATTTATAAAATACCAGTTATGTGCTAGACACTGTGCTACAAGCTAAGGATATGAAGAGAAAGAAAGAAAGAAAGAAAGAAAGAAAGAAAGAAAGAAAGAAAGAAAGAAAGAAAGAAAGAAAGAAAGAAAGAAAG
>NC_058131.1:455248699-455275894 GCF_016433145.1 Gracilinanus agilis
GGAAGGAAGGAAGGAAGGAAGGAAGGAAGGAAGGAAGGAAGGAAGGAAGGAAGGAAGGAAGGAAGGAAGGAAGGAAGGAAGGAAGGAAGGAAAGATCCTTTTCCTTCAAGCAGCTTACATTTTTCTCATTAGAAAATATGGATACATATAAGTGTAAGCAAAATATATATCAGGTAAGTTTTAGGTAGAAGATGCTAGTAATTGAGGTAATCAAGAAAATCCTCATAAAAAAGGAAGGCTCTCAAGTTGAGTCATATGTAATAAGGCTAGAAAGCTTAGTTTGAGCCAAATGATTCCAGGGCTTTAACTGGCAAACAATAGAGTTTCTATTTGTTCCTGGAGGTTACAAGGAGCTAGAGATACTGAATGATATGGCCAGAGTTGTCATCCAGAAAAAAAATCGGATTGGCAAATATGTCCATTATAATAATCTAGGAAAAAGGTGTTGGGGGCCACCTAAATTAGAATAGAAATATGTACTTCATGACAACACTGGTATCACCTATATCAGATTGTTTACTGACTCAGGGAGGGGGAGAGAGAATGGGAAGAAGGGAGAGAAATTGGATTGCAATATCAGAAAAACAATTGTTGAAAAATGTTTCTACATATAATTGAAAAAATAATAAACTGGAATGAATAGAAGCCATCTAAGTGGAGAGAAGGGTAAGATTTGAAATACTGAGCAGGTAGAAAAAAACAAGATTTACAAATAATACCGTTTATTACAAATAAGCGGATGGATAGGTGAGGGTGAAGAATTAAAGATAATGCCAAGATCATGAAGCTGGGTGACTGGAAGAATGGGGTGCTCACGAAAGAAATGAAGTTCAGAAGGAGGGCAGAATTAGGTTGATGGTATGTATGGAAAGAGAAGTAAAAGATTTCTAAAGGACAATGCTGTGTGCTAGTAAATGCTTAGCTCTCCTTTTTTTTAAACATGCATATTTGTTGATGTTAGAATCCAAGTATGAGAAATAAGAAGCAGGATGGTTTCAGAAAAAGTTCTAAAGACCAACATGAACTGATGCCAAATGGAAGAAGCAAAAGTAAGAGAACACTGGACACAGTAACAGCAATACTGTGGAATGCTCAACAGTGAAAGACTTAGCTCCTGTCAGAAATACAAAGATCTGGTTCAACTCTGAAGAAGAAAAGGAGGTTGACTCAGAAGAAAAATTGACATGAAGAACACAAGAAGAACAACTCTGACACTTCAAAACTCTGATCCATTCATTGCCTACCTAAGACTTTGGAATAGTAATAATGAAGCTTGTTTCCCTCTCAACAGAGGTGGAAGAATAGTACAGCTTTGGGATGAGGCTGCTATTGTCAGGCAGTCCATGTGTTAACTTGTTTTGCTTAACTGTATTCCTTTGTTCCATAGGAGCTTTCATTTCGGGTGTGGAGAAGGGAGAGGAGCAGTCACTGGGAAAGGGCAATGATGTGAAAAAATAGCATCAATAAAATTTTTTTTTGAAGAATTTATTTAAATGTGAGTGCCTCTTTGTGGAGATACAGAATGAGAAAAGCAAATCATAATATTGCTATCTACCTAAGAGAGATTGTATTTTCAAGCTAATGAGTGAAAGCATACATATGTCATGAAGGCCAAGGTGGGGATTTCTTTTGCTTGACTATGAATATCTTTTCTTTTTTTTTTCAAGGGGGACGAATCAGAGAGGAAAGAAAATAAATGCTAAATTTTTACTTTTAAATCATAGGATCATGGATTTAGAACTGGAAGGGACCTAAGTATCATGTTTCAATGCTCTCATTTTACAGTTACGGAAAATAAAGGCCAAGTTGTTACTAGCCCAGGATTACAAAGTCTTTGGGGTGGCAGAGCAAAGATTTGAGCCTTATTGAATATTAAATATTAACTTGAAATTAATTAACAGAAATATGAAGATCTGAGTTACTTCTCTTTACTAAAACAACAGTGCTCTGTCTATGAAAAAGCTTATATGGCTCTTTGTCCTTTAAAATCAATGTTTCTGAAGTAGGCATTCTAAATACCTCCAAAGCCCTACTCTGACTTCTCTTTGTGGTGTAGAAATGAGGCTGATTTCTCAAAGTCCATATCTGTGAAACACAACCTACCTCTGGCAGGTGTGTCCTATATGAGAAAGTCTTTTTTAAGTGCCATTCTGGTGGTTGTGGTAGTTTTCCGTCCTGCGAGTCTATTTCAGTATGGGAGAGGGTCAGGACCACCAGGAGCCTTCATTCTATGTGGCCCTCTTGTACTTCTTCAATGACAGTGACAGAATGATGGAAAAAGGAACAGAGATAGATAAGAAGCTCCACTTTTAGACCATATATAAAGGCAAATTTCACTATTGATACTCTGAATGAGATCCTTATCCAATGGCCAGTTGGAATACTGGCTGTAATAAATGAATTGTATCAATCTTAACATTCTTGTTAAATGAAACAAGATAAGAAAACGTTGTAGTAAGATGAAAGGGGGCTCAGAGCTTCCCTTTAGAGAATAAATAATTCATTTATCTCCCTCTGGAAGTAAATAATGGAATTGGCAGAGTTGACCTTATCACTTATCTACAAGAAATCAGAAACATTTCTTCTTGGAATATTTGGTCATCTCTTATTATGGTGCTACTGATGAGTAAAAGACTTCAAATTAAATACTGTGAATGTATGTACCAGTATCCATTGCAGAGGACAAAGAAAATATCTGCAAAGGATTCAATAGACTCTCCAAACTAAATCAACATATAATTTAACACATGATGACTTTACTACAAATATAGTAAAAGACAAAAATATGTTCAAAAATATGGTTCAGAAATAAGAAGTGAAGGGGGTTAGATGTACATAAACTACATAAAACCTAAACATCAATATATAATGAATTTTTTAAAAATACTTTAGAGATGCTGGTCATAACAAATATCAAATAACAAAAAGTAGAATACTGAAATAATTTAATTGATCAGTGTACTATCAATCAAAATACCAAAGTAATATTTTATAGTTTAAACTAATTATAGAGAATATAGTGAATAGAGGAACAACTAGGAATCTAAACCAGATAGGTTATATTTCACTCTTCTCCCAGAGTTCTCTAATAACATTAGAGGAATTAAAGGTCTATACTCTGCCAATACCTCTAGCCTCCACTGATGGTGTTCCCTCATTTGTAAGGAATAGTTTCCTACATCCCAGTTCTAGTTAACCACTAACAGATAAGCATTTACAAAGAAATATTTTCTCCAAAATATTTTTTAAAATATACAAACTTACTCTTCCAACATATAGGAGGCACATTCTGCAATAACCCACTCCCTTAACGAAAAGTAAAAATAAATCACAGGATCTGACATGAATGACTTCTGATGAGCAGTACTGAAACAAACAAAAAAAAACCATAAAAACCACTTAATACGACTGAGAAAGAAGATAGAAAAGTATACCAAAGAGCAAATATCAACTAAATACTATTATCCTGGCTATGAAGTATACCCTACCTACAATATATGACTCAAACTATTTTAAGCAATATTCCTTCATTCCTAGCCAGTTGGCATAATGGATAGAACTCTACAGGCTTAGAGTCAGGAAGATCTAAGTTCAAATTCAGCTTGAGACAATTACTAGTGGTATGACCCTGGGCAACTCACTTATCTGCTGCCTTATTCTCCTCAACTGTAAAATGAAGATAATAATAGTACCTACTTCTCATTATTGTGAGAATGAAATGAGATATTTGTAAATCCCTTAGCACAGTGCCTGAGAAGGTATTTAAATCTCTATTTCCACCCTCAATTCATTCATTAATAAGATCATAGTAGGACAGAATTAAGAGTTGAAAAAGACTTGTGAGGTCAAGCAGTTCAACTTCATTCATTTGACAGGTGAGGAAACTGATGCCCAGGGATCCTTCCAAAGCCATACTGGTGGTAAGCATCAAAGATGGGATTTGAACCCAGATCTTCACATGCTCTTTCTATTCAACCATGACCAAAAAAAGTAAGAAAACAAATTTAATTTGGCATCTCCCGTATCCATCATTTCTCAGACTTGAATTACAGTATCCAATTACTTTACACTCGAGACTAAATCTGTCTTATGACTAAAATGAAGAGAGAGGGGGCAGCTGGGTAGCTCAGTGGATTGAGAGTCAGGCCTAGAGATGGGAGGTCCTAGGTTCAAATCCAGCCTCAGAAACTTCCCAATGGTGTGACCCTGGGCAAGTCACTTGACCCCCATTGCCCACCCTTACCACTCTTCCACAAAGAAGTTAAGAGTTTAAAAAAACAAACAAACATAAATAAATAAATAAAATGAAGAGAGATAGGAATGAGCAAGGAGGCAGAGCTAACACCTGATTAACTGCTGCTTAGGCCCCATGCCACAAATATCACTACTGTTACTGCACCCCTTACCTTAATTTCCAGTTCAGTTGTTTACTATCAGAGTAAATCTGTATCTTTCAAAAGTCTGAGGTTATCTACAAAAATCCTTCTAAAATGCCCCTGACCCAAAAATGGACAAAACTCCCAAAAAGGATTCAAGTTCTGTAGAACAAGAGCATGTCATTTAAGAAAGGCCCATTGCCTTAATTTCAGCATCTTGAGGCATGACCTAGAAAGGCAGGTCATTATAACACAGGATGGCATCACACACACAACACAAGAATGGGGATGTTGGATGGAGCAAAAAGCCGGGAGGTGTCATTGGGTGATGTAGGTGTTTCACTGTGTGATGCAGATGTCATTGTTGTATGAGACCTGCTGTTATGTGTGCATTGTCGTAGGAGATGGGGGTGTCATTGTGTATGGTTGCATGGTGGATGTATGGGTTGTAGCTGCTATGTGCAGTACCATGCAGTGCAGGCTTGCTGCTGTGTAATGAAGGCATGGCATTTTGTGGCATCTGGTGGCAAGTTGTGGCCCAAGAGCATCTAGACAGCATGGACATGTCTCTTTCTGTCTTTGTAAGATGCAGATCAGTCATTTCATGACCGGCCAATATGTGAATTACTTAGCTTAATTTATAAAAATGAAAATTTAGTCCTGAAATAACAGTATTTTAAAAAAATAAACTTGAAACGAATTAACAAAAATATAAGGAATTGAGCCATTTCTCTACATTAGAACCACTGTGCTCTGTCTCTGAAACAGATTATATGACTCTTTGTATAAAGGGGAAAATGTCAGATTTGATGTGAAATGAAGAATTGATGGTTCTAGTAACCAAGAGGATATGTCTTAAGGTGATTCTTCTTGACGATTGTCAAGTTATTTGGAGATGAAATACTTGACTTTTTGTTTACTTATATATTCATTATTCAGTTATCCTAAGTTACCTTATGCTAAACTGCTAGGAAGATCTCTCTGTATTTTCAAAATCATAGTAACGCCAATGAAGTAGGGTTGGGTTTTTTTTAACCATTCTATAAATGACAAATTTCTAAATCCTAATCAGGCAAGTGGAAATATGAGAAAATATTTATAGGGGGCAGCTAAGTGGCTCAGTGGATTGAGAGCCAGGCCTAGAGATGGGAGGTCCTAGGTTCAAATCTGGCCTCAGACACTTCCTAGCTGTGTGACCCTGGACAAGTCACTTGCTCCCCATTGCCTATCCCTTACCACTCTTCTGCCTTGGAGCCAATACATAGCATTGACTCCAAGATGGAAGGTAAGGGAAGGTAAGGGTTTAAAAAATATATATAGATGTAAATATATATATATATGTACATATACATATATATTTATTTATAACAGCTCTCTTTGTGTTGGCAAAGACCTGCAACTGAAGGGGATATCCATCAACTGAGAAATTGCTAAACAAATTGTGGTATATGGTTATGATGGAATACTACTTCACCATAAGAAATAAATGATAAACAGATTAATTTTTTGAAAGTTGGAAAGAATGACATGAGATAATGAAGAGTAAAACAAGTAGAACCACAAATTTAAAATTTGAAGAAAAACTTGTGAATGTTCACCACCAGAGAATGAATTGAAGAGTGGAAACACAGAGGACATAATCTATATGTATATATCTCTTTGCCTAATGATGCCTTTTATGATATGGGAAGGGAAGGGAGGGCCTGAGATACTTGGAAATAAATTCTATTAATAAATTTAAAAAAACACTAAAGACATGGCAAACAAATGCAAAAGAGCAAAATTAATAAATGTAACCATTTCAGATTATAATGCAATAAAAATGATAATTAGTAAAGGCACGTGGACAGGCAAATAAAAAATTAATTGGAAATTAAATAATATGATTCTCCAAAATCAGATAAAGAACAAATCATAGAAACAATTAATAATTTCATTGAAGAGAATGACAATGATGAAACAACCTGCCAAAATCTGTGGGATGCAACTAAAGCAGTACTCAGGGGAAAATTTATATCACTGAGTGCTTATAAGGGCAAAGATCTATGAACTGGGCATGCAAATCAAAAAACTAGAAAGGAAACAAATTAAAAGTCCCCAGTTAAAAACTAAATTAGAGATTATAAAAACCAAAGGAGGAATCAATAAAATTGAAAGTAAAAGAACTATTGAATTAATAAATAAGACTAGAAGCTGGTACTTTGAAAAAATAAATAAAATTGATAAAGTACTGGTCAATCTAATTTTAAAAAAGGAAAGAAGAAAACCAATATATCAGTATCAAAGATGAAAAGGGAGACCTCACCTCTAATGAAGAGGAAATCAAGGCAATCATTAAAAACTATTTTGTTCAATTATATGGCAATAAATATAGCAATCTAGGTGACATAGATGAATATTTACAAAAATATAAATTGCCTAGATTAACAGCAGAAGAAATGGAATACGTAAATAATCCCATATCAGAAAAAGAAATTGAACAAGACATCAAAGAACTCCCTAAGAAAAAATCCCCAGGACCAGATGGATTCACAAGTGAATTCTATCAAACCTTCAAAGAACAACTAATTCCAATACTATACAAACTATTTGACATAATAAGCAAAGAAGGAGTTCTACCAAACTCCTTTTCTGACACAAATATGTTACTGATCCCAAAGCCAGGTAGATCAAAAACAGAGAAAGAAAACTACAGACCAATCTCCCTAATGAACATAGATGCAAAAATCTTAAACAGAATACTAGCAAAAAGACTCTAGCAAGTGATCACACATTTATACCAGGAATGCAAGGATGGTTCAACATTAGGAAAATCATTCAAATAATTGGACATATCAACAAGCAAACCAACAAAAACCACATGATTATCTCAAAAGTTGTTGGAAAAGCCTTTGACAAAATACAACATCCATTCCTACTGAAAACACTAGAAAGTTTAGGAATAGAAGGGCCTTTCCTAAAAATAATAAATGGTATATATCTAAAACCATCAACAAACATAATCTACAATGGGGATAAATTAGAAACATTCCCAATAAGATAAAGAGTGAAACAAGGATGCCTATTGTCACATCTATTATTTAACATTGTACTGGAAACACTAGAAGTAGCATTTAGAGAAGAAAAAGAAACTGAAAGTATTAAAATAAGAAATGAGGAGACCAATCTATCACTTTTTGCAGATGATATGATGGCCTACTTAAAAAATCCTAGAGAATCAACTAAAAAGTTAGTGGACTTTAGCAAAGTTGCAGGATACAAAATAAATGCACATAAATCATCAGCATTTCTATATATTTCCAACACATTACAGCAGGAAGAGGAAGGAAGAGAAACACCATTTAAAATCACCCTAGACAATATAAAATACTTGGGAATCTATCTGTGAAGTGAAACACAGAAATTATATGAACACAACTATGAAACCCTTTCCACACAATTAAAACTAGATCTAAACAATTGGCAAAACATTGAGTGCTCATAGGTAGGATGAGCTAACATAATAAAAATGACCATCCTACCCAAATTAATTTACCTATTTAGTGCTATACCTATCAAACCACCAAAAAACTTTTTTACTGAATTAGAAAAAACTACATAAAGTCATTTGGAAGAACAAAAGTCCAAGAAATATCAAAGGAAATAATGAAAAAAAAGTGAAGAAAGGTGGCCTAGCAGTACCAGATCTTAAACTGTACTATAAAGCAGTAGTCATCAAAACAGTATGGTACTGGTGAAGTGATAGAAGGGAGGATCAGTGGAATAGACTAGGGGTAAACAACCTCAGCAAGACAGTCTACAATAAACCCAAAGAACCCAGCTTTTGGGACAAAAATTCACTATTTGATAAAAACTGCTGGGAAAATTGGAAAACAATATGGGAGAGATTGGGCCTGGATCAACATGTCACACCCTATACTAAGATAGACTCAGAATGGGTGAATGACTTGAATATAAAGAAGGCAACTATAAGAAAATTAGGTGAGCACAGAATAGTATACTTGTCAGGTCTATAGGAAAGGAATGGTTTTAAAACCAAGCAAGAGTTAGAAAAAATCACAAATGTAAAATAAATAATTTTGACTACATCAAACTAAAAAGCTTTTGTACAGACAAAACCAATGCCAACAAAATTAGAAGGGAAGCAACAAATAGGGAAAAAATCTTTATAACAAAAATCTCAGACAAAGGTCTAATTACTCAAATTTACAAGGAGCCAAATCAATTGTAAAAAAATCAAGCTATCCCCCAACAGATAAATGGGCAAGGGACATGAATAGGCAATTTTCAGATAAAGAAATCAAAACTATCAAAAAGAACATGAGAAAGTGTTCTAAATCTCTAATAATTAGAGAAATGCAAATCAAAACAACTCTGAGGTATCACCTCACACCTAGCAGATTGGCTAAAATGACAGCAGGGCAGAGTAAAGAATGTTGGAGAGGATGTGGCAAAATTGGGACATTAATGCATTGCTGGTGGAGTTGTAAACTGATCCAACCATTCTGGATAGCAATTTGGAACTATGCACAAAGGGCTTTAAAAGACTATCTGTCTTTTGATCCAGCCATAGCACTGCTTGGATAGCTGTGCTCTTTGTGGTGGCAAAAAAATTGGAAAATGAGAGAATGTCCTTCAATTGGGGAATAGTTGAACAAATTGTGGTACCTGTTGGTGATGGAATACTATTGTGCTCAAAGGACTAAAGAACTGGAGGAATTCCATGTGAACTGGAATAACCTCCAGGAACTGATGCAGAGTGAAAGGAGCAGATCCAGGAGAACATTGGACACAGAGCCTGATACACTGTGGTACAATCGAACATAAAGGGCTTCTTTACTAGCAACAATGCAAGGATCCAGAGCAAGGCTGAGGGACCTATAAGAAAGAAAATTAGACACATTCAGAGGAAGAACTACAGGAGTGGAAACACAGAAGAAAAATAACTGCTTGAGCACATGGGCTGATAGAGATATTATTGGGGATGTAGACACTAAACGATAACTCTAGTCCAACTATCAATAATATGGAATTAGGTCTTGATCAATGATACATGTAATACCCAGTGGAATTGTGTGTCAGCTAAGGGGGGGGCAAGGGGCTGGGGGGAGAGAGAAAGAACATGAAATATGTAACTATGGGAAAATATTAAAAATTAAAATTTTAAAAACACAAGCATATCAGAAACAAACAAACAATCAAACAAAACCAAGAAAGACAAGTCTTCTAATAGTCTTCATTTCATTTAGCTAATCATGGCACTAAAATTTCTGAGAACTAAGAAATTAAAACATTACCGCATGTCAGTAATGGGATCTTTTCTGAATTAAAAAAGGAAAGGTGGTTCAATTATTCTGATCTTCCTAACTCCCCATTTCCTAAGTCATTGTTGATATTGGTGCCCCAACAGGAAGCCTACTACTGAGTCTTTGGTTTGACAAAGTCCCACTAGATGATCCCAGCCCACAGGCCTCTGTGCTGCTCAAATCACTGGTAGAGAGCCAACTGCAGAACAGGATGAAGAGGTGTGGAGTAATTTTTCAGTTGTGGCTGACTCTTCAGGACCCTATTTGCATTCTCTGGACAAAGATAACTAGAATGGAATACCATTTCCTTCTCCAGCTAAAAATGAGTAAACTGAAGCAGAGTTAAGTGACTTGTCCAAGGTCATAAGTTAGTTAGTGTCCAAGACCCAATTTGAACACAGGAACACTAGCCTTCTTGATTCTAGGCCCAATGGCTACATCCACTGTGCCACTTAGCTGCCCCCCAGAGACCTCTCTATTATCTACATTGAATATCCTTCAATTAACCTCATTAGAATATAGAAGTTCCATGTTTACATTAATTCTTTCCTCACCCCCCCCCCCAGTGTGGTGGTGAATTAATTTTCTAAAAAGCATTTATTTAGGGGGCAATTACCATTAAATGTAGGAAGTGATAGAGATAGAGAATCAGTATAGGGAGGGAGGAAAGAGAGAATCTCTGGAATCAGAGAACCAGGATTCAAATCAGGATTCTCCTATTTCTGATGATTCCTGGCTGTGTGACCTTAGGCAAGTCTTTTAACCTTTTGGGGACTCATATTTCAAGGAAGAGTGGTCCCTAGATCACTCCTTAGGCACCTTCTAGCCCTAGCTCTGAAATCTTGTGATTAACTAACAATTAATTAATCAAATTTGCCTTTTCGTTTATTTCCAGATCACTGTCAAAATACTCTTAACTTGTTTAGTAAAAGAATCAGGGCACCAATTCAGTGTGTTATGAAACATGGGAAGTTTCAAAGGAGGAGGGCCAAAGATCCATCAGGAGAAATAGACAGTTTTTTGTTTTTGTTTTTTTATAGATTTTAACTCAGTTTCAAGGCTTCAGGAAAACTTGGGTCAGTCAGAAGAGGAAGAGAGCTACTACAACTGAACAGTGTCTCTCTGGGACTAGTAGTCTTGCTATCCATTAGTGGGTCCACAGGAATGAGCTGCCTTCCATCACCTTCACTGCTTGAATAAAATTCATCTCTGGCATACTTAAAGGTATTTATTGTCCCTATTTTACAGATGAAAAACTTGAGATTCAGAGAGGCTATTTAAATTGCCAGTGATCAAACAGATAGAAAGTATCAAAGTTAGAATCTAAAGTCACGTCTCCTTATTTTAAATCCAAAACTGTAGCAAAGAATTGGAAACTGAGTGGTTGTGCCATATGATTGTGATAAATGACTGTTGTGCTATAAGAAGTGACATGCAGGGTGATTTTGGAAAACATGAACTGATGCAAAATGAAACAAGCAGAACCAGAAGAACATTGTACACAGTGACAACGATATGTTCTGACAAACAATTGTGAATGACCTAGTTTTTCTCAGCAATGCAGTGATCTAAGACAATCCCAGAGACTCATACAAAATATCATCCTGCCCTCCTAGAAAGAACTGATAAGAGTCTGAATACAGACTGAATACAAACTGACACATAGTATATTTCACTTTCTTTCCATTTCTATTCCGTTTAAGATCTCTTCTACAAAATTACTAATATGGAAAAATGTTTTATGTAACTGCACAGGTAAAATCTAGATCAGATTGCTTATCTTTCCTGGTAGGTGGAAGGGTTGGAGGAAGGGGGTGGGTGGGATGGCAGGAGAGAATTTGGAACTCAAAATATTTTTTAAAGGATTATTTAAAAATTTTTTACATTTCAGTAGGGAAAGATAAAATATTATTAAAATAAATAAAGAAAATCCATTGCTTTCTGCACAGTATCATGCTGTACACCTGTGTACCCTCTCTCCCTTGCTCTTTCCTTCATCTCTCCCCTGATGAGAGATGTGATCCAAGAAAGGGGCCACTTAGATGAAGAGATAAGGAAAAGAAAATTCTCTTGCATGATTGGCGCCTGGGAAGTGAGTTGGGGTTGTGGAAGAAATCCCCACAGAATCTAAAACAGCATAGCCAAGGAAGGGACAGTAGAGAAAGTGTATATGGCTCTAAGGCAGTGATGGGCAAACTTTTGAGCTTGGTGTGTCAAAATTCACCAAAAAAAAAAACACCAATCATAACCCTGGTGGTGTGTCACTTCAAGAAAAAAAAACATAATTTTGTGATGCTTATAGTATAAATAACAAAAATGTATAATTGTATTATATAACTGTATTTAGTAAACCAAAAACTAATTATTTAACTTACCTGTTTAGTGACTTCTTTGTTCATCTGTCAGTCGGTTTCTTAACTTGTGTGGGGTGCTATGAATTAAGATAAGTGAGGGGGAGGAGGAATTCTTTAACTAACCTATTAGTGACTTTTTTGTTGCTGAATTTCATTGGCTAATGAAAATTCATTTAGCTGCTAAATCTTTAATTGAAGGTTGGTATTTTATACACTTCAAGCCCAAGCAAGCGCTACTAACTTCATCTGTCAATCTGTTTCTTTTGTTGGTTTTGATATTTTTAACTCTAAGAATAAGGTCTCACAAAAATACATAGAGGGAAAAATAGTGAGTAAAGTCACTGCTATATTTTTCAGGGTACTAAAAGTTTCTGGTAATTGGTTCCAGGCACTTCAAATTTCCTGTTTGTAGTGGAACTCCTCTTGATTCTCCAAGCAGCACCTTTCCAGATTCTCAAGCTTTGACCTCAAGTCGACAGATACCTAAGCCCATATGCTGTCTTGAAATTCTGCAAGTTGCATCTCCAAATCATCAATTTGCATCCATTGGAAATATTTCATTCCAAATTACTGTATACTACTATGTCAGGATACTTATTTTCATGGTCTGTTCTAGGCTTCTAAATTGATTAAATCTATCACTGAACTAGTCAAGTAATGAGTCTAAAGCATGCCAGTACTTTATATGCAAGGGCTCCATTTCATTTTGTATAGCTGCACTGACCTTCTCAAAGTTCTTTGTTACATGAGGAAAATACTTATAAGTTTTAGTTTCTACATCTTGCTTGAAAATTTTAAGTTTATTTTCAAAAGCTTTTATGTATCCATAACATTGACTCTTTTTAAAAAAAAAAAAACTCTTACCTTCCGTCTTGGAATCAATACTGTGTATTGGTTCCAAGGCAGAAGAGTGGTAAGGGTAGGCAATGGGGATCAAGTGACTTGCCCAGGGTCACACAGCTGGGAAGTGTCTGAGGCCAGATTTGAACCTAGGACCTCCCATCTCTAGGCCTGGTTCTCAATCCACTGAGCTACTCACCTGCCCCAATAACATCGATACTTTTGCCAAAAACTTGTAACTTTAAATTCAATTCATTAATATGAACAGAGAGATCTGTAAGCTGAGAAAAGTTTCCCAGATCCTTATCATCAAGAAATACCTTAATTTCTTCAAAGCACTCCACAAAGTGCTCAAGTACTTTGCCTCAGCTGAACCATCTTACATTATTGTATATCAGCAGTTCCCTGTAGGTGAAATCAACCTCCAGTAAAAGTGCAGAAAATTCTTGCTTGTGAAGGGGGTGAGAAGCTATTAAATTAAGTATTTTTGTAACAACTGACATTAAGTCATTTAAGTCAGTGAATCCTGCCTTGGCACATAAAGCCTACTGATGGCTAATACAATGAAAAGGCTCAATAGGATGTCTAATAGCTTCTGTAAACAATTTGACAAATACGATTTTTCCCCCCACCATGTTTGGTGCCTCATCTGTTGTCACTAACACAATGCTTAGGTCATGGAATGTTTGTATAACAACCTTACATATTTCTCTTCTTGATGATGGAACTGATACTAACTTTATCAACATCAGAATATGGACCAATAATGGCCAACTGAGCATGTGATGTGACATCTGTAGTTTCATCAAGAGAGATCACAAAATATTTACAATTACTTATGTGTCTCTTTAATTGATGTTGTATGTTTGTGTTCAGTCTCATTATTTGGTCTTTTATGATATTTCAACTGAGTGGTAACAGATATTCTCTTAATAATTGCATCTTTATTCTGCATATCATGAAATAGAACTGGTGTGTATCTTAGGAGAGTTTCTTTAATAAATTCTCCCTCACTGAGTGCTTTTCCATGCTGAGCTAATGGAATGAGCAATGCTCAGTCTTGCAGATGTTAAATTTGTAGAGCCTTTTACAAATGTAAGGATGAAATTAGATTGACTTTTATAAAGATGTAGCTGCCTGGAAATATATTCCTTCCTTTCATCCTCACTTTTTTCAAGAGCTGGGAATGATTAGTTTCAAAGTGTCTATATTCGACATTCTGCTTACTACCATTTCAGTACATAGAACGCAAAATGATCTGCCATTTTTTTTTCTATAATGCCATACATTTTGGTCCATGTCTCTTGAAAGGGCTGGCTACTGCTACTACCACTTTCTTTACTTAACCTTGTTTTTTTTTTAAATTTTTTTGGGTTCTCCATCAGCGAGACAGTGACAGAAGATAAAATTATAGCCTGTTAGCCCTACAGGCAATTAGAGATTAACTAGCCTAACTGACCATAAGATGGCACACGTATCTGTGTTTTAGGAAAGGATAGGTTTAATAAGTAGAAATAGGGGTTAATAAGGATGCACAACAGTAATAGTGGTGAAATGGAATCTGCACTATGCTGCAAGATGGCGTTCCTTATGTAAATTAAGATGGCTGCTGCTATTTCTAATGGCGGGAAATGGCACCCATAGTACAGGCCCTTGCCTATCCCAGCCTCCCCCTCGCTTATCTCAGTCAATTAAAATCCATAACACCCCAGAACAGTAGATTGGATGATGGTTGCTGTGCTTATGTGGTTGCTGGCAATGGCGATCACAGGGCCTCCAGAGATGTGTCCTCCATGGCATTCCGCTGCTCCCTGCTCCGCTGGCCTGGAAGTGAAGTCCCAGAACTAGATGCTCTGTGCTGGAGTTCTGTTGTTTTGGCCTACAGAGCTCCAGCACAGAGTGTCTACACTACACTACAGCAAATGTTTCATCCTCGGCATGTGGTCCCATACTTTTCTGTATGCAGCCGTGTGTCACTGAAAATGGCTACACATGTCAGTGCTGACATGTGTGTCATAGGTTTGCCATCAGGGCTCTACAGGCCAGTTACATAGGACTTTTCCTTCATTGGTAGGGATTGATGACTTGAGAAAAGAGAGAGCCTGGTTTTTCTTCTGACTTCCAAAATCAAGAGAAAAAATACATAATTCCAATCTCTCTTTGGGTCCCTGAAAGGAAAAAGACTGGGAAGAAGCCGTCATGGTGAGAAGTTGGTAGTCTCTGTTATGGAAAAATCCCTTTTCCAATCTTATTACATGAAATTTCCCTTTGGGTAAAATCGGAGAATCCCTTGAGTCTCAGTTATCTCTAAACTAAGTAATCTCTAAGCTAAGTAATTCTGCTCTCAATAGAAGAGCTCATGCATTCTGTATGATCTGATATAAATTCTAGGTATACTTTTTCTGACTTCTGTTTTTGCTATGGGCTTGGATAAATATGTTTATCTGTGTTATATTTAAAGGAGGTCACTAGTATCTATTTGAGGTAGTAGAAATGATGTACAGAGAGGATAAGATGGTACTTCTCCTTTTATAACAGTTGCCCAAACAGGATCCTTCAGGTCAAAGTGGTTTATCCCTTCAGGACCCACCTGTGGTTAATTGATATATTAATTTGGGCTCTTCAGCTAGGATAACGTTGATATTCTGACTGCGTTGTCTCCCTTCCCAAAACAAGCTTTGAAACTGATTTAGGAAGGTACTTTAAACTTTATATATTAATAAGAAGGATAAGGGTAAAGGACTGAGGTATTAGGAGACCCTACTTTAATTGTTACTATTGAAACCCTAACTGCAGGCAAATGAAGAAACAATGTTAGTTTCCCTCTGGTTCAGCCTGGCCAGGGCTAAACCAGAGTAGGTAAACTGCTGGGAAATCTTCAGCTTCTTCTTCTGTAGATCTTAAGCCTTAACAGTTGATATATATCCACCCTTTCCACCCTCTTCTTCGTCTCCTGCCCACTTCCCGGATCCCTCCCGGGCCCTGGGAAGCCTAGATAACTAGATGATGAGACTCCTAATATCTAGGGGCAGTAGACACCAAGGTAGTGGTCAAGTACAGGTTGATAATGGTATTTGAAGGACAGGAAGAGCTTGCAGAGTGGTGTTTGCACTCTCTCACTCCAAGACCAGGATCCATACGGATCTCTAGCCTCAGCACAGGTAAAAGACCCCAGAATCTCTCTCAGGGTTCTCAACTGCCCCCTCCTGCCTTTCGCATGCCTCTCTGGGAACATTCTATCCAACTGACTTATCTGTCAATCATTGAATGAACTTTAAGCTCCCAGAGATTCAATATAACATCTGCTATGTGTATTCACTGTGGAATTGGCATTTGATGGAACAGGAGTCAAGCTTTGGATATATAGCTTGGCATATTTCTTCCATATTAAGGAATAATAGTTAAAAAGAAAGTAGATATATTTCTTGTCCTGTACTCCCTTCTCTCTGAGGAGAGTAGAATGATCATTCTCTGGTCTCAGACTTCTGCTTCTTCTCTTCACAAGAATCAGTCTTCTTGAAGAAGAGGGAAGGACAAGATGCTGGAAATTTATAGATTCTTGCTTGGCTGTGACCTTCATCTAGAGCAGCGGTCAGCAACGTATGGCTCTCGAGCCATATCTGGCTCTTTTGAGGGCCAGATATGGCTCTTTCTGCAGGAGCCATAAAGTCAATTTTTTTCAGGTGCTGTTACAGGAAGGAGCGCGCTCTGTTACAGGAGCATGCACTGTGAGCACTGAACAACTCTCACGAGTTTTAAAAATGTGTTTATGGCTCTCATGGCCAAAAAGGTTGCCGACCCCTGATCTAGAGAGATTAATCTGTGCACACATAACATATGTGAGCAAAACCAAATCAAAGGAGGTGGTATATAAAGAAGGGTAGAGTAGTGGGAGAACTTTCAGAAGTCAGATTTTTGCCCACTCAAATTCCTAGGCAGGGGAAAGATGGCTTATCCACTACTTTTTTCCTGGAATATTGGAAAATGAAGAATATCTGCTCCCCAACTCCCATGGGGAAGATGGAGATTAGGGTTTTATCCTTGATCTCTCTTGAAAAAGGACCATAAGAAGACCTAATGAAGAGAAGACCTCCAGGGCCCTCTCTCTACTGGTACTAGAGGAGGAGGTGGGCTTTGGCACTCAGCTACTCAACCTCCTCTCCTCGGGGCTTTGGTAGACAGAAGATATCCTCACATTCAGGAATATGCCTGGAAATATGTTTCTTAAACCCTGAAGGGCACAGGTGCAATTTGGGGAAGGTACACTGAGAAGGGCTCCAAAAGTCAAAGGAGGAGTTCTCTTTTCCCAACCAATTTTCCCAAGTAAATTTGTTAATCCTATGGGAAGTGGATGAATTGAACAGACACACACATAATACATATAAGCACACACAAAACATGTGCCAACATATATGTATATGCCTGCCAACACATGCATTGCACACATATACACACATGTAATAAAATACCTGTACATATAAGCATAATTACATTTATATACCCATATACACATACACTTGTACATATATGTACATGGAGAGTCAGAGAAGCAACATGGAGTAGTAAATAGGGAGTTGGCCTTAGATTCAGGAAGTCCTGGCTAGGTTTAAATCCTGTCTCTAATACATACTGGCTATAAAAGCTTGGGCAAATCATTTCAGTTCGAGTGCTTCAGGTGACATTTTTAAGACTTAAAATGATTAGTAGATGCAAATCTCCCTGTGGATAAAGATGTATGTCTACAGATAGATATCTTTCACTGCATAAAAATTAATCTCTGTGCAAAAATATATAATTAAATGAAAAATAACAGTTTGGGAAAAACTGATAGGAAATAAAGTAGCTAAATGCTTGACATCTAATACATATAATAAGCCATTAAGTTATAGTGGTAATTAACTAATTACCAGTTTATGACAAATGAATAGTAAAGGACACAAACATATCATTTGCAAAAAGAGGAAATTGCTAATCATCGCTTTAAAAAAGTTTGATTTCACTAATCAAGTGATGCAAATTAAAACAAAAATGAGGCATTACTTCATACCCATCAAAAAGGCAAAAATAATTAAAAACAATGACAATGCTGGTAAGAATATGGAAAAATAGGTAACCTCAGTCATTGCTGGTACAAATTTGTAGAATTTTTTAATACAATCTGGCAGTTTGCCGAAGAAGTGATAAAAATAGACATTCTCATACTTTGAAAATGTTATTAAATATTTAAAAAGCTATCTGTTCAAAGTTTTTCATAATAGCATTTCATGAAATTGCTAAACACCCCCCCTAGAAACAATCTAAATATAATGGATTTCTATAGTGCAATTAAAAGAAATCAGCAGAAGAATACAAAGAAATCAGGAAAGATCTTCATGAAATAGTATAAAGAGAAAAGAGCATAACCAGAAGAAGGTAATACACATTAACAACAAACACCTGGGGGGAGTGGGTGGAAGAAATGTGCCAACTGTAATGTAAGGAGCTCTCTCTAATAATGGAGAGCAATCTGCAACTTATAGTTTAAAGAGTTTCTTGGGGAAAGAGACAGCAGATGATTTGGCATGGTCCTCACAGTCAAAAAAAGACTTGAAAAAGATTTTCTGGATTCTCAGAGGTCAGCTATGACAATAGTCTCCAAACTTTGAAAAAATTAGGTACCTAATTCATAAATTTTAGAAAATTAACATGTACCTTTCATGTGTATTACTAACTTATTTATAAATTATATGAATATTTTCATATACACAGAGCCCCAAGTTTATTAATCTACCAGACTTAATGCCTGACATTAAAGGTGTCCATTATCACTATTACTATTTGAAATAGTGCTAAAAACTTTAGCTATAGAAGACAAGAAAAGCTATAGGAAGACAAGAAAAAAATTGAAGGAATAAGTATGGGTTAAGAGGAAACTGGTTAAAATAAAAATTATCTAGAGATTATATCTTAGTTTTATGATTATTTATTAAAGAACAAGAAGCAAGCTAGGGAAAGTGAGAGAGAAGCACCAGCTGCTTGGATCCCTCATCAGCAGTGTGTTTAGACCCTTGGTACAGGAGCATCTGAGCAAGCCCAGAGCCAGACCTTGGGCAGTTACATCTCCTAAGTCTGTGGTTCCAGGAAAAATGACTGATTTTCTGTCCCCTCATCAATTTGTGCTCTTTGTGATGTCCCTTTTCTGAGTCTCTCTGTTTGGAGGACTCAGACCTTAATCAAGACAAGAGGTGGAGTTTCCAAACAAGTAACAAAGCATTTAGAATGTCCACTCAGTGCATGCACACTTCCCCGATACGGTGACTAGCTGACTGACTTAATGATCTAAGAGAATCCTTGTTTACAGATAAAACAAAGATGTATCTACCTTATCTCTTTTAATCAGATCTCTTTTTGCTTTAGTTTTGTCTGAGATCATGATTGCTATTCCTGCCTTCTTTGTCTCAGTTGGAGCCTGATAGATTCTGCTCTAGCCTTTTACCTTTACTCTGTGTATACCTGCCTCATGCGTGTTTCTTATAAACAACATAGAATTCTGGTTTTTAATCCACTCTGCTGTCTGCTTTGGTTTTATGCGTGAATTCATCCCATTTCATTCACAGTTATGATTACCATCTGTGTATTACCCCTCCATTTTGTTTTCCTCTTTTATTTCTGACTTTTCTCCTTTCACTCTTTTCCTCCACACCAGTGTTTTGCTTTTAATCACCCCCCTTTCACCCTCCCTTATATTACTCTCCTTCCCACTGCCTCCCTTCTTATTCCCCTCCTGCTTTTTTTAGTCTTTTAATCACCCACCCACCTTCCCTCTCCCTTTCATTATTCCCTCCCCACCACTCCTTTTTTTAATTCCCCTTTACTTCTCTATAGGGTAAAATAATCTGGATTCTATACCCCAGTGAATCTGGCTGTTCTTCCCTCTGAGGCAATTCCAATCAGAGTAAGATTTAAGTATTACCCATAACCAACCTCATCCTTCCCTCCATTGTAATAGTTACACCCCCCTCCCCATGCCTCTTTATGTGATATTTACCACATTTTACTATTCTTATCCCATTTTTCTTAGTACAATCCTTTTTTTCACTCTACTTGAAATGAGCAGGACTGGAGAATGCTGTCAATAAATAAGAATTTATTGAGCACATGTGACAGGCACTGTGCTAGAGATAAAAAGACAAAAATGAAATAATTCTTTCCCTCAAGGAGCTTACAATCTAGGCAGGGAAAATAACATGTACACATAGAGAGCCATAAAAAAATACAATGTAATTGGAAAGGCACGAGAAATGGGAAATCAGGAAAGGTCTATTGTAGAAAGTATTGCTCTAATTGAGCCCTAAAAGAAACCAGGGATTCTTAGAGGCAGAAAAGACAAGGGAATGTATATTCCAGGTACATCTAGGGGGACAACCTGGGCAAAGGCAAAGAGATGGAAGGTGAAATGTCCTGTATGAATAATGTTAAGGGGAGTTTGGCTGGGTTGGAGGATGCATGAGATAGAGGGGAGTGGTGTATAATTAGGCTGGAAAAGTAATATGGGGTCAGATTATGAAGGGTTTTAAATGATAAACAATGGAGTTTATATTAGTTGCTGGACATAATAGGGGGACACAAGTATTTGTTGAATTGAGGACTTACATGGTCAGAACAATGCTTTAGGGAAATCAGAATTGCAGTTTGAGAAAGATGTATTGATAAGGGGAGAGACTTTAAGTAGGGAGACCAACTGAGAGGCTATTACTTCCAGGGAGTGTAGATTAGGATCTAGGGTCAGAGAAGACTACAAGAACAATAAGAAATACTTTGTGAAATGCCTTGCTGAAATCTAGATGGGGTATATTTATGTCACTTCCCTTATCTTCTGTTTAGTAACCATGTCAGAAAAGGAAATGAGGTTAATCCATTATTGTTTATTCTTTCTAAATTCCTGAAATTTAAAAAAGCAAATGAGGTGACTATTTCCATATTTAAAATAGAGTAGAAAAATTATACTGGAAGATGAGTCTATATTAAGTAATTTGCTTTTCAAGTATATAATAAATTGAATGTCTTTTTTCTAAATTAAAATTTTCTTATTAGCAAAAATATACTTTCCATCTATAAAAATAAATGTAAATTAATTGATTATTGATTATAAACTGATTGTTGTGCTTTCAAAGTATTTTCAGTTTATATAAGTGAAGCTTATAAGCAAACTTCTCTTCAGGGCCAGGTGCAAGGATGCTAAGGAGACTCTTGATATATAAAAATAAACTATTTATTGAGAATATAAGGATAAAAAAAAGGATTTTTAACTCTAATGGATTCTAACTCCACCCAAATAAAACTTCCCGGTTCCACAAGAAACTGTTTCTCCTGTTTCCACAGGCTACATTGATCCTTCCTGATCTGACTAACCCAAATTTTCACTATTCTACAATAAACTAACCCTATTATCCTTATAAGAAGTTATAAAAATCACAAAGACCAGCTGGCTGAGCCTCAGCAAGAACCAAGTTAGGACTCTGAGCCTTAGTGGACTCAGAGTCCAAACCAAAGACCAGGTCTTTCTTTGGTCTTCTCATATATAAAAACAATTTATGAAACAGGAATAGACAGTTACTAGTGTTTCCCAAGTTGGAAAAGGAAAATCACTTAGCACCTTCAGGTTTTTTCCCTCCTTTTCTTCTACCTCAGACAAGAGAGAGAAAATAAGATATCACCTCCTCTCAGCACTGAGAGAGAGAGAGTGTGTGTGTGTGTGTAACTGCTCCTCCTCAGAGTAACTGCCACCCCCAAAAATCAACTGTCACAGAAAAACTGTTAAACTGTCAACATTTGAAACTGACCTTCTCAGATCTTTTTAAACTCAAATTCTTTCTCAAGCCAGCTTCTCTACTTCTTATTTCTAAACTAATAAAATAAGACAATTTCTAATATCATCCTTATACATCCTACCCCCACTCCCTAGTTGGGAGAATGATAAACAATACCTCATTTACAAAAAGTCAAACAAAACACATTTCTGCATTTGGCATGTTAAAAAATCTCTTCCCTCTTTAAGAGTCCTTCATGTCTCTATCAGGAAATCCACAAGACCTCTTGATTTGCGGTTGGCATTTATGCTGATCAGATTTTCTAAATTGTTCCAACAATGGAGTCTTTACAATATTTTTGCCAATAAGTTGTTCTGCTCACTTCATTCTTCTTCAGTTCTTGCCAGTCTTCCTAGGTTTCTCTAAAACCATCCCCTTCACCATGTCTTACAGCAAAATGTGATCCCATTAATTCTGTTCATTCTATTCTGAGTTCCTTATAGTGTTTTGGGATAAATGGGTTTGGGGGGAGCTTGGGAGGGGGTTGTTGGTTTTTATTGTTTTGGCAGGTAGATTTCGAACCTGATTGCATTGAAGTCAGATTTGGTTTTCTTTCATGCATTTAGCACAGTACCTGACATACAACAGGTATTAAATATTTTTAAATTGAGTCTTAATATCTCCCTTATTTCCCATTTCAACCTGATGTATTAACCATTTTTGAATTAACCTTCCTAGACCAAAGATCATTCTTGACAAGGAAAACTGAATGTTAAATAAGAGTTGAGAGTAGTTATACCTTTTTTTTAAAAATCTACTATATTCAACTCTTGTGTTTTCTTTGGTTTTTTTCCAAATTCTTCTTTCTGTTCTACTTCCTTATCATATTCCCACATGGCCCAAAATGCATACAATTCCTTTGTATTTGGTATTTAGTGTATTTAGTGCCACTAATTGCCTTGAAGAGTTGAGGTTATTTTCATCTTTTACTTTGCATCCACTCTGCTCAGAGTGCTAGATGCACTTGTACTCCTTCACTAGGTAGTTAGCATCTAGTTAGCAAGAATTAGGCCAAACAGGAAGAAGATTTCTTTAGCTAGCTTGTCCCTCCTTCCACTGTAGGCATCCTTTCCAGTTGCTTCATTGCAAAAATCATCTTACTTTCCTTTTGTCACAAGGTGGTCCTTCCCCAGTCCCCCACATTCCTCCAACCTCTTGAAGCTATGTATCACAGAGACTGAGGTCTCTTCTTTGTCTTATAACTTAATTTGTCTCATAATTCATTGCTGGGGGTCTGTCTGGGGTATGGTTCTGAAATTTGCCATGGATGACAGAATTACAGTTCTGGCTATAATTATTTTAAGGCTTAAAATGCAAATGCCTAACAGCAGTCCTATTGACTGTACTTATCCACCAATAAATATTAATGTTGTGGTTAGTTTATGTGGAACTTTATGGTTATCAAATGATTCATGTACATCAACTCATTTAATTTTTACAGATATTTAGAGAAAACATGGGATTTGAAGTCAGGTTCAAATTCTCATCTTTCTACTTATATGTGAATTGAAGGAAGTCACTCTCATTAAAACTAAGTTTTTTACAAAAAGAGATTGAGATAGATCACAGTGCCATGCCTACCCACCCAAGACAATGTTCTAGCCCAACCTGGTGCCAGGCATGCCCTGCCTCCCCCACCTTATCCCACACTGTGTAAAAGAGGTTAACAAGTTAGACTATGTGCTCAAACCCTGGCTTACTCCAGCCAGAGAGCCTCAGGGTCAATTAACAAGGGTTTTAGTCACTAGGCCTCCTCTAGATGAGGGGCCCCTCCAGAGGCTAGTACCTCCAGGAAAAAGCCAAGGAAGGGAGTCAGCCTTTTTCACCCACCTATGTAGTAGTTCTAAGGAAAAATATAAAGCAATCCAAGGTCCTCAGCCAGAGCTCCTCCATGGTCAAATTGAAGGTGAAAGACACTTTTCACAGGAGGCTCTTGTAATTTATAAAGGCAATTCATTTCATCACTTCCTGTGCTTTCCTCCCACTTTACTTGTATCAATTATAGCTAAAGTTTTGCTTAGCACTGGCCAAGAGGCAGTCAGTCAATTCTGATTTATCGCCCACTATTGCACACATAGGTCACAGACCTCCCCCACTTGAGGATAAGTGGGGTGTGTACACTTTTGGTTATTAAATCTAAAAATGGACAGGGTAGAGTTAATCCTATCTTCATACCTGGGATGGGAGAAAGCACTTCCAGTGGACTGCTGGCCATAGGGCCCTGTGAAATGAGGAATGTCCTCAGCAAGTGTAGAGAGAGGGAGGGGAGTGGCCCCAGTGCACCACTTCCCTTCAGTTCTGTTGCCTGTGAGCTGCCCTACTTACCCGCTGTGCTCTCCCATTGGGCTGCTAGGAAAAGGGCAGGGATGTGGAGAGGGGGAGGGGAGGAGCTCTGCCTGAGTCCCCCTGCCTTTTTTGAAATAAACTGTTGAGGGTGGGGAGTGGTGGTGGCAGCCACATACCAACAAAAAATGCTCTCTATGCCATCTTTGGCATCCATGCCTTAGGTTCACCATCACTGAGCTAAATGCTCTGCAAAACACCTTCCACCTCTGAATTTTCTGGGTTCTGATATATTATTTCCTATTTTAAAGGCAATAGTAACTGCAGTAAGTTGCTTGGCAAAGGAAGGGGGTATACCTCCAATGGTGAGAGAGGAAAGGATAAAGAACTCAACTAACTTGAACTACTTGGCAATACTGTCTAATACTGACTCCTGGTTACCATCAACTCTGAGTTGTCAACAAAAAAAGTATTTTCTTTGTAGGTATTCAGGCTCAGCTTAGAAGGAATGAATCTTTCAAGTAATCTTTTTTTTCTGTTTTTTTCCCATTTGTTTTCCAGTTTTCTCTCTTTTAAAAGAATGCCAGAAACACCACTTCAGTGGTCGTTGTGGTAAGCACCCTCATTGGGATAACAGTAGGAGCAATATGCCTCTGGCATACATACAGATGGGCCTCCAAAATACTATATTTCTTTCTCTTTTTTCCCATTTGTTTTACAGCTAGGTATTTTAAAAAGATGCCCAAAACCACTTTGGTCATAATCCTAATAACAAGCCTTGTCGGGGAGACAGTGGGTGAAATACACCACTGGAAGTCATACAACCAGTGGAGGATCACTACCACAGGAGTGGAAGAGGAGGAGGAGATAGATAAATGGGCCACCAGAAAACCACCATGGGGCCAAAACTGCCATGGAAAGAGCTCTATCCAGAAGAGGGTGAGCCTTCTTATTAAGATAAAGTTAAATTTCTCAGGACCTTTTAGGAGGGTTTTTTTTTTAATCATAAAAATAAATACTTTAATTTAGTTGAATAAATTTAACTTAGAAAATAGATAAATAATACTAATACTGTGATTAATAAAGTAGATCACATTGATGAAAAAACAGCCAACCAGAATAGGGGCATGTCTGGGAAGTTAGCAAAAAGCCACTAAGTAAAATCAAAATAGGTTGAATTTAGTAAATATTTGTGTGCCTACTATGTGCAAATGTATTCTGCTTCCTTCCTTTTGAGCCACTTGGACCCATTCAGAGATTATTGACTGCCATTTTATTTAAAAATTTTTTAATTTAATAAATCTCCACATAAGTTTTCCTAAGTTAAGTGATTCAAATAATCTCACTCCCTTCTTCCCTGCCTCTTGCTCCCAGAGCTGGCAAGCAGTTCAATCTGGGTTATACATGTATTGTCACATAAAACATTTCCATAATACAGAGGCTAGATATGCCCTTTATCCCTGACTACAGAGCAAATTGTACTAGGATATTTGTTAATTAAGAATTAATTAAGTAAAGAGTTCATTAGGCACAAGTTATTGAAAAATGCATAAGATATTTATAAGATAGGTCTCTTTAAAAAATCTGAATAGAATCTTGGATGGACTTATGGATAAGAGAAAATTTTCCCAGAGTGCTTTGGGAGACAGTTACCCAACTGACACTGCACTCTGTGGGTTAATCCTCTCCAGAAAGGAGGTCCAAATAGCATTTCTCTGAGATTGGAAAAATCTCAGTGTTTTCATATCAAATATTTACAAGATCTGACTAGTGAAGGAGGTTGTTGGTGAACATTGGCGCAATCCCAACAGGTTTGCTGGGTGAATAGAGAAGGCTGTGAAGATTCAAGCTGTTTGTCATCTATACAGCAAAGAGAGAGAGAAACCTAACTTATTTCTCTTGTGTATAATTTAGATAGGACATATAGATTAAGGTTTGGGGGGGGGGGGATTTAAATAATATAGGAAGAGAGAGAGTAGCCTCAATGTTGTTGGGGAAGAAGATCTGTGAGGATCAGATTTGGTTGGTTGGAGTAAGGAATTTTAGCTTATGGACTTACATATGATAAGAATTTCTTTCCAATAGTTTCCTTGTACTATCCCTTTCCTTAGTCTTAGTTTTTTTTAACCATAATTTAAAAAGTATTTTTATATAACTGGCTGA
Source organism: Gracilinanus agilis (assembly GCF_016433145.1). NCBI lineage: Eukaryota > Metazoa > Chordata > Mammalia > Didelphimorphia > Didelphidae > Gracilinanus > Gracilinanus agilis. The sequence continues at coordinate 455,274,871 of NC_058131.1, forward strand.
GCCAGAAGTTTTAGACTGATCTGAGAAGCCATTTTCTCAAACAGTCAGATCCAACAGTCTGTCCACTGTTATGAGGAAGAGATACAGTAAAAGAGATGAAGGTTTACAGAGGACAGATGCATGAGACCAACAAGGAAAGATTCTGGAATGCTGGAAGGAAGGGTTTAGCTGAAACTCAGAGACTGTTAGGTCTGTCTGTCTCTCTCTTTGGATGTTAACCTGGAGGGAGTGGATGCCACATCCTAAGGATTTGATCCTATCCTTATTTCTGCCTGTGTTGCTGTTCTTGTGCTATGTGTCCTTGGAGAAGATCCTAAGAGCCTGTCACTAGCCTGTATAAACATCCAGCTGTCAGTAAGCAGAGATCTGACTCCATTTGGACTTGTGACCTTTCCCGGGGTCCCTGCCAAATCTGTCACAGACTAGTATAATGAATAACAACTAAGAAAGAGGTTTAGTGCAGGATATTTGGAACAAGGACTGGTTTTATAGATTAGTTAGGATAAGGTGATAAGAGTAGTTAATCAAATTGCTGAAGACCCTTCCCAAGAAGGCATTAGATTCTGAGATATTTTAACTAGTAAATTTAGTATCGTGGATTTTCCCTTTCCCTCTTAACCTCTCCCTTTGGAAATAAAATACACTTTCTATTTATTTTGACTAAGGAAATCTGTGTGCTGGTCTCAGACCTGGCTCTGGCCTGTTCAAGGCTTACTGTTAGACCCTTTCACCCACAGTGTGTAAGCCTTGAAATCCATTTAATCCCATCTAATCCCATCTCCCAAATATCCTTTTTACAGTTTGGCAAAGCCAGATAGTGTGAATCAAGGTTTTGGTTTTAAACTTACTATGGGTCTTGATTTTCAATTGGGGCCTGCGGGAAGGTTTTGATTTGTATTTCTCTAATTATTAGAGATTTAGAACACTTTCTCATGTACTTATTGATACTTTTGATTTCTTTACCTGAAAATTGCCTATTCATGTCTCTTGCCCATTTATCAATTGGGGAATGGCTTGATTTTTT
>NC_058131.1:455280893-455454143 GCF_016433145.1 Gracilinanus agilis
CTCTTTGCTAGTATTCTATTTAAGATTTTTGCATCTATGTTCATTAGGGAGATTGGTCTGTAGTTTTCTTTCCCTGTTTTTGATCTCCCTAGCTTTGGAATCAGTACCATATTTTTGTCATAAAAGGAATTTGGTAGGACTCCTTCTTTACTTATCATATCAAATAATTTGTATAGTATTGGGATTAGTTGTTCTTTGAATGTCTGATAGAATTCACTTGTGAATCCATCAGGCCCTCGCGATTTTTTCTTAGGGAGTTCTTTGATGGCTTGTTCAATTTCTTTTTCTGATATGGGATTATTTAGGTATTCTATTTCTTCTGCTGTTAATATAGGCAGTTTGTATTTTTGTAAATATTCATCCATATCTCCTACATTGTTATATTTATTGCCATATAATTGGGCAAAATAGTTTTTAATGATTGCCTTAATTTCCCCTTCATTAGAGGTGAGGTCTCCCTTTTCATCTTTGATACTGTCAATTTGGTTTTCTTCTTTCCTTTTATTTATTAGATTGACCAGTACTTTGTCTATTTTATCTGTTTTTTCAAAATACCAGCTTCTAGTCTTATTTATTAATTCAATAGTTCTTTTACTTTTGATTTTATTAATTTCTCCCTTGATTTTTAGTATTTCTAATTTAGTTTTCATCTAGGGATTTTTAATTTGCTCGCTTTCTAATTTTTTGAGGTGCATGCCCAATTCATTAATCTCTGCCCACCTTAATTTGTTAATATATGCACTCAAGGATATAAATTTACCCCTGAGTACTGCCTTGGCCGCATCCCACAGAGTTTGGTAGGATGTCTCATCATTGTCATTCTCTTCAATGAAATTGTTGATTGTTTCTATGATTTCTTCTTTGACAAATTGGTTTTGGAGAATCATATTATTTAATTTCCAATTAGTTTTTGATTTGCCTGTCCAGGTGCCCTTACTAATTATTATTTTTATTGCATTATGATCTGAGAAGGTTACATTTATTATTTCTGCTCTTTTGCATTTGTTTGCAATGATTCTATGCCCTATAACATGGTCAATCTTTGTAAATGTACCATGTGCAGCTGAAAAGAAGGTGTATTCCTTTTTGTCCCTATTTATTTTTCTCCACATATCAATTAAATCTAATTTTTCTAGGATTTCATTCACCTCTCCTACCTCTTTCTTATTTATTTTTCGGTTTGATTTATCTAGATCTGAAAGAGGAATATTTAGATCTCCCACTAGTATGGTTTTACTATCTATTTCATTCTTGAGCTCTGCCAGTTTCTCCTTTATGAATTTGGATGCTATACCACTTGGTGCATACATATTGAGCAGTGTTATTTCCTCATTGTTTATACTGCCTTTAATCAGGATGTAATGACCTTCCCTGTCTTTTTTAATCATATCTATTTTTACTTTGGCTTTGTCAGAAATCATAATAGCCATTCCTGCCTTCTTTTTCTTATTTGATGCCCAAAAGATTTTGCTCAAGCCCTGAACCTTAAACTTGTGTATGTCCACCCACCTCATATGTGTTTCTTGTAGACAACATATGGTAGGATTTTGGTTTCTCATCCACTCTGCTATTTGCTTCCGTTTTATGAGCGAGTTCATCCCATTCACATTCAGAGTTATAATCATCAGTTGTGCAGTTGCTGACATTTTCGTATCCTCCCCTATTCCTACCCCTTTTTCTTATACTATTTCCTTTTAAACCAGTGGTTTGCTATTAAGCCACTATCCCTTATCCCCTCCCTTGATTAACTTCCCTTTCTACCCCCTCCCTTATTTTTCCTGTCTTTTTGTTTCTAAAGACCTAATGAATTCCCTCCCTCTTCTTCTCCCCTCCCTTTTTTGACCTCCCCACTCCCCTGCTCCCCTTGGTTTATCCCTTCTGACTTTCTCAGAAGGGTTAGATAAGAGTTTTATGTCCCAATGGATAGTATAGCTACTCTTCCTTCTCCGGGTTGATTACACTGAGAGTAAGGTTTGATTATTACCTCTTAATGCTCTCTTCCTCTCCTTATAATAGTATTTATCCCCTCTCCTTCCCATGCCCTCTTTGTGTGTAATAGAATATCCTATTTTTCTTATTCACTCAAGTTTCTCTTGATACCCCCATATCATCTTAGACCATTCAGCACTCCACCCTCTTCCCATAAATCATTCTTCTGACCACTATAATAGTGAATACTTAATAGTGAATAGAGTTCACTACAGAGAATTATACATAGCATTTCTCCACATAGGAATACAGATAATTAGATCTTATTGAGGCCCTTAAAAAGGCAAATTTAAGAATTATAAGTTTTCTTTCTTTCCCCTCTGTATCTTATTTACCTTTTCATGTTTCTCTTGATTTTTGTGGTTGGATATCAAACTTTCCATTTAGCCCTGGTCTTTTCTGTGCAAATACTTGGAAATCTTCAATTTTGTTGAATGCCCATACTTTCCCCTGGAAATATATAGTCAATTTTGATGGGTAGTTGATCCGTGGTTGCAGGCCCAGCTCTCTTGCCTTTCTGAATATCATATTCCAAGCTTTGTGGTCTTTTAGTGTGGAGGCTGCCAGATCCTGTGTGATCCTGATTGGTGCTCCTTGATATTTGAATTGTCTCTTTCTGGTTTCTTGTAAGATTTTTTCTTTTACTTGGAAGCTCTTGAATTTGGCAATTATATTCCTGGGCATTTTCTTATCTGGATTGAATGTCACGCGTGATCTATGGATCCTTTCAATGTCTATATTGCCCTCTTGTTGTAGGACTTCAGGGCAATTTTGCTGAATTATTTCTATTAGTATGGAGTCCAGGTTTCTATTAATTTCTGGTTTTTCTGGAGGACCAATGATTCTCAAATTGTCTCTTCTAGACCGGTTTTCTTGCTCTGTCACTCTCTCATTGAGATATTTCATGTTTCCTTCTATTTTTTCAGTCTTTTGACTTTGTTTTATTTGTTCTTGTTGTCTTGAGAGATCATTAGCTTCTAATTGCTCAATTCTAGCCTTTAGGGATTGGTTTTCGGCTATAATCTTTTGGTTTTCGGCTATGATCTTTTGGTTTTCGGCCATAATCTTCTGGTATTCCTTTTCAATCTGGTCATTTCTGGTGTTCAATTTGCTTATCAGTTCATTTGATTTCTGAGTCTCACTTTCCAATTGCAAGATTCTACCTTTTAAACTGATATTGTCTTGCCAGATCTCTTCCATCTTCCTCAAAATCTCAGTTTTGAACTCTTCCATAGCTTGTGACCCGTTTTCCTTATTTGAGGAGGGTCCGGATGCTTGTTTGTTCTCCTCCTCCGTTTGCTCGGTTGTCTGGATTTTCTCTGTGTAAAAGTTATCGAGTGTTAAAGACTTCTTCTTCTTCTTGTTAATATTTCTCTTCTGAACTTCCTGAATCTGGGTAGCCATCATTAGCCCAGCAGCTTCTCAGCTTTTTCCTCGCGCTCAGTGACTGTCTGAGGTCTTTTGGCTCCTGAGGTCTGAGTTCTGGTTTTTTCCAAGGTCAAGCCCCCTGGTCGACCCCCTTGCTTGATTCTCTGCCAGAGGTTTCTTTACAAGTCTCAGGGCGCTGCTTCCACTGTTGTATACCCGTCTGCACTGGTTCCCCACTCAGGGTTTCAGAGCCATAGCTCGCGGCTGTATCTGCCTCCACCTGCGCCTCTGCCTGTGCCTGCGCTCCGTGTCCGTGCTCAGAGTTCATGCTCGTTCTTTAGCTTTTTGGGGACCTAAATCTTCCTGCTCTCAGGAACAGGCCCTGGAGCTGCCAATGACTCGATGGGTGCCCCAAACTTGCTCTATTTCTTTTTAGCTGGCTTTGGCGTTATAGGTGGTGTGTGTGGAGGGAGGGGTTGCTCAGCCCGCGATTTAGTGAGAGCTGTTTCACCCCTTTATAGCATGGAAATGTCCCGATTCCACGTACCTTCCACGCTGCACCCTGTTGTGGGGTTCCTCCGTTCGTCTGGATTTGTTTTTATGTCCCCTTGAGGAGTCTTGTATGTTTCGGTCAGAAGAGGTTAAGAGCTGCTTTTTACTCTGCCGCCATCTTAACCTGGAACTCAGAATTATGGATTTTGCTGAGGTACAGTTCTATGTAAAAGTTCAGTTTTCTGTAATAGGAATAAGATTTAATTTAGAATAAGATTGTTTTAAATTTTCATCTACTTTTAAATGTAATTTGCATAAGTAAGTTTAATGGATTGGTTTAACTTTTATGTAAAAACTTATGCAATGTTGCGTTAATTGTATTTTTTTTAAAATTTATGCATTTCAATAGTAATAGAATTTTTCTGTATTAGTTTATAGGAGTAGTATTTTATGATTTTAATGTTTTGTGTGAAATTTGTGTTTGTATTTCTATCTTGATATTTTCTTGTTAATTTTGCTTTTGCATATGTTTGATTTGTACTTTGAACTTTGTAAACTGTTCATTGTATAATTTTCCTTTTTTTCTTTTCCTTGATTAAATCCCTAGAGTAAGGTAGTATTAGATAGGATAAGATAGATGAGTATAGGTTGTTTGTTATTTTGGGTAAGAATTTTAGTTTAGGGAAATATAAGTTTGTTAGTGCACAAAGAGCAGGCTTTGTGCAAATGGGGGGAACTGTTATAGTGAAATCAGGGAAAGCAGGAAGTACCAGGCAGAGGCAGAGAGAAAATTCCAGAACTCCGGGGTCAGTGACTTGCTGAAGAAACCGTTAGTTCCTGGACTTACTCTATGGAGATTCTGACTTTCTCTGGAAACCTTGTCTGAGTGGATTATCCATCAAGCTTTTCATCAGCTAGGAAGAGGTTGAGTTTGGTAAGCTACACAGGTGGACTGTGTAGTCAAATCCTTATTCCCCTTCCTTTTGGATTTTATGTTGCTGAGACTCTACCAGATTCCTGTCAGACCCTGAGGACAACAGTCATGAGATCTTCCTTACAAATCCATTGGACTTGTTTACTTTCCTGTTTTCTCTTACTCTTAATACCACCAAATGGGTGGTTTGGGGGGATTCTGGTTAGGACATAATACAGATAGCTGGGAACTTGAGGTAGAGATCAGTGTAGAATCATCTATTGGAAACCTGTTGGACCTTGGTGGGAAGGATTTAGTTCTAACCCAGTTAGATCATCCCACTCCCTCCCTTTACCTGTCCCAGTTATATAATAAACCCTGTTTTAACAACTTATTGTTACCTTGTCAGTCTCTCCCTGAATCCTTTCCAGATCTAAAGGATTTTTAATAACTGGCCCAAAAGACTATTACATCAAGAACCTAGAAACCAACCTAACCCTTTTAACCATTATACCACCCAACTAACTAATATTTATTAGTTACATATTTCACACCATATTTTCTCCTGGTGGTCATCCCAGGATATTGTTGTGAAATTTTAAGGTAGAATGTCATTACACCAGTTATACAAATTACTTTAAGAAGTATATATACCTATATACCTATAGTATATATACTTATATACCTATAGGATTGGTTATTTTTGAATGTCTTTACAAATTTAAGTGGGTTCTGTTGTAGGGAAATAAGATAGACAGATAGATTTAAGTATAAAGAGAAAAGTTTTTGCTAAGCAGGATGAATTGAGCATTCTGGATAAGCCTAAAATGCAAGGGGATGACACAGAACCTGAGTCTGAATCAGCTGGTTACCACTAAAGAAGGAGCCTGTGTGTTTTGATCTCCCTGAGAAAGCATCATCAAGATACCATCATCTTTGTGGAAGAACAGACTAGAGCTTGTATTTGCAGCTTGGAGGGTGGACCTTCAATTTGTACCAGTTCACTGTTTTACCCAACTGGATCTATTGGCTGATTATCAACTAAGACCCTGAGATACCAGAGAAGCAACACTGGAGGAGTCAGACATCCAGGAGTGAGATTTCAAAACCCCTATCCTGCTTGGTTATTGTTGTTAGTTAAAGTTTTAGTGTGGTACTCCATTCCCTTGTCCTATTATTTGTTATTAGTCACCCAGTCTGGGAAACTTGTTACCCAACTTCCTAAATCTTTTATCCTCAATAAACAGTTGCTTCCTGTCTAACCTCCTCATTCCCTAACAAGAACCCTAGTTTAGGTAAATAAGTTATTATATTAATTCCCAGCAGGCTGGAGGCTGGCACTCAGTTCAACTGATTTAACTGCCATTCCTCTATCTAAGTGTCACCCACTTTCTCAAGTTGTTGCTCATCTTTAAGGGCTGGGTTAGTATATGGTAATTACCTTTAGATATATTTACTGGGGTTATTTTGATCAAGTTAACTAAGAGGTGGAAGACAGAAACATACTTTTCCCAGGTACTACTTTCAGTTGGTATTCCCAGATGGGGGGGGTTGAGAGGAGAATCAGGAAGTGCTCAGTAAGGAGGTCAGCTGCAGACTGAGCTCCAACATTCTATTCCACCTTCTCATTGATTGGTGGAGCCCTGAACATTCTAAGCCAATAGGTGAAGACTGCTTCCCCACTAAGCTCATTGACAAACTTCCTTTAAGTTCTTTTACTATTCCTGGACATTTTAACCTTTTTTCCTTTGCAGTTTTTCCTGTGTGGTTTTAATTTTGTTCCTTGTTTTTGAATTGTAATTATTATTGTTAAATCTTGTTGTGTACCCTTGTAAATTGATTCATAGTGGCTTTTAACACTACTATTGCTATAACACTAAGTATATTTGTAATACCAATATTGGAAAAAGCAATAATGGAGGACATGTTGGATTACTGCTTATATTATTTGTGGAATGCATTGTGTTTTATCCCTTATTTTACTTTTAAGGGCATCTCTAAGTATATCAAACTATTGATTAATGTGGAAGTGGCTAAACCTGTATGGGAGATAACGGTGTTGGATAGTGGCAAATACACCTATCCTACTATTATGTTTGTATATATTGTATAGGATGAGATGGATATTTAAGTGTATGGTGTATGGGTGTATGCCTTAAGAATATTAGTGGAATGGTGGTATAAGGAATCAGAAGTTAAATTAATGATAAGATTGCTACAAATACAAATTGAAAATATGGAATTGTATATGAAACAACACCAGTACCAGGGCAATGGCTTTGGGTGTGCACAGTATCCTAATACAGATAATTATAATAAGGCTTATGGGGAAACAAAAGCTGATAAAGAGCAGGAAGCACAGAGTAATGGTGAAGTCCCAGTGAATCTGTTCCCTTTAAGAGACCTCCCAGTGGTCAGGGATGATGGGATCTTCCACGTTAAGTAGCATACCCATTTTAAGCCAGAGGATATTGAATCTATTTAAAGAAAAGTCCCAAAATTTTATGAGCCTGAGAAATTCATAAAAATATTACAAGCATCAGTAAAAACATTCAATCCAATCCAGACTTCAATGACTTCTGGTTTATCCTAGGAGAATTACTATCCAGGCATGACAGGCAAAAATTTATTGAGAGGACTAGGAACATTCAGGGCCTAACACCATGGCCTGAGAATTGGGAAGAGATTGATTTAAATTTGGCACCCATCTACAGAATGTTAAAGCAGACAAGAAAGTAATTCATAAAGATCCTAGAGAACAACTCCTGAAGACCATATGCATGGTCTAGATTTGAGAAGGGTAGGCAGATAGATGTAGAACCTGCCAAGTTTCTTGACTGAATCATTGAGGCAGCAGAAGTATATTTAGGCCTGGATATACTAGATGATACCACCTTAGACCACATGAAAAGGATCTTTGTCAAGAATGCTGTTCCCCAAGTGAGGAAATTTTTCATTGATAATTGCCCAGATTGGAAATTATTTACCTTGGAGGAATTGAAACAAAAAGCCACATATGTATTTGCCCAAGAAAAGGATAAGGTTAATGCCAAGAAAGATGCAATAATAGATAGTCTCCAAAAGCAACTTAGGGAGGTTAATGGCAAAGTCAGTGAAAAAGAGATTAATGACATCAAGGCAGTGGCTGCATTAAGAGCATCTGAGAGGAAGAATAACAACTATAGAAGTACTGCTAGTGCAAACACTAGATGCCAAGGGCCTAGGAGGTGTTACTTATGCAACAGAGTTGAGCACCTCATAAAACAATGTAGATTCAGAGGACAATTTGACAGGCAAAAATATAATGGCAATAGGAATTATGGGTATAACAACAATAATTATGGATATAGGAGAGGTAATTGGAACAATAATAGTTATTTTGGATATGGATACAGTCAGCAGAATGGGTTCCAGTTTCAGAATACCTGTTGCCAGGGTATGCAAGCATACAATATGACAACAATGCAGGATTTTATTAGAACTGGTAAACGGTCAAAATATAGCCAAGTTGCGTCTGGGCATGTTAATCACGGTAACCAGAATGGAGGAACAGCTTCATTATTAAGGTGTGTCTGAAGTTTGGAATTGATCAAGTTGATGAGAATAAAGTGAATATTGAAGAAATTGTATGTGTTAAAGAAAATGATAATGTGATTATAAATAATGGTAATGGTGTACTTGGTGTTAATAATAATTTAATTGGTGTTAATAGTAATTTAATTAATAATGGTGATAATTTAATCAATGTTAATGATAATTTAAATAGAATCAATGGTAATTTAATCAATGTAAATGGTAATTTAAAGAGAATTAATGATAATTTAAGGGGTGCTAGTGCTAAATTAACCAAAGTAAATGGTGTTTTTGGTGGTAGTGGTAATTTACCTAATGTTAATAGTAATTTGCCTACTGTTAGTAGTAATTTAACTAGTGTTTGTAATCATTTGACTAATATTGATAATTGGTGTTGATAATAATTTAATTAGTGTTGTAAATAATCATGAGAAAAAGATAAGTTGTGTTGTAAATAGTGTTGGAAATTCTAGTGATTGTGTAATTATGGAGAATAATGGGAATTGTGATTTGATTAAGGAAAATTTGATTGTAAATAAGGACAATAATACCAGAATAGAGGTGAAAAAGACCAAAGGTGCAAAATCCTGGGAAAATCCTATAATTCAAGATGATGTTAGCTTGGATGGATAGGAAATAGCTGAGGTATGTTCTGATGTTATTGTTTTAGCCCCTGTGTTGGAAACTTTCCAATCTCCCAATAGCACAGAATCACATGTGCCTTTTGCTATTAGAGAGCAGATTTATGACCTTCTTGTTGATACAGGAGACAGTAAATCAGTTTTGCAAAGTTTTCTTGAAAATTGTAGAGCTGTTGGTACAATGGATGTGGTTGGTGCTATAGTCATAACTCATAAAGTAGCTAAATTACAAACAAAAATGATAACTCTTGGACCTTTATTTGTGGAGCATGCATTCCTTTACATGCCCAGATGTACCATGAATCTTTTGGGCAGGGATTTTCTGTGTAAATTGAGAGCTACAATCCAATGTATGGAATCTGATGATATTTCTTTACATCTCACAGAGGAATCTTTGAGTTGGTTCTCCCTCTCTCTGGATGTGAACCTAGAGGGAGTGACAACTGCCAAGTCCTGAGTTTTCTGATCCTGTCCTTGTTGCTGTGGTCTATTTTTCCTTGTAAGAAGGTCCTATGAACCCGATGCTAGCCTGAACCAGCACCCAGCTATTCACATATTCTGTAAGCAGAGGTCTGGGTCCAGTTGGATGTGAGACCTACCCTTGAGTCCATGTCTAATCTGTCACAGACCAGCATCTCTATTAAAATTCAAGAGAGGTTTGGATAGTGCAGGGTAGCTAGTATAGGGTCTGGGTTACAAATTAGAGAGAAGGTGAAAAATGTAAAACATCGAAGTCTCTGAAGGCCCCGTTTGTGAAGGTTTAGTTTGGAGTTATTAGCTAATGAACTAGTGACAAGGATTCCCCTTTCCCTCCAAACCTCTCTGTGGAAATAAACTATACCTTCCATTTACTTTACCTGCTCTGTGACCGAGTAATCTGTGTGCTGGACCCAGATCAGGCCTTGGCCTGGTCAGGGCTAACTGCTGGGCACCTTCAACCCACAGTGTGAAAACCCTAGTACTGGTCCAAATAATCACTTGGTCACTTATCTGACCATGTCACCAAAACCCACAAATACAGTATGGCAGATCCAGATAATGCTGAACTTTTAAAATCAGGATTTTGGGGTTCAAACTGTTATAGGGAAATCATGGAAAAGCAAGAAATGCTGCAAAGCAGAGACAGGGAAGATTCCAGAACTCTGGAGAGTGTTATAGGGAAATCAGAGAAAGCAGAAAATTCCAAAGCAGAGGCAGGGAGATACCAGAACCCTGCAGAGAGACTGACTCTGGTGGGACAATTGGTTGGACTTGCTCTCTGGAGGAAGACACTGTGTGTGTGGACTTTCCCTATGACGATTTTACCTTCTGGGAAGTGGTTGAGATTGGTTTTAAACTCCACAGGTGGACTGTGTGAATTAAACCATTACTCCCCTTCTTATTGAGTTTATATCTGTTTCTGCGTGTTCCTGCTACTGCTGTGGTTTCTATAGGGACATCTCCCTTTTGACCCTATGGACCTGTGTGTCTGGGGAGGATTTTGGTTAGAGGGATAGTACAGGTAGCTGGGTTCTGAAGGTTGAGATTCGATGTAGATAATAACATCTGTTCAAACCTATTGGATTTTGGTGGGAGGAATTCGTTTCCATACCTAGATTATCCCAATTCCCTTCCCCAACCCGTCCTAGTTTAAATAAAACCCTGATTTACATCAGTGTGGTAACTTTTCAGTTTCTCCTTGGAAGTCTTCCCAAACCTGAGGACTGCTGATAACTATACCATCTAAGTATCCAGCAATCAATCTAACCTTACCTACTTATTTTTTATTACCTTTAGCAAGCCAAGTAGGTCAAATATAGAAATGTTTTGGGCAAAGTTAACAGTTTCAGTGAGTGCTAAACAGGGTGATAGTTGGGACTGCTGAAAGAATTCTACCAGATCTGTCAATTTTGCTGTCAGGAGCAGCAGACAGCAAAATTTCATTTCCTTTAGGAGTCAGTAGGCTGCTGTCCAAGGTGCTGACTTGTATTTTTTTTTCCAATCAAAGAGGCTACTAAGAGTACATATCTCATATAGTAAAGCAGTATAATATCATTGCAAGGGATATGTTAAATACAATTTTAATGGTTATTTACAATTGTTTTATGTTCATACCATATTGTATTTTTACAATGTTTCCTAATCTATGTTACATGTTGTTGAGTTTTGAGTGTATGAAATCGATAATGGAATTAACTGTTCAAACAATTTGTTTCTATTTGCCTCTTTGGGGTTTATGTTTTCTGGGTGTTTATAAGTGTAGATGGTTGTTTGGGGGAATGTTGTGTAAACTAAAGGTTATAGTTAAATGGATGTGCAGGGATTCTGAACTCAAGCAAATGTTAATAATGATGCAAGGTAAAATTGATGTAATGAACCAGTGGGAAGGAATGATACCTAATAACTATACTGGCTATGACATAAGGCATGATATGGTGGTTAAGGATGTAAAAGAAGTTAGACTAAGTGACAAACAAGATTGGAAAGAGAGGCTGCAGAATTGAATAAGAACCCAGTGAATTTATTTCCTCTTAGATACATACAATATGTTTCTCTGGATGGGGTGTTATATATGAAGTCCCATAAACAATTCTCCTCTGCAGAACTAGATGCTATTAAACGTAGAACCCCTCGGTTCTTAGATGAACCAAACAAAGTAATTAAAGAATTCAGAAGGGCAATAAAAATCTGTGATCCGGATTATGCAGACTTGTTTCTTCGCATGGAAGAATTACTTACAAAACATGAGAGGAATGAATTCATTGAGGAGACAAGGAATAGTCCTCCATTAACCCCTTGGCTGAAACACTATGAAGAACTTGATTTAAATTCTGTATGTAATTATAGAATGTTAAAGAAGGCCAGGAAGTTCATCATAGAGGTCATGGAGAGACATTCCCATAGTCCCAATGCTTGATCAAAATTCAAGAAAGTTAGAATCACGATGAAACTCCTGCAGGTTTTCTGGACAGAATTACTGAAGCTGCTGAGTTACAGCTAGGTTTGGATGTGATGTAATGTAATGGATCTTCCAGGATTAGACCATTGCCCACATCAAGCAGCTGTTTGTCAATAATGCAGCAGTGAAAAAATTTTTCAAAAATATTGTCCAGACAGGGAACTGATGTCCCTAGAGGAACTTAAGAGAAAGGCAACATACATTTATGCAGCTGATAAAGATAAGACTAGTGATGATAAAGACATAATAATTGAAGATCTAAAGAAACAGAAGCAAATAATATGACTAAAGATAGTTAAATAAAAGAAGTTAAAGCTGTTGCTGCTCTAATATCAGTACAACCAAGAGAGAAATATGTTCCAAGGTAAAGAGGATGAGGTCCCCAAAAGCACTATTTATGTAACAAGTCTGGACATTTTGTAGGGGATTGTAGATATAGAGGACAGTTTTCCAGACAGATTAACAGGAATAATGGATATAATAGATATAATAATAATGACTATAGACAGAATAATGCATGTGCTGTTGTAAAGAAGAAGTTTTTCGAACTGTCCAGACTGGGAATTAATGAGTCTGGACGAACTTAAATGAAAGGCTACTTATGTTTATGTTACTGATAAGGATAAAAATAAAGAGGATACGGATATTATCATTGAAGATTTAAGGAGAAAATTAAAAGAGGCCAATGGAAGAGCAAAAGATAGTGAAATAAAAGAGAATAAAGCAGTAAGATCAGTGCAACCTAAAAATTAGTATGTGCCTAGGGAAATGAGGTCTGGAGCTCAGAGATGTTATCTCTGCAATAGAAAAGGACAGGGTAACTCTAATGGTTGCAATAATTCTTGCTGCTGGGGAATGCAAGCTCATGATACCACAGAGAACATAATTATTGATATTACTATCTCATACCAATAATCAATAAGGGTTAAGAAACATAATATTATAACATTTGGAGAGCTATGGTTTGGAAATGGACCTATAGAACTAACAACAAAATAATATTAATATTTTCAAAGATCAAGTCAGATTCAGGCAGTTTTCAGTGGAATTCTCATATACAGTGTAACTTCAGCACCAAGGAGAGTTCTAAAGAGCAGCCTGACTTATTCCGTGTCTGTCAGTACCAGTTACACAGAGGAGCATCTGAAGGGACCCTGACTATTTAGTCATGTGGTTTGTGTTACTTTTTCTTAGTATGGGAAAACTTACCCAGCTGGTGGATAGAACAATACCTGGATATTTAAAAGAAATGTTTATGCATGAACCTATTTACTAGACATCATATATTGGACCCCACTACTATAGTAGTATTGGCACTGGCTTCACTTAGGATAGGTTTTTACTGCATTCTGAACATTCTAACAGCCTGGAAGAGAAGACATATCAGGGAAAAGGAAAGGGAGGTGCAACTGAAATATTTAGTAGCTACAGTAAATGGCATTGGACACTGTAAGAGTGGAGACAGGCACAGGCATCTTGAAAGAGTCTATATCAAACAAAGAATCAAATTTAAGCAGAAAAACCAAGTTTATTAAATAAAGACATGATGAGCAGTCAGATGGCAGCTATTTTGAGTCAGCTCCACCCTCAAGCTACAGAAGCCTCATAGGGACATAAGGCAAAGGGAAAAAAACTTACTGACAGGCAAAAGATACAGTGAAACCAACTACTGCAGCATGGAGTGGGTGTTGGGGAGATCTCTGTTTTATTTAGTAGCTCTTTCGTACTGTATTCCTTTTGGACAATGATCTATGGGCTGTGGATAGAAACAATCCAAATTATATATTATACATTATCCACTTATTAGATACATGTAATTGGCTAAAACTAGAACTAGAAAAACTGTTGGCATTTTCTCCTACATTCATGGCTGCTGTGGCTTCATTCCTTCAATTTTACAGCACTAAAGAAACTGGTGGGACAACTATTAGGACACAAAGCAGAGGAGAAAGTAACTTTAGCAACTTTGAAAATTGAGTTAGCTAAAATGATACAAGAGGAAATAGCAAAGAGTAGGGAAAAGACAAAGGAACAAGACAATATATTGCAAGTGATAGAAACAAATGATAAGGACAATACTGACAAGCAGG
This sequence comes from Gracilinanus agilis, assembly GCF_016433145.1. NCBI lineage: Eukaryota > Metazoa > Chordata > Mammalia > Didelphimorphia > Didelphidae > Gracilinanus > Gracilinanus agilis. The sequence goes on from NC_058131.1 coordinate 455,294,898, forward strand.
GAAATGACAGCAAAGATAGCAATGACACAGTTAAGGGAGCAGAGGCACCAGTCCCCATTCTTCCTTTGCATGAGAAAGCAATTTTAAAACCAGACCAGGGAATCATTCATTTGAAGACCCATACACCCTTTACCAGTAATGACTTAGACAGATTAAAAAAAAGAGAATGGGCTACTGGAATCAAGAACCAAAAAATGTTTATGAGAATTTAAATGTGCAGTGAAGATTTACAATCCTTCTTACCAGGATGTTGAAATTCTGATGGAGGAATTATTTAGCCCAGCCCAAGCCAAACAATTTATTAGAGAGACCAAGGAAAATAATAGTTTGACATCTTGGCCTGAAGTTTTTGATGATATGAAATTGGCTAATCCATAGAATCACACTTATTTAAAACAGTATAGACAAGATTTAATTGAAACAATGGCAAAATAGCAAAGAGACCAAATGTTTGTAGTCAGTGTGAGGCAATTAGACAGAAAATTGGAAAACATCCCAATACCTTTTTAGACAGGGTCCTCGAAGCTGGAGAACTGATTCTCAAGTTCACCAATTTGGGGGAGAACAATATGCAACATATCTGTAGACAATTGATTAAAGGGAGCAGTCTACCCATATAATCTTACTTTCAGACACAATGTCCTGGGTGGGAGGAATTGCCTTTAGAAGAATTGATGAAAATAGCTAATTATGTCCAGTCTGGGTCACAGGGGTTGCTAGATAAGGATAAACAAGAGAAAAAAAATCTAAGGATGAGATGATCAGTGAACTTGGGAAGCAATTAAAGGAAGCTAAATAGCTAAATTAAGCAGAAGGAGAGGAAATAAAAAATCTAGCAACTTTGCAAGTTAGAAATAACATAACACAATATCAACCCAGACAGAACACTGACACACACAAAAAAATGTTACCTTTGTGCGGGGAGCCATCAAGCTCATGCCGTTTAGCACAGCTCATCACTAGTTCTGAAACCCACACAGCAGATGCTAGGAGGATGGTTATTCTACTCAGTTTTCCCATGTGACTCTTTTCTCATTGATATTCCCTTTTACTGAAATTATTGAAATCAGTATCCTTGCTCAGCCCCAGGGAAACACAGAAAAACAATACAGGCTAATGACAAGGCCATCCACAGACCTCTCACAAACCCCTAAGAAAACCACTAAATAAATCCCATCCTTAAATGTTTATAATACAGAAATTCCCCCAGAAGTTACTTCATAAAAAAACAGCATATAGTGAGTTAGTGTTAAAGATTTTAAAACTCTAACTTAGATTCTCATACACAGATGCCTGCAAAAACAGATCAGAACAGTCTCCAAGTTTCCCCCCTCCCTGATTCAATAGTTAACAATGGATGATAAATGGAGAAATTGCATTCAAAGGTTGGAATGTCTCACTCCACCGACTGGACTGCTTTCTCCACCCTATAGCCAAGGAGACAAGTGAACACACCTTGAAAAGTTGTTAGTAACAAGGTTATTGGTAACAAGGTTGGTGTATGACTTGTTCACTATCTCCAAGAAATGACATATGTCAATTATGGAATATCCATACTAACCCTGTATGTAACCATAAGAAAAGAAAAGGTATAAATAAAGAAATAAGCAGATGGCACTAAGACAGCCTCTGTGAATACCATATGAATCTCTTGCTGTGCTCATTTAACCATGCTGACATGGTCACACCCCCAAGTTTCCTGTCCTACACACCTTTGTGGGAGAATTGACCATTTTGTGCAGAATTGGTATTATAAACAGCAAATTAATTTTAATAATTCAAATAATAACAATAACAGAAGGACCTATACAAACACTTATACCAATTCCAAATACAACCAAAACAGCTCATATGCAAAGAAAAATGAAAGATACTGTGATCGCAAGTGTGGAGTTAAAAAAATGCACATAGGAGAACTCCAAGTGTTCAAGAGATGGAACGGTACTTATCACAGGGAGTCAGACCAAGATTTTCGGGAACACAAGCCAGTGCATGAAACCAGGACTCCGTGTTAGCATTCAAAACCATAGGAAAAGAGGATAAAGACAAAAAAGGGACAAAAAGCCAAATAAAAAAAAGTTGAGACTTTAAAATAGTGAATGAGGATGGTAAAATAGAGAAGGAAAGAATTGAAAAGTGGGAAGAAGAAATCCAGTTACTTAGAGACTTGCAAAACATCAAAAATTGCATTTATGGGAAAAATAGCAAAGACAATAAATGAGAATCAAAGCAATATTATACAAACAGACATATTTGCAATCATAAAAACATGGAAAGAGACTTTAAGAGATATGATAATGGGGAAAAGCAAAATCAAAGACATAAATCAAGGCAAATCACAAGACAAAGGAAATACAAACCTCAAATCTGCCACACACACAGAAAAAGAATCCACAGATATGCAAAATCAAATCACAATGACAAAAATTTCATCACAAGATCAATTATTAACTAATGAACACACAAAACCTACAGACGTAAAATCATTTGGGTGTTCTGACCAACTTAAAACACAAACTGCTAGAGAAACAGACAAAACAAAATATATCTCTACCTATGGGAATGGGAAGGAAAGATTAGAGAAGAGATTTTTAGACATGCAAACAAACAATTCCCCCCAAGAGGAAAGGAAAAGGGATAATGGAAGTGAGTTATTGGAAAATCATAGTAACTTCAAAGTTGAACCCACACAGTAAAGAATTTATCTCTAAAATATCTCCCAGGGAAAATTCTGTCCCAAGAGCACCAATCCTTTCACTTTACAATCACACAGAAATGCATGCAAAAAGATCAAATAGATTAAAGGAGCTTTAAGAGCAAGCAAATAAGCAAACTTATGCAGAGGCAGGGGAAAATTTAAGGGGAAACTGAAATAACAGACTTGCAAGAACAGATTTAACAACAAAGGGAAACAAAACTATTGCAATACCTTTGTTGTTTACTGACAGAAACAGCAACATGAATCCAAAGCAAATTTTATCTGAATTCAATTCTGCTGATGCAAAAAGCAAGGAAACAGAAGCCTTGCAATGAAACCTTTAATCACAGACAAGTTTTCCTTAAGTCAAACAAAAATGAATACTAGAAACAAATGATCAAGGGGAAAAATATCTTTTTCTTACTCAAACCCAATAATGGAAACAGAATCAAATAACATAACTGGTCATAGCAACATTTTGTGTAATACACATATACCAATCAATACTATCACTGAGGATAGCAGTCACACAACACAATGAACAATGAATGAAAAAGATCAAGGGGAAGAGAATGTCAAAGAGGAAACAAGCAGCTTTTTAGGGGAACAAACTGGGTTGGATATAGCACATGAGGAGAACTGTGATACCATTGACAACATAAACCCAATAGTACAAGTCCAGCAAGATAATGAAAATAAAGAACCACATATGACAATCAAGGTTGGAAATGAAATATATTCTGCATTGACACAGGGGCTACAAGGAGTGTCCTCAAAACACCTCCAAAAAATAATAGAATCATAGGAAATGTTCAGGTCAAAGGGGAACTCTAAAGGTTTCAATACGCTTGAATTTACCATCCAAGACTCTGACAAAGCAGTTCTCCATTTTTTTAAACATTTATTAATATTTATTTTTTAGAAAAGTTAACATACATAATTCATGCTCTTACTTAACTCTTCACCCCCACCAAACTCCCCCCCCAATGGCTGATGTGTATTTCCACTGGTTTTAACATGTGTCATTGATCAAGACCTATTTCCAAATTTTTGATAGTTGCATTGGTGTGGTAATTTTGAGTCTACATCCCCAATCATGTCCACCCTCAAACCATGTGTTCAAGTAGTTGTTTTTCTTATATGTTTTCCTCTCCTGCAGTTCTTCCTCTGAATGTGGGTAGTGTTCTTTACCCTAAGTTCCTCAGAACTGTCCTGTGTCATTGCATTGCTGCTGGTATAGAAGTCCATTACATTCTATTTTACCACAGTATATCAGTCTTTGTGTACAATATTCTTCTGGCTCTGCTCCTTTCACTCTGCATCAATTCCTGGAGGTCTTTCCAGTTCACATGGAATTCCTCCAGTTTATTATTCCTTTGAGCACAATAGTATTCCATCACCAGCATATACCACAATTTGTTCAGCCATTCCCCAATTGAAAGACATACCCTCTTTTTCCAGTTTTTTTTGCCACCAAAAAAAGCGCAGCTATAAATATTTTCATACAAGTCTGTTTATCTATGATCTCTTTGGGGTACAAACCCAACAATGGTATGGCTGGATCAAAGGGCAGGCATTCTTTTATAGCCCTTTGAGCATAGTTCCAAATTACCAGCCAGAATGGTTGGATCAGTTCACAACTCCACCAGCAATGCATTAATGTCCCAGTTTTGCCAAATCCCCTCCAACATTCATTACTCTCCCCTTCTTTCATTTTAGCCAATCTGCTATGTATGAGGTGATACCTCAGAGTTGTTTTGATTTGCATTGCTCTAATTAGGAGAGATTTAGAACACTTTCTCATGTGCTTATTGATACTTTTGATTTCCTTATCTGAAAATTGCCTATTTATGTCTCTTGCCCATATATCAATTGGGTAATGGCTTGATTTTTTATACAACTGGTTTAACTACTTGTATATTTGAGTAATTAGACCCCTGTCAGAGTTTTTTGTTATAAAGATTTTTTTCCCAATTTGTTGTTTCCTTTCTGATTTTGGCTGCATTGTTTTTGTTTGTACAAAAGCTTTTTAGTTTAATATAATCAAAATCATTTATTTTACATTTTGTAATTTTCTCTAACTCTTGCTTGCTTTTAAAATAGAACCTTTCCCGGAGATCCGACAAGTAAACTATTCTATGTTCACTTACCTTATTTATAGTTTCCCTCTTTATATTCAAGTCATTCACCCATTCTGAATTTATCTTGGTGTAGGGTGTGAGATGTTGATCTAAATTTAATCTCTCCCATATTGTTTTCCAAATTTCCCAACAGTTTTTGTCAAATAGTGGATTTTGTCACAAAAGTTGGGCTCTTTGGGTTTATCATACTCTGTCTTGCTGATGTCACTTGCCCCGAGTCTATTCCACTGATCCTCCCTTCTGTCTCTTAGCCAGTACCATATTGTTTTGATGACCAATGCTTTATAGTACAGTTTAATATCTGGTACTGCTAGGCCCCCTTTCTTCACATTTTTTTTCATTATTTCCCTTGATATTCTTGATCTTTTGTTATTACAAATGAAATTTGTTATAGTTTAGTTTTTCCTAATTCAGTAAAAAAGTTTTTTTGTAGTTTCATAGGTATGGCGCTAAATAGGTAAACTAATTTGGGTAGAATGGTCATTTTTATTATGTTAGCTCATCCTACCCATGAGCAATCAATATTTTTCCAATTATTTAGATATAGTTTTAATTGTTTGGAAAGTGTTTTGTAGTTATTTTCGTATAATTCCTGTGTTTGTTTTGGTAGATAGATTCCTAAGTATTTTATATTGTCTAGGGCAATTTTAAATGGTGTTTCTCTTTCTACCTCTTGCTACTCTAATGTGTTGGAAATATATAGAAATGCTGATGATTTATGTGGATTTATTTTGTATCCTGCAACTTTGCTACAGTTGTTGATTATTTCTACAAGCTTCTTAGTTGATTCTCTAGGATTTTTTAAGTAGACCATCATATCATCTGCAAAGAGTGATAGCTTAGTCTCCTCCTTGCCTATTTTGATACCTTCAATTTCTTTTTCTTCTCTAATTGCTACTGCTAGTGTTTCTAGTACAATGTTAAATAATAGAGGAGATAATGGGCATCCTTGTTTCACTCCTGATCTTATTGGGAAGGCTTCTCATTTATGCCCATTGCATGCGATGCTTATTGATGGTTTTAGGTATATACTGTTTATTAATTTTAGGAAAGGTCCTTCTATTCCTATATTTTCCAGGGTCTTCAATAGGAATAGGTGCTGTATTTTGTCAAAGGCTTTTTCAGCATCTATTGAGATAATCATGTGATTTTTGTTCGTTAGCTTGTTGATATGGTCAATTATGTGGATGGTTTTCCTAATGTTGAACCATCCTTGCATTCCTGATATAAATCACACCTGATCATGGTGGATGATCCTCTTGATCACTTGCTGGAGTCTCTTTGCTAATATTCTATTTAAAATTTTTGCACCTATGTTCATTAGGGAGATTGGTCTGTAGTTTTCTTTCTCTGTTTTTGATCTACCTGGCTTTGGAATGAGTACCATATTTGTGTCATAAAAGGAATTTGGTAGGACTCCTTCTTTGCTTATTATATCAAATAATTTGTATAGTATTGGGATTATTTGCTCTTTGAATGTCTGATAGAATTCACTTGTGTATCCATCAGGTCCTGATGATTTTTTCTTAGGGAGTTCTTTGATGGCTTGTTCAATTTCTTTTTCTGATATGGGATTATTTTAGGTATTTTATTTCTTCTGCTGTTAATCTAGGCAATTTATATTTTTGTAAATATTCATCCATATCTCCTAGATTGCTATATTTATTGCCATGTAATGGGGCAAAATAGTTTTTAATGATTGCCTTAATTTCCCCTTCATTAGAGGTGAGGTCTCCCTTTTCATCTTTGATACTGTCTATTTGGTTTTCTTCTTTCCTTTTTTTATTAGATTGACCAGTACTCTGTCTATTTTATCTGTTTTTTTTTCAAAATACCAGCTTCTAGTCTTATTTATTAATTCAATAGTTCTTTTACTTTTGATTTTTAGTATTTCTAATTTAGTTTTCATCTGGGGATTTTTAATTTGCTCACTTTTTAGGTTTTTAAGTTGAATACCCAATTCATTAATCTCTGCCCTCCCTAATTTGTAAATACATGTACTCAAGTATATATAATTCTCCCTGAGTACTGCCTTGGCTACATCCCACAGAGTTTGGTAGGATGTCTCATCATTGTCATTCTCTTCAATGAAATTGTTGATTGTTTCTATGATTTCTTCTTTCACTAGCTGGTTTTGGAGAATCATATTATTTAATTTTCAATTAGTTTTTGATTTGCCTGTCCAGGTACCCTTACTAATTATTTTTATTGCATTATGGTCTGAGAAGGTTATATTTATTATTTCTGCTCTTTTGCATTTGTTTGCAATGTTTCTATGCTCCATTACATGGTCAATCTTTGTGAATGTACCATGTGCAGCTAAAAAGAAGGTGTATTCCTTTTTGTTCCCATTTAGTTTTCCTCCTCATATCTATTAAATCTAATTTTTCTATGACTTCATTCATCTCTCTTAGCTCTTATTTATTTTTTGGTTTGATTTACTTAGATTTGAAAGAGGGATATTTAGATCTCCCACTAGTATGGTTTTACTATCTATTTCTTTCTTTAGATCTGCCAGTTTCTCATTTATGAATCCAGTTGCTATGCCATTTGGTGCATACATATTGAGCAATCTTATTTCCTCATTGTCTATATTGCCTTTAATCAGGATGTGATGACCTTCCCTGTCTTTTTTAATCATATCTATTTTTACTTTGGCTTTGTCAGAAATCATAATTGCCACTCCTGCCTTCTTTTTCTCATTTGATGCCCAAAGGATTTTGCTCAAGCCCTTTACCTTAAACTTGTGTATGTCTACCCACCTCATATGTGTTTGTTGTAGACAACATATGTTAGGATTTTGGTTTCTAATCCACTCTGCTATTTGCTTCCATTTTATGGGTGAGTTCATCCCATTCACATTCAGAGTTATAATTATCAGTTGTGTATTTGCTGACATTTTGATATCATCTTCTAGTTATACCCCTTCTTCTTACACTATTTCCTTTTAAACCAGTGGTTTTCTTCATGCCAGTAACCCTTGTCCCCTCCCTTGATTTACTTGCCTTTCTACCCCCTCCCTTATTATTCCCCTCTTTTTATCTTTAAGGCCTAATGAATTCCCTCCCCCTTCTTCTCTCCTCCCTTTTTTGACCTCCCCACTCCCCTTCTCCCCTTGGTTTATCCCTTCTGACTTTCTCAGTAGGGTTAGAGTTTTATATCCCAATGGATGAAGCTACTCTTCCCTCTCAGGGTTAATTACACTGAGAGTAAGGTTTAAATATTACCTCTTAATGCTCTCTTCCTCTCCCTATAATAGTATTCATCCCCTCCCCTTCCCATGCCCTCATTGTGTGTAATAGAATATCCTATTTTTCTCATTCATTCAAGTTTCTCTTGGTATCCCCTACTATTCACCCCCCCTTTCCAACCCCCATATCATCTTAGACCATTTAGTATTCCAACCTCTCCCTATGAATTATTCTTCTAATTACTATAATAGTGAATACTATAATAGTGAATAGAGTTCCTTACAGAGAATTATATATAACATTTCTCCACATAGGAATACCAATAATTATATCATATTGAAGCCCTTAAAGAGGCAAATTTAAAAAATACGAGTTTTCTTTCTTTTTCTTCTGTTTCTTATTTACCTTTTCATGTTTCTCTTGATTTTTGTGGTTGGATATCAAACTTTCCATTTTGTCCTGGTCTTTTCGGTACAAATACTTGGAAATCTTCTATCTTGTTGAATGCCCAAACTTTCCCCTGGAAGTATATGTTTAATTTTGATGGGTAGGTGATCCTTGGTTGTAGACCCAGTTCTCTTGCCTTTCTGAATATCATATTCCAAGCCTTGCGGTCTTTTAGCGTGGAGGCTGCCAGATCCTGTGTGATCCTGATTGGTGCTCCTTGATATCTGAATTGTCTCTTTCTAGCTTCTTGAAAAATTTTTTCTTTTACTAGGAAGCTTTTGAATTTGGCTATTATATTCCTGGGGAATGTCTTTTCTGTGTCTAGAGTAGAGGGTGATCTATGGATCCTTTCAATGTCTATATTGCCCTCTTGTTGTAGAACTTCAGGGCAATTTTGCTGAATAATTTCTTTTAGTATGGAGTCCAAATTTCTATTAATTTCTGCTTTTTCAGGAAGACCAATGATTCTCAGATTGTCTCTTCTAGACCTGTTTTCTTGGTCTGTCACTTTCTCATTGAGATATTTCATGTTTCCTTCTATTTTATTAGCCTTTTGACTTTGTTTTATTTGTTCTTGTTGTCTTGAGACATCATTAGCTTCTAATTGCTCAATTCTAGCCTTTAGGGACTTGTTTTCCTTTTCAATCTGGTCATTTCTGGTGTTCAATTTGCTTATCAGCTTTTTTGATTTCTGAGCCTCACTCTCCAATTGCAAAATTCTGACTTTTAAACTATTATTTTCTTTGCCAGATCTCTTCCATCTTTCTCATCATCTCAGATTTGAACTCTTCAATAGCTTGTGGCCAGTTTTCATTATTTTGGGAAGGTTTGGATATGATTACTTGTTTGTTCTCCTCTGCTGTTTGCTCTGTTGTCTGGATTTTATCTGTGTAAAAGTTGTTGAGTGTTACAGATTTCTTCTTGATGATCTTTCTCTTTTGGGGTTCTTGTCTCTGGCTTGCCATTGTTAGGGTCTGTATGCATTCTTTAGGCTCCTGAGGTCTCAGGTCTAGTTGTTCTCAGAGTCAAGCCTCCTGGTGGTCCCCTTGTGTGTTCCTCTGCCTGAGGCTCCTTTAACAATCTTAGGGCGCTGCTTCCACAGTTGTGCACCCCTCTGCACTGAGTCCTCACTCAAGGTCCACGCCTGTGCTCAAGATCCGAGTCCTCGCCTTAGCTCAGGATCCATGTCTGGGCTTGTGTCCTCGCCCGCACTTGTGCCTGCACTCAGGGTCTGTGTTCAAAGTCCGCGCATTCTTTAGCCTCTTGGGGTCTTAAGTCTTGCTGCTCTCAGGAGCAGGCCCTGGTGACCCCAGGTAGCTGCCAAGGACTTAATGCATGCCCCCAAACTTGCTTTAGCTCTTGTGCGCTTGCTTTGGCACTGTAGGTGGTGTGGGGTCAGGGACCGGGTTGCTCAGCTCAAGTTTTAGTGAGAGCTGTGTCACCCCTTTATAGCATGGAAATGCCCCTGATTCCACATACCTCCAATGCTACACCCTGTTGTGGGGTCCCTTTGCTACTCTGGATTTGTTTTTATGTCTTCTTGAGGAGTCCTATATATTTTGTGTGTGTTTGGAATTCAGGGAGATGCCATTTAAAAGTATTTACAAACTTCCTGTGGACATGTGGGGAACTTTGAGACTACATTTCCCGTGATCTAATGGGTTTCCGGTTTCTGATGTGATTACATCAGAGAATGGGAACCAACATTGAGTTCTACTTAAATTCAGAGGTTGGGCTCGAGACGCTCTCTCTGAAGTGTGAGACTAGGAAGACTGGTGGAGATACAGACGGGCGGCATTTTTAAAGACAGTCAGGCGTGGTCATATATATTTTATCAACATGGCCATGGCAATTAAAATATTAATTTCTCTTATATCAGCCTTTATCATTTTTAATCATTACATTGATGGCAACCAGAAGTTTGGATTTCAGATTCTCAATTTTCCAGATAGCCTAATGAGAGCATTTAGAGTCATGCCTTCTTTTTGGCCATCTTGCTCAGCTCTTTTGAGCAATTTTTTAAAAAAGGAGAGTGGCCTTGCTCGCCATGTTTTTACCTGCCCTGAACCTGATCCACCTTGGAGGTTCAGGGCAGCTTAACCCCACAACGCTGGTGCCCCAGTGCCCCAGTGCCTCTGCCACCTCCACCGCTTCTCCTGATCCTGCCTCACTGTTGCTGCTTGTCCCGTTCTGAATCCCGAATCCTGACCTCCGTTCCTGCATGCCCTATCCTGACTCACCGCTTCTGCAAACCCCCTGCCTGCCAAATCCTGAGATTTCTTAGGAGCGACCCCCACCTGCTGCCTTCAGAGACTGCCACTTAAGATTTGTAAAGTACCATGGACATTCTAATATAGAATGCACAGAGAGGTTTGAGTTGAGAGGACTTGGCAGAGTTGGCAGGAGTAATCCTGGAGGAGTGTGGATTGTTATCCAGTGTTATATAATAAATGGGCTGATAGAGAGGGAGGGTAAACTGAACTGGATACTACCACCACTAATTGTGTGACAGCAGTGATGGTTCAGACTGTGGCTAGTGCAAGATCAACTGAGGCTTGCCACCTAGCTAGACGATGTAACACTTCCCTCCTTTATAACAGTGCCCAGGCAGGATCCTTCAGGTCAATGGATGGTATCCCTTTAGGTCCCACCTGGGGTTGAATGATGATAGATATTGGGCTCTATTAGCCTTGGAAACGGTTTATCTGACTGAGTTGCTCTCTTCCCAGAGAAGTGATGACACAATCACTCCAGGTAGGTACTTGAATAGCTTATCTATATTTTAGCAAAGATGGATAAATTGGGAAATGGGTAGAGGAATTGGGAAACCCTAACTAATTGATAATAAAAACCCTCAGAACTGTAGGCAGGTAATTGATTCTGGTTAGTTAGCTCCTCTGGCTCAGCCTGGCCACAGCCAAACCAGAGCAAGCAAGCTGTCTTTCAGCTTCTTCTGCTAGATGCTATGCCTATGCAGCCTTCAGGATCCACCCCTTTTCCACCCTCTTCTTCTCCTGCCCACCTCCCGGATCCCTCCCGGGCCCTGGGATACCTAGATAACTACAGATGATTTGAATTCCTAAATATCTAGGGACAGTAGAATAAGAAGATTGATGTTCTGGGTACAGGTTGGCAATGTTAGTCAGGTACAAGTTAGGAGGTTCTTGCAAGGTTGAGCCAAGCAAGTCACCAATCCCAAAAACCAGGTTCCACAGATCTCAGGTCTAAGGGAAGTGAAAGGGCAAGAACCAAAAGCCAGGGCTGCCAGGGTATTTATACCCCGCTGGGCCAACTGCTTTCTACCCTGTCCTCATGGCCTCTAAGATCCAACGGCCTCCACCTGTCAATCAACAGTGTGGACTCCCAGCTCCCAGAGTTTCAATATGCCAGCCAGCTAAGCCTCTGCAGCCTGTGGATTTGGGGATTTGAAGAAGATAGGAGTGAACATTGAGCAAGCAAGCCTAGATTGAGTGAAAGTCACTATTCTGCTGTTGGTGGTGTTATGAGGAAAATTAGAATTTTATGCATAAGTATAAATTAATAGTGTAATAGGGAAATAGACTTAAGAGTAGAAAATTAGATTTTGCAAGCAGGGTAGGGGCAAAAACCTTGGCTGGCAGTCATGGACATTCTGAATGGAATGCAGGGGAAGAGAGAGGAGGAGAAATTGTCCATTGCTGGTTCGAGAGGGGTTTGGAGCAGAAGTGCAGCCAGCAGTGTCTTCATAGACTTGGGATCTGTGAGATTGGAGATGCTTGAAGACAACATCTTTCAAGACAACTGTGAGTAGTGGAAAGGGTCTGTTTTTCTGGTGGACAGTTGCAGGCATCTTTCCCTACCCGGTAGCTCTTGGATTACTGGCTGTGCAAGGAGTTGGTTCCTGGTATCCTGAAGTCATCACCTGGATCATTTGTGAAAAACCCCAATCTCCAACACACTCCCTCTAGTCCTTAGCCAAAGCTGTCAGCCTGACTGAAGTTAGGTTGGCAGAGAAACTTCCCCTTAGGACTCCAGTTCTTGTTAGTTAGTTGGATTCTTCCCTAGTTGTAGATATACCTCTCCCACTCTCCTGTCCCCTAAAATACAAATAAACCATTTTATTTTTCCTTCTCCTGTGTCTGTCCCCATAGTGTGTGTATATTTAACTTTGTGTTTTTCCCTGGCTAAATAAATCTGTGGTGGCAGTTGGGTTTCAATCATCATTCCCCAAACTGCCAAATGCAATTTTGAATTGTATCTCCCTAACTTGTTAGGTCCCAGTCTATCCGTCTGTCCTGCCTCCTACTCACCCTTTCCCTGAACCCAATTAAAATATAAGTTAAACCCCATGTTTTCTCCATAAGAGTTGGCAACCCAGATGAGAGAGTTGAGGAGAGCAGGAAGTTGTCCCTGAGACTGTCAGAGTCTGAACATTCCATCTGAGCCTCTCAGTGACTGGTTAGGGCTTCAACATTCTAAGCCAGTCAGTGAACACTACTCCCAATACCAACCCATTCATAAAACTCTCTGGAGTATTTTCACTACTGCAGAGCCAATTTTAAAGCTACAGGGAGGAGACATTGACCTTTTTTTCAGCCATTTTTTTCCTGATTGGTTTTTTTTTCCTCCTGTTTTTTTCTTTTGTTGTATTGTTCTTAGTCTATTATATTGTTATTGCTTGTGTGCAATTTCCATTCTGTCTGTTAAATACCTGCAATACAGTGGAGTTTAATAATAGTACTACTGAGTTATCAAGTGTGTGGGTGATACCAATACTGATCCAAGAAGTCATGGAAGATGTTATTGAATAGTTTAATGTATTGTTGGCATATTTTGTGGTCTATTCCTGTCTTTATATTTAGGGATATCCCTAAATATGTAAAATTAGGAATAAATTTTGATTGGTTACAGCCTATAAGGGAAACAACTGTGTTATATGTGGTGACACACATGCCAGTGATACTTTTATGTTGTTATATGTTATATTGTATGAGATGGCTACTGAGGTCTATGTTGTACACGGTTAAGATTATATGTCAATGGTATACTAGGGAGTCAGAATTGAAGATCATGATGAAGTTGTTACAGATTCAGGTTAATAATATTGAATTATACATGAAAAGAGATGTTTCTGAACAATGGGTATGGTCAAGCTCCTGGTAATGATGATAAACATGGTAATGATGATAAAGGGGTTAATTCAGAACTTTCTAAAGCAGAATTGGAACAAAAGACATTGAGAGGGACAAAGCAGTTATTCCCACTATGCAATTTGCCTGTAGTACACGACAACAGAATATTCCACGTTAGGCAGCATACAAGGTTTAGAACACCAGATGTGGATAGTTTGAAGAGGAAAATTCCAAATTTTCATGATGATTCTGGCAAATTCATAAAGATCTTTCAGGCCTTTATTAAAACTCATGACCCTGATTTTGAGGATTCTTGGTTTGTCGTAGGGGAAATACTATCAAATCATGTCAGGAATAAGTTTGAGGAAACCATGGCCTGGGAGGAGCTGGATTTAAATTCAGTTCCTATTTATAGTATGTTTAAACAGGCCAGAAAATCAATCATTAAGGTTATGGAAAAAAACTCGACACCCAAATGCTTGGTCTAAGTTTGAAAAAGTAAGACAAACCAGTCAGGAGACACCTGCTACCTTTCTCAACCAAATTATCGAAGCTGCTGAAATTTATTTAGGCCTAAATATATTGAAAAATACCATCACTGAACATGTCAGACGCCTTTTTGTGAAAAATGCTGTTCCCCAAGTAAAGAAATTTTTCAATGAAAATTATCCTGATTGGGAGCTCCTTAACCTAGATGAACTAAAGCAAAAGGCTACATATGTCTTTGCCCAGGAGAAAGATAAAGTAAATGATGAGAAGGATGCAGTAATAGAGAGTCTCAAGAAAAAACTTAGGGAGGCCAATAGTAGGGCCAATGAAAAGGAAATCAATGAAATAAAGGCAATGGCTGCATTGAGGGCTTCTGAGAGGAAAAGTATTACTAATAACTATATTAGTGCTGCCAGTGTAAATACAAGATACCAAAGACAACAAACATGTTTTGTGTGTGGCCATTTTGGACATTTTTTTTAAACCCTTAACTTCTATATATTGGCTCCTAGGCAGAAGAGTGGTAAGGGTGGACAATGGGGGTCAAGTGACTTGCCCAGGGTCACACAGCCAGGAAGTGTCTGAGGCCAGATTTGAACCTAGGGCCTCCTGTCTCTAGGCCTGACTCTCAATCCACTGAGTTACCCAGCTGCCCCCCATGTTGGACATTTTGCCAGAGAATGTAGATTTAGAAGGAGAATCTATGGACAGAGGTATAATAATGGTAATTATGGGTATAGACAGAACAATTGGAATAATGGCAATAATTATGGATTTAATGCTCAGAATAGTTTTCAATGTCCAAATGCTTCCTGCCAGGGTATTCAAGCTCCCAATATGGCAACAATGCAAGATTATATAAAGGCCGGAGTACAACGCATTAAGTATAAATTAACAGCCAGGCCTGCCAGGCAAGACCTGAAGGTTCCAGTTATGTTATAGTGGCTAGGAAGGAAGTCTAATCCTGAAAGAAACTCTGATATGGCTAAGAGCAGTTAGATGCTTGTTTAACTATCTCCAGTAAAGAGCCCAGTTAAGTAGATTTGTCACTTACAAGAAGTCATCTATCCAGTGAGGAAGTTTGGGTTTGAGCATTGATCTTAGCTCTGAAGGGTGGACCTTCAAGCTGGTTCAGTTCCCCGTCTTCATTTATTTGCAGATTAATTTGCTGTGGACTTGTGTTCCTGTAAAACCTTAGATCACTGGAAGTTAAGAGGACCCAGTAGTGAGACATCTAAATTCCTTCTACCATGCCAAGCTTGACCTGATAAAATGACCTTGTCATTTTAGTGACAGAGTAGTGTGTATGTCCCACCTTTCCAGTCCTGTAGTTGTCCATAGTCTCTTAATTTAGTGTGACCTCTCCCTACATCTCTTACCCTTAAACTCATTATTAAACAGTTTTCATAACTTACTTTCCTTCTCCACAACTATTCAAGGACCCACTGAGTTGTTTGTTCCCTGGCTTAGATAAGAATGACAGGTTTATCTGCCTTTCTTAACCCTGACATCATTCACTCCCAGCTGTGTCCTGTGTTTGTGGGAGTGGGAGTGATTTCCCATTTGTATTTGTGTCAGGCAGTTATCCCTCTTCACTCCAATCATTCCCCATTCATCCCTTTCACCCACTACTTCCCCCACTTTCTACACCAGCCCAGAGTCCTGGGGACTGGCCTAATTCCATCCTCTACACTACTCCAATTAGTGTAGCCTACCCCCTTTAATACAGTTTGGAGAGCACAGCTAAGATTAAAGAACCTACTTTGTTTAAAATAGTTAACACCTAACAACATGGCTGTAGCCAGAATGGCATTTATAATTGCCAGTTTCTCCTTGCTTCTCTTGGCAGTGATGCAGGGAGCATATCAATTTTGGTTCCATAATTCTTACTCAAAATGCTTTTAATTTATGACTATTACCACTGGTTTGCTGTTACTCTTGCTGAGTTTGTCTGTTTCCTACCCACCATGGGTGCTATTTTTTTTTGCTGCTTTCCAAGGTCTCAAGGCATTCAAAAAAGTCTGTGGGCATGTCTGGGCATTTATGAGAACTAATCCAATGCTGCTGCTGATAATACAAATGATTCCTTTGTCAGGGATCTTGCAGAACAAGTTAGGGTTTAGGGTGTTGGTCCAAGTGGTCAAACAAATTCACAAAGGTAGACATTTGGATGAGCACACCATCCTCCAACTAGAAATCATTGAAACCAAACAAATGGGTACAGGCACAGGTTTAGAGACTAAAACAACCGAGGACAAGGCAACAGAAACAGAGACCACCATTTCTGTGCTTCTGATCATTGACAGAACAATTTTGCAACCAGAAGGGGGAATTTTGCACTTCAAATCCTACAAAGCATTCACCCCAAATGATCTAGAAGTCCTCAGGTGCCGTTTTCCCTAAGTTCTACCTGACCCCATTTAAGTCTATCAAGGAAATGAAGAGAGCATTTGCTCTTTTCAATCCCAGTTTTGCAGACGTGGAATTTTTGTTGGGGGAGTTCTTTTCACCTTCTGAGAAGGACAAATTCCTCAATGAGACTAGGACCAACCCAAACTTAATAGCTTGGCCAACTATGCATCAGGATCTCAAGCTTACCTCTCATGCAAATATGAGGTACCTGTTGCAATGCCAAACTGATCTATTAGAGGCCATGCATTTACATGCCAAACACCCTAACTCATGGTCTAAATTTGAGAAACTGAGGCATGGGGAAGATGAACAGCCCAGCAATTTTCTTGACAAGTTAATTGAGGTGGCAGAGATAGTCCTAGGCCTTGTAATGCAGGATTTATGGAAGATTTTTCTTATTACGCTGGGCAATCCTGTCAGTTAGCAGAATGGAACTCTGGCCTGGCAGGTGCCAGTCCCAGGAGCTGACAGTTGAGCTGGGAATATACAAACCCCTGCAAACCCAACCTCGGGGTTCTGATTTCCTTGACCTCACCCAAACACTCAGCTACCCCTGACTTCCCCTTGGGGACCCCTGGAGGTTGAAGGGAGGTTGGGTGTGGAACATGGGCAGGATTTTAGCTTAGAGTAGCCTAGATTAGACACCCCTAAATCAACTTAACTATATCTGGTGGATCATATAACATCAGGGCAGTGTCAGATTATCTCTGGCTGAGGGCTGGTTCCCTCAGCCTGTCCTTACCTTCTAGGTCCATTGCCAACACTTGCCAGTTGCCCTAGCAACAGCTCCTCAGGACCCTAAACTGTCTTACCTCAGTTTTCTTTCCTGTTAAAATAATTCCTTAGCCTGAATCTGAGAGTTCCTATAATTATTATATCACCACCTTAGGCTAAAGGGACTGAGGAGAGGAGAGAATATTAGTTGAGTTTAAAGGAAGTAGTGGACTAAGCCTCCATTGTATCCAGGAAGTTGAGCTTCACTTCTTGTTGAGTTCTGCTCTCAATAGGAAGGCAGTTACTGCAGCAGGGAGAGGCCACTCACTCATCACCTTAAAGGAGCCTATAGCTAGCAGTGAAGATTGGGTACCACAGCTGAGGCTGCTCATCACTGACAGCTCCAAAACTCCTGCTACTGTAGTTACAGGCTCCCAGGTCCCTGGTGACTCACTTCTACCACCAGCTCTGTATTATTAGCTACATTTATTCACCTATTACAGCCTCAGAGACATCCAGGCACCCGAGACCATGGACCACATTCGGAGACAGTTTGTGAAGGGTGCACTCATGCTGATTCAGCATTATTTCAAGCAGAGCTGCCCTCAATTGGAAACCCTATCCCTTGAGGACATACAGCAACATGCTTCCTACATCCATGATTCCAGGGCTAAAGATCTAAAGGCTGCTAGGCAGTCTGACTCTGCTTGACCCCTCAAAGATGCAGTCATCACTGACCTCAAGAAAAAACTTAAGCAGGCCAAGAAAAATAGAGATCAAGGAAATCAAAAACTTTGCTCTCCAGGCAAGCAGGGGGCATAGTTAGTCTAGATAGCCAAATAGCTTTAGGTCCAAAACTTCATCTAGGAGTTGTTTTCCATGTGGATCCGTAGGTCACCTTGTACAAAACTGCCATTACAAATAACAGGTAAACTTTGGGAAGGGCAAAAACAACAGCTCTTACCAAAGGGATAGCAGTGCTAGAAGGACTTACTACAATTCCAGATGGTCAACTAAGTCTGGAAGAGTAGAGGGTCCTAAACATAGTGACCGATGTTGTGACCACACATGCAAGAAATACAGTCAGTCTCCATCCTTAGACCAGATGGAACAATATTTAAAGGGGAAATTCTGAAAAATTTATATAGCTAGGCACTAATGCTGACTGACAAAGCTGTAGACAAAGTTTCTGACATGGATGTAGACATAATGGATGTTTCTAATAGACTGGGAAAGGGAGAGCATATGCCTTTTGCAAGCTGCACAGAAGACAATAACATTTCTGTGGCAGAAGACCAAGAATGGGTAGACATAATGCAAATGCTTAAAGAGATTTATGGGACAGCAGAGGATGACTATAAAAGGGGTCAGCTTACACATTCCACCTCAATAGGATTGGATGTGAAGCAAAAGGGCTACACAGGAATTTGCAGTGGTTTGCCTGCAGAAGCATTGCAATCCTGTTTGGAGTCATCAAAATCTCAAACTCCTATCTTTATTCCAAGTTCAAACCAACAGGATGGCTTGGATAAAGAAGAAAACAGTAGGGATTTACAATGTATTCAGACAGGGGCCTGGGACCCTTCTTTTATACACTCACTCCAAACTGCCACACTGGTACCCAGCTGAGTCTCATGCCAGGTTCTGAGTTCCAAATGGGCAACTTCCAGCTTGTACCCATGAAAGCATGGTTGCAAGATTTTATACACTACACTCCCTAGAGCTTCATTTGGACTTATTAGCTGTTCAAGGATTTGTTCCTGATCCTGCCATCATCTAGGATCAGCCTGAGCTGTGAGAATCCCAAACTCCAACTTTCTCCAACTTAGCTAGAGGTATCTGTTAGTACAGTAAGGGAAGAGTCAACTAAACTCCTTATATTCTGAAGGCAGTTGGTTTGTTCCTTCAGTGTTAGAAATCCTTCACTCACTTTCCCATCTTACCAACATTAAAATCTGTTTTAATATACTTCCTGTGTCTCCTCTACACCAATAAGAACCCACTATTGAGTTACCTTAACATTCCTGACTGTTTGGTGGACAGTTAAAACTATCAACTATCATTACCCATTCCCCACATCCACTGTGTGGTTAATTCAGCATGACAAGTTAGTCCTTTACCTTGTGGGGTGTGGGTGAGTTCTCATTTTTCTTATTCCCTGGTACTCAAGTCCAGTCCATCCTACCTCTTGCCCCTTATTTTATTTTTTCACAAGGTATATTATTTATGCCATATATGTTGTTTAAATGCGCACCATGATATTGTAAAATGGCTACAAGTTCTGAAATAGCACGACCAATTTTAACCATAAGTGCTTGATATACTAGCACATATGCCTGTTATTGTGTTATGTGGTTATATAATATATAGGATCAGGTGGTTGTTCTTTTGTATGGGTTATTACTTAAAGATTATTGTTACTTGGCTTTTCAAAGATTCATAAGTTAAAGTGATGCTAAATATCATTCAGACTTAGATTGATAATTTGGAACTGTATGTGCAAAATGGTAATGCTTTTTGGTCTGGAGAAAGGAAAGTTAGGGGAAGCATCTGGCTACACTGAAATGGGTCTAGATTACAAAATGAAGAGAATGTAATGGGAGAATAACAAGGGACTGATTAATTTACTGCCATTAAGGGACATTCTGATAATTTTGGAAAATATTGTCCATTTGAAAAAATATACCCAGTTTTCACCTGAGGACATTGAGGCAATTAAGAGAAGGACCCCCAAATTCTTTGATGGCCCATCAAAGTGGTCAAGGAACTAAGGATGTGTAAGAAGGAAATTTTAGGTATTATATAGATATGTATTTAAAGTGTGGCCGCCAGGAATCAACAATTCAGGTTGATTCCGTAATTAAATCAGACCCAAGTCAGCATCGGGTTAGGCAGTTTATTTTATCTAGGAAGGTAAAGGTATGGGAATAAGGAGGAAGGGAGAGGCTATTCCAGGCCTGCAGAGGCCTGGACGAGAGAGAAGGTTAAAAGCTCAAATAAATTAGGCTGCAAGCCACAAGGCCCAGCAACCAGATAGGCTAGTGCCTACCCAAGGCAGAGTTTTGGAAGCAGCCTAGGTAGGCCAAGGAAGTCATCCTAACTTACCCACGTGACAATACAGAGTAGAAGCTGTCTGTGGTCTCAGGAGCTCCTTCAGCACCAAGTTCAAGGCGGGAACTCCCTCCACAGGAAGTAACCAACATACTTAAAGAGATAGTGTCTTTCGTCACTTCCCGTGGGTCCAACTCTAATTCAAGTGGACAAATGGCAGTCTCTACATTGATTTGGACTGCCCTTGTTCTTGATTTCTTATTTATTGTCACGTGTGGGTAACTCGTCTCCCCTCCCCACTAAGGGAGGTGGGAATGACCTCATCTCAGGTAGGTAGAGTTTTGACTATAGAATGGACTAGAGCTAATTTTATTTACACAGATGGCCATCAAAATGCATGACCTGGATTCCAATGATTTCCATTTTCTCTTTGGAGAAATACTAATAAAAAGAGAGAAAAATAAGTTTTTGGAAGAGACCGTACAACTCAGGGCTTAACACCATGGCCAGAGAATTGCGGTGAAATAGACCTTTCATCAGTCCCAAATTATAGACTTCTAAAACAAGCTAGGAGTCTGTATTCAAGGTAATGGAGAACAATTCTCAAAGACCAAACACATGAGGTAAATTTGAGAAGACAAGGCAAGACAGGTCAAGAGACACCAGCATAGTTTCTTGACAGTGTTGAAGGCTGCAGAGACACACATAGGCTTAGACACTCAAAGTAATGATGCAATATCACAAGTAAAATGAATTTTTGTCAACAATTCAGTTCCCACAATCAGGAAATTCTTTCATGATTATTGTCCTGACTGGGAATTAATGTCCCTGGATGAAATTAAACAAAAAGTAACATATGTTTTTGAGGCAGAGAAGGATAAAGCAGCAGAGGACAAAGATACAATAATTAAAAGTCTTAGGACACAGTTGAAAGAGGCAAATAACAGAGCCAAAGAGAAGGAAATAGGAGAGATTAAAGCAGTGGCAGCATTGAGATCTATGCAGCCAGAAGAACATAGAAATACCACCTATAGGAATAATGGCAGTAATAATAATAAAATAATAATAATAACAACAACAACAACAACAGGTATCAAGGACCCAACCACTGTTTTATGTAACCAGGTAGGACATTTCGTGATGAACTGTAGATTCAAGGGACAATTTGATAGAGAAATAAGGGGAATTATGGCAATAATAGATATAACAATAATTGCAGGATGAATAATTGGAACAATAATGGGTATGGACAACAAAATGCATATGTGTGCCAGAATGCATGCTGTCAAGGCCAGCAAGCCCTGAATCTCCAAATAATGCAGGATTGAGTTAGGACTGGAACCAGACCAAAGTACAGCCAAGTTGTGACAGGGAATACCAGTGTCCAGAAAGGAGGGACAGCTTCATTATGAAGGCATACCCAAAGTTCAGAAGTTTTAAAACAAACAGATGGGAATTAAGAGCTGAAGAAATTGTGTGTATTAAGGAAAATGATAATGGTTTTTGTGAATAATAGTAATGGCATAATTGGAATTAATAATTTAATTTGTGTTAATAGTAATTTAATTACTAATGGTGATAATTTAAGTGGTGTTGATAGTAATTTGATTGGAATCAATGATAATTTAAATAATGTTGATAATAATTTACCTAGTGTTGATAATTTAAATTAGTGTAGTAAATAATTGTGTAAAAAAGGAAAATTGTTTTGTAAATACTGTTTGAAATTCTATTGATTGTGTAATTATGGAGAATAATGAAATTGTGACTTGAATAAGGATAAGTTGATTGTAAATAAGGACAATTATATCAATATAGAGAAAAGGACTAATGAGAGGAGAGTAAAATAAGAGAAAGGTGTTAAAGATGCAAAATCTTGGGAAAATTCTATAATTCAAAAGGATGTTAACTTGGATGGACAGGAAAATAGCTGAGCTATGTTCTGATGTTACTATTATAGCACCTGTGTTGGAAACTTTCCAACTTCCCAATAGCACAGAACCACATGTGTCTGTAGCTATTGGAGAACAGATTTACAACCTTCTGGTTGATAAAAGGGCTAGTAAATCAGTTTTGCAATGTTTTCCTGAGAATTGTAGAACTGTTGGTATGATGGAAGTTGTGGGTGAAACAGGCAAATCTCAAGAGAGCAGCCAAATTACAACCTAAAATGATCACTCTAGGTCCTCTATCTGTGGAGCATGCATTTCTCTGTATGCCTGAATGTCCCATGAACCTTTTGGGCAGAGATTTTCTGTGTAAATTGAGAGTAACAATCCAATCCACTGAAACTGGTGACATATCTTTACATCTACCAGAAGAATATTTGAAGGCCTTTCCATTGCTTTTCTTGGATTCCAAAAGTACAGAGGATGACTTGGGTACTATCTATCCAGTACCCAAGAATATACCTAAAGAGTTGTGGTCAAGATCATCCACAGATGTAAGCTTATTGAAATCAGTTACTCCAGTCAGGGTGAGGACAAAAGAAGGATCAGTTCCTCATTTACCTCAATATCCTTTGACTAAGAAAGCAATAGAAAGTATAAGACCAATCATTGAATCCCTAATCCAACAAGGGACAATTATACCTTACTTCTCTCAGTTCAATACATCTATTTTGCCTATAAAAAGCCAGAATTAGATTAAAATGGCAGACCCGTCTACTGATTTATCCAAGATTTGAGAGTGCTGAATGATTATGTCATCAAAACACATCCAGTTGTACCAAGTCCAGCTGCTATAATTTCTTCCATTCCAAGTCAGGCTAGATATTTCACCATGGTAGATTTATGCTCAAATTTTTCTCAATTCCCATGCAAGAAGATTCTCAAAATATCTTTGCTTTTACCTAGGAAAAACCTAGTAGACATGGACTTGTTTGCCACAAGGCTTCACCAACTCACCTAGCCAGTTCTCTCAGATTCTAAATCAAGATCTGAAAACCATCAAGATCAAGGAGAATTGGTGCATTTTGTGGATAACATTCTTTTAGTATCCCCAAATGCAAAGGTGTGTTTGAAAGATAGCGAGATTCTTTTGATTGAATTATATAAACAAGGGCATAAAATTTCCAAGGCAAAATTACAGTGAGTTTTGTTTTGAGTTCAATATCTTGGATTTGTGTTGTCAGAGGGCTCCAGAAGTATAACTCAAAAGAGAATAGCCGACATCCAAAAACTGAGTGCACCTAAAACCAAGAAGCAACTCAGAGCTATTCTTGGAACTACGGGTTTCTGTGGACAGTGGATTCCTGAATATAGTGAAATTACTAAGTGTTTGACAGATCGAACCAAGAATGTAGAAACAGAACCTCTGAAACTAAAGCTTGAATATCGTATAGCCTTAGATAAGCTTAAAGAAGCCATTTTATCTGCCCCTGCATTGGGAATCCCAGACTATGAGAAACCATTCCTGCTGTTTGTTAATGAGACAAAAGGTATAGCTTCTGGAGTACTTACACAAACATTAGGACAGTGTTATCATCCAATTGGATACTATAATTGTCAACTTGATCCAATAGCTGCAAGTACAGTATCCTGCCTAAGAAAGGTAGCAGCAGCTGTGTTAGTCCAGAAGTCAGATGATCTAGTCTTAGGATGTCTTTTAACGTCTATTGGTTATATTGGGAATTCTGGGAAGATGGCGGCTTAGAAGCAGCAAGGCTCCAGACCTCTGTAAACCCATCAACATGAAAAAAAAAAAAAGCCTGAATTCTTGAACTGTAGGGTTTGAGGGGAAAGGAAAAAAGAAAATCCTAGGTCCCTTCCCCCACCTAGTGGGCAGAGTCTCCAGCAGATCCTAGAATCTCTGAGTGGGCAAGGACACTAGTCTGAAGGGATTGTCAGACTCAAGGCTTTGATCACAGATGGCAGGGAGGCAGCTGGAGCCTAAGTGTAGTGAGGACAGCCAAACACTCCATCAACTATTTGTTATCCCTGGCTAGTTTGTTGTGGCAGTTAACTGTCAGTTACCCAGCTAAACTGTTTTCTCATTCCCCAGATCCCCATGTGTGGTTTTATTTAATCCTTTCATTCCTTTCTTTAGTGGGGTTTTGGGTGTGTATCTACTGTGTGTTTATTCCCGTCTGGCTCCTATCTCACTTTGCCTTCTTACAAAGCCAAACCAGCCCTCGTGACAAACCTATGCTCTTGCTGCCCCTGGAAAAACTGTTGACAGCAGCCATCTCGGATCCAGCTAAATCAATTAACCAATACAACATCTACAGAGAGAATTGGGACTCTTTTGAGAGCCTGTCTCTGAGACAGTTCTTACAAAAGACCCTTGTTTTACTTTAGAATCAATTACAATAGATAAGAATAAGGTTTAGTGGGGAAGGGAGAGAAAAGCCTAGCAGGCACTGGCTCCCTACAATGGTGATGGACTCTTAGGCTAAAAAACAACTTCTAAGGCATCCTACTCACCTCTTTCCTCCATCCCTCATCCTGTCCTCAACATCACCTTGCTAATAAACAGATTTAGTCAGATTGCATTTGAATTCATTAGCGGAGGTTGTTAGGAGGGGAGAAGTCCAGCAGCCTACTCCAAGTGTTCCTCCATCTTGAAAAATACGGGAGACTGTTGGAAAGTGAGAGTGAAGTGAGGGAAGTTTCTTGGAGTATCTCTGACTTCCTGTATCAGACAGAGATAATATAGGTCTCATTCCCTAAAGGAATCTTGCCCCCAACTTGTAAAGGGTGGCATGATTAGATCAAGATACTGGTGAAGTCTCTCACGAACAACCACAAGTAAAAGGAGGGCCCCTGTGGTCACTTTAAAAGAGGGATCCCACTTCCCTCATTTGTCAACCTTATCAGCATTATTTCACAATGCTCTTTTTACACAGGCAATAATATTAGTTGGGGAGGGGCAGGAGAAGTTCTGGATAGAGGAAGACTCTGGCTCTCCCTTTGGGAGACTCTCCGGGGTGAAATACCTGATTAGACATCCTTTTAGGGATCCCCATGTCCTCCTTTCCTACAAATACCCCACAACATTCCTCTTCCCCTGTTGATCCAAATAAATATAAGATCAGATTCACATTAGTTCCATTAGAGGAAGACTAGATTGGGATGGAGTGCAGTGGTCTAGTCAGGCTGATCTCCATTTTAAGTCTGACCACCTGCTGTGAGGAAGAGGTTTCTGTGTACCCTGACTCACACAAACACTGAACCGGGGTATCACTTGCTTCTCCCTGAGGAGGTACCATTCCTCCATATCCTCAATGGTGGCACACCCTCCAAGGGTCCCCCATTTTCCAAGGGGACCCCATCTAGTCTTATTGTGATAAGGAGTAGTAGTGGGTGAGGAGGGGACTTCCAGGCAAATTCAAGCTTGTCCCCAGCTACATCCCCCCTCCTCAAAATCACCCTCTTATTATAACATGAACTGCCACTGCTGAAGAGACAAGTTAATATGAGCAATAACATAAAATACAAAGTGGCACTGTCAAAATTAGAACAAGAAACAGCTGAACTACAGAATGCTATGGGAGGACTTTTCCCACTGTGTGAGGTGCCTATGGTGACCAATAATAAGAAGCTGGTCACAGTGAAACAAAAGAAAAACTTTACCCAAATGGATTTGGACAGTTCCAAAAATAACACCCCATCTTTTGATGATGAACCATGATAAGAAAATTTGAGAGTTATTAAATAATGTAATCCAATATACACTGACATGGATATTTTAATGGATGAGCTGCTGACAAAATGGAGAAAAATGAAAATAGTGTCAGAAACACCAGAGTGGCCAGAATTTAACCCAGGTTGGAATGAAAATAATCCTGGGGAATATGAAGAATTAGTAAGAGCAAGGGAGGCACTCATAATCACCAAGAGGCAACTCAAATTCAAATAGACCTGGGGCATGGACGAAATTTGAGCAACTCAGACAGGAAGTGGGGGAAACACCATCCGGATATATGGACAGGCTTATTGACATACTTGGCTTTGGATATGGGGATCAACAAAGACAAAGCAATTGCTTAGGCAATTTGTGAGGAACTCATGTAAAATAGTCTGGCACTACTTTCAACAAAGATGCCCCGAGTGGCTGGAAATGTCCCTTGAAGACTTTAGAAGAGTGGTCACAGACATTTTTCAGGCTGACCATGATAAAAAAAAAAAAAAGACAATGAGGCCCTCTATCTGGTAGAAGATTTTAAAAAAGGAAATTAGGGATCTAAAAATGGAAATGAACAAAGCTGAAAAGAAAGAAAAAAACAGTAATAGTACTGATGCGGAATACAGGCAACCCAGACAAGTCTTTAACCAACAATGTTATTTCTGTGGCAATTTTGGACATTTCATGAAGCAGGGTTGGTCCTGGGCAATAGATCAGTTTAAGAATAGTTTAGAACAGCTTAGGAATAGTGTTAGAATGCTATACAATTAAAGTAATGGTTCTATTTGGGGAAAATTATTCACTTGGGTATAAGATGGTTGTATTTATTTGGGGAGTGTTATAAGGAAATAAGGAAATGAGCAGGAGCAGGAGTTGCTGGAAAAAGAGAGAAGCAGGAAGATTCCAGAATTCTAGGAAGTGACAAAGTGAGCTTCTTCTGGGAGCTCTGGAAGAGGTTGAGAGTGTGTGTCTGAACTCCTCAGGTGGACTGAGCGAGTTTGACCCTTTCTCCCTTTTCTTGTGGCTGTCCTGGTACAACTGTGTTGCTGTGATCCAAAATTCCTGTTTGTGTATCCAGTTACTTCTGATTTACAGAGACTCCTACAGAGCTGTTGAAGCCAACTGTGAGTGGGATCCTCTCCCTTTGAGCCCTTGATCCTGCTTACCCTCCAACCTTTTCCAACTCTAGTCACCATCTAAGGGGGGAAATTTGGTTAGTGAGGTATTGTAGGAGCTAGGTCTTTTAGGTAGAGAGAGAGTATTGTTGGAGCACATAACTTTAAGAAGACAACTACTGGATTTTGGTGGGAGGTTTACTTGCAGTATTTAGTCAGATCATCCCAATTCCCTTCCCTTCCTTCTCTTACTTTGAATAAACCTTGTTTTGCATCATTTAGGTATCCTGCTATATTTCCCTTGTTGACCTTCCCAAACCTGTGTTACTTCTGATAATTGTCCCTAACAATCTATCTGAAACACTATACAACCAAGTATCTAATTTATTTCAGAAGAAAATTCATTTTCTCCCAAATTTCACATAGGGGGATTATAGTAGGATATTTTTAAATTAAGAATTAAGTAAGAGTTCATTAGGAAATAGAGCAAGTAGCATAAGTAATTGATAAATGCATAGAGATTTATAAGATAAATCTCTTTAATAAATCTGAATAGCATCTCGGATGGACTTATGGGTAAGAGAGAATTTTCCCATAGTGCTTTCGGAGACAGTTATCCAACTGACACTGCACTGTGTGGGCTAATACTCTCCAGAAAGGTCCAAAGAGAAGTTTTCTGAGATTGGAAAAATCTCAGTGTTTTCATATCGAATATGTATCTACAAGATCTGACTAGTGAAGGAGGTTGTTGGTGAACATAGGTGCAAGCCCAATAGGTTTGTTGGGCAAGTAGAGAAGGCTGTGAAGATTCAAGCTGTTTGTCATCTATACAGCAAAGAGAGAGAGAAACCTAACTTATTTCTCTTGTATATAATTGAGATAGGATAGATAAAGGTTGGGGGCAGAGTAGATAAAATAGGAAGAGAGAGAGTAACCTCAAATCTGTTGGGGAAGAAGGAGATCCATGAGGACCAGATTTGGTTGGTTGGGGTAAGGAATTTTAGCTTGGGGACTTCATATGATAAGAATTTCTTTCCAATAGTTTCTTTTTACTATCCCTTTCCTTAGTTGTTGGTTTTTTTTAACCATAATTTAAAATACATTTTTATAAACTGGCTGAGCTGGAATTCTTAGGCTGATCTGAGAATCCATTTCTGAAACAGTCAGATCCAACAGCCTGTCCACAAAGAACACAATTATTGGTATTACCATCTTATACCAATAATCAATAAGGGTTAAAAGAAACCCTTATAACAAAATGCAAAGCAAATACAAATTCAGCATAAGTTAATATGTTCAAAAGACTGCTAAGCTGGTAGAAAATGGACCTATTGTGCATCATTTTAACCTTTTAGCTCAGTGAGCACAGTGAAATTTGGAGTTGGAAAATCTAGGTTCAAAGCCTTCCATTTCAGCTAGATTTCTGACCTCAGAGTTACCCTTGACTCCTCATTCTTTGCTACCTTCTATGTCCTTCCAGTTGCCAAGTCTGGTGAATTCTCTTTACAGTACTTTCTAAATACGTTTCTTCTCTCCACTCCCATGGCCACTGTTCAAGATCAGACCTTGTACTGCTGCAATAGTCTGTCTCTTTCTTCTAGACAAACAGAACTAAGCTAGTCAAACTCTACCCCAGGGTGGGGGTCTTTGGGAGTCCTCAAACCAGGATTCCTCAAACTCAGGAGTCCAGAGATCCCTCACAATCTTTCCTGAGATGTGAGAGAGGGCACCGAATATTTAACTGTCTGAACCTCAAAGGTGGGAGAAGGGGTGTGTGGGAGTGGCTAACCTGTGGAGGTAGAGATGTAGAGATCAGCTGAGAAGCCTAAGACAAGATCAAGCAGGGCTGACCATCTCATCAAAAGTGTAGCAAGAATAGAATCTGGTTCATAAAGCCCTAACTGAAGAACAAAACCTGGAGACAAGCAAATCAAAGAAAATGACAACTATTAATAGATTTTCTACAAAGTCTACCTAGGAGACGTGAAATAGGAGGTAACAAAATGAAATAAAAGCTCCTGAGGAAATAATTAGAAGGAAAATAGCTTAGAACAAAAAGTAGTAAAGCAAGATTCCTAAAAACAAAATCAAAATTACCATTACTTCTTTGAAGTTGGTGGCAATCTATTGCAAATGGTTGAACTCAGAATGCTAGCCTTAGAATGCCTAAACCAAATCTCACTTTCCTGGCCAAAACTCCTCATTCCCTTATGTCTATCTTGATGCCAACCTTATCCTCCCCCTCCCACTCTCCCAGTATCCCCTACCTTTAAATACCCTCTGTGGATCTGGAGTCAGGTGTGACCCACATTCAAAGGCTCTCCTTTCTAATTATTAATATGTGAATTGGGGCAAGTCTCTTATCCTCATTGAAATTAAGTCTTTTCATCTGTAAAATGAGATTGAGCTAGATGATTTCCAAGGCATCTTCCAACTCTGAATTCTCTGGCTAATGATATATTATTTCTTATTTTCAAAGCACTAAGTAATTGAAGTGAGTAAATGGAGGGCCAAGGAAGGGGGCATACCACCAAGGGTGAGAGAGGAAAGGATAAAGACCACAACTAGGTTGAACTACTTGATGATATTGTCTAATACTGACCCCCAGTTACCATCAACTCTGTGTTGTCAACAAAAAAATATTTGCTCTAGGTATTCAAGTCCAGCTTAGAAAGGATGATTCTTTCAAGTAGTCATTCTTTTTCCCCTTCTTTTTCCCATTTGTCTTGCAGTTTGGTATAACCAAATATTTGTTAGGTGTCAGAATATAGGAAAATGCCCCAAACCACTGCAGTCACAATCATTGCAACAATCGTTCTTGGTATAGAAGTGGGTGCCTTGTGTCTTTGGAAAGCCTATCAGTACTGGAGGGGCACTACCACTGAAGGAATTGAGGATGAGGAGGAAGAAGCTGATAATAACTGGCCTCAATGATACTGCCATCCCTGTTACCATGTTAGTTATTCTTAATGTCTCACCAAATTGGAAGGTATCCACAGAGAGAATGAATGTGGTGATTGTGCCTGAGAGGGAAAAGGGGGAGAGAGTTCAATCTTTTCTCTGGGAGGAGTTGGAACAATGTCCAGTCCTTGGAATTGATTGCAAATGGGTAAGTGACAAAGCTGTTAGAGCCAGACATGAGTTCCTGGCTTCATTCAAGGAGAGGATCTTTTATGTGTTGTGCTTTTCAATGGGCAGTAAATTAATGAAAAAGCATTTATTAAGCACTATAGGGGCAGCTAGGTAGCACATGGAGAGAATGCCAGGCCTGGAGTCCAGAGGACCTGGGTTCAAATCTGCCCACAGATGCTTCCTAGCTATAACCCAGGGCAAGTCACTTATGCCCAATTGCCCAATCCTTACCACTCTTCTGTCCTAGAACTGATAGTAAGAGGGTAAGGAATATGAAAAAAAAAACATTGAGCTCTATCTTAAATGATAGAGACACTAAGAGAAAAAGAAGACAGGCCCTACTTTCCAGAGCTCATATTCTCAGGGCAGATAGCACAAAGGAGGGCTCAGCTATAGGGCAAAGGGAAAGGCCCTGGAGTCCTCAGCATACATTAGGAAGTCAAATGGCAATATCTGGGGGTCTGAAGGGTGTCATGATGGCAGTGCAGCTGAGAAGGCAGGCGATCAAATTCTAAAGCTTCTTTCCTCTTCCTCTTTCAAGAACTAGTGAGTGAAGATCCTTTTGTGGTCAGGATGCAGTTTGAGCCATCTGGATGGCCTGCATCCCCAAAGGATCATTATCTGATGATTAAAGAGAACCTCTGTGTAGCACATGGCAAGAGAGAATCCTACATACGGTGAGTTTGGGACTTCTTGGTCCATTTGCCTCTGGTCCCCAAATGAAGTCATGTGTGAACAAGAGCAATGCAGAATTGTAACCCCTTCCCCAGGACCGTCAACATAGCCGACTGTGTTGTCTCCAGTGACTTCCAGATCTCTCACGGAGTTCCAAAGTCCTTTGTAGGAAATTCTCCCCTGCTTCTGAGGAACTGACCCCTGTCCCATGCTCACTTCACTTAAGTGGGAGGCTTCTCTTAGGTCTATCCCAGGGGAAGAATTCCTTAATAATGCAATTAGATTATATGGTCCTCTTCCTCACATCCTTTTCATCTGCTTCATCTTAGATTGATCCTGAAAGTATTTCGAGTCTTGAATTTTGTTTTCTAAAAGGATCTCCAGATTAGAGTATTCCAGGGGGGCTGTTTTTTGAGGTTAGCATTTTTCATGTATTCTTTGACGTCAAGATTTGAGTCTGGACAACAAACAACGTTTCCTTCTTAGCTTTGTGGTATGACCCTCCATAAATCACTTTTAAGTCTTCCTGAAAGGTGGGACAAATATTTGTGGTGACCATGGAATTTACCAAAGAGAGTTCCTGTTAGAAAATGAGAATCTTAGTGAATGCGTAAAATAAAGACCCTAGGGCTACAATCTTCCCCAGATTTAAGAACCTTGCTTTTTTCTCCAAGATACTATGGTATAATTACTTCATGGACTACTATAGTTAAGACCTTGGAGTTCAAATTCCACCTCTATTTGAAGCATAAATTCCCCTTCTGATACCTCCATCATGAAGTCCTCATCTCCACTGAGAGGATATACTGATCAGTTCATGAAGTAGCTTCTCACCTTTCTTCCATCAAAGGCTATTAAAAAACATTTTAATTCTTCCAGTGTTTTCTCTCATTCACCCAACATTTACAGTTGTTAGGCAATGAGTATAAAAAGACCTTGAAAAACAACCAGTCCCTACTCTCAAGGAGTTCTTCTCACTGGTCTATGGAGCTTCCCTATATGAATGAATGAATGAAGTCAGAAAGTTATCTGTACTTTAGGACCCACATACTGGTAGGGTAGCTATAATTAAGTCTGAAATTTCACAGCATATTAAAGTTTGCAAAACATTTAACAAGATGATCTTATCTTTTTTTCTCATGATCCTGTGCTGTGAGGTAGGTACTTCAAGTGTCATCTCCATGTTACAGATGAGTCAAGTGGCTTGGCCGATGGTCGCCCACCTAGTAAATCTCAGGCAGGATTTGAATCCAAGTCTTCCTGGTCTCAAGTCTATTTCTCTCTTTCAATGATACCATATTGGCTCTAGGCACATTGAATGGCAGTTTATTACCTGCTTTAGGTGAATCAGCCAGGGCTTCTTTGTGGGTTAGTGCTCAGAATTGAAGCTAAATGGTCAGATCCTTCATCCATTCCTCTAGATTGTCTTTGATCTCAGACATAAATGAGGAAATCTAGAATCCCGGCATAAAAGCATTCTACATATCAGTGATGAATGTTTGGGGGAAATGGGGCCTCATTTCAGGAAGAACATAGTTCCCCACAAGTACCAGAAACACTTCCCCATTGAGATGAAGGACTATAACTCCCGTGATGTGTTGCTCCTGCCATGCCATTTCAAATTACTATGACAACTTGAAGTCACATCGGGCTGAAGAGTGTGAAGCCCCCATTGGCTCTGAGGAGGGACTCTGCTTGCTGAAAGATCAGCCAACTCAGAAGAATATCTATAAGAGAAAAGACAAAAGTGAGTTAGTGGATTGCTTCAAAAGAGCAAGAAAAAAATATCTACAAATACCTTTAGGACATTGCCTTTCCTAGACATGTAAATTAAAGGAGTGTCTTGCTTAAGAACATCCAGGGACCCTGGGCAAGTCACTTGACCCCCATTGCCTACCCTTACCACTCTTCTGCCTTGGAGCCAATACAAAGTATTTACTCCAAGACAGAAGGTAAGGGTTTAAAAAAAAAAAAAAAGAACATCCAGGAGACTAGTGCCACTGAGTAACAGAGAATGTTGGGAGTGGAATGGGTAATAGGTTAAACATAACTCCCCTGGAGTCTTCGGGGAAGGGACCTTATTTGAGGTGAGGCTGAGAGCTCTTTTTTTGGAGAATTCTTTTAAAGGAGATGGAATTCTTTTTCTAGCCAGCAAGTTTCTCTCCTGGAAGATGAAGATTGAGGGAATTGGGGAGGAAGGTGTTCCCTCTAAGCTGCCCCATTTGGGACAGCATTAAAAATTGGAACTTCCTATATTAAAACTCAGAAAAACTTATCTCTGCCTTTCATGAGCCTTGCCCCCTAATGTGGCTAGATAGAACTACCTAAGGATGGCTTAAGTTTGTGATTACTAGTTGGGGAAACTCAATTTATCTTTTCCTTGCTCTTCTTTCAGAGAACAAGAAAGGCTTTTCTTTGAATTTTTCTTTCACTCTTCTTACTTCCTAGAGACAAGAAATAATGAAGGGCACCTATCCAGAGGGTCTTGGATTTTTAATCCATTTATTCCCAATCTGATTTCTTTGGTCCCAATACAAAGGGGGATGTGGTCAGATTTAGTTGATAGGGAACTAAAATCTTTTTCTGAGGTACCAGATTGATTGTCTCCATTTCATCCTTGAAATCGAAGCCCATTTTGAATAAGTCTTATGAAACCCATCAGTGTGCCGGTACTCAAAATAGTAACTTCTCATCAACTTATTCCACTCTAATACTGAAAGGGATTTATTTTCATTTGGAAGAACAGAGGAGGAATGGGAGTCATGGTTATGGCTCCTTGCAGACATCAGGAAATAACCTAAATAATTTGCTCTGCTTTTCTTATCCTGCTGTTCCCTATATTCATTACCCAATCTGGTTGATGATGCAGCCCTTTTCTGGTAAACAGACTTCCCCCTTTCAGAATTACGGTGAAGTTTCTGCATCACTCCTCCTCCTTCACCTCCCACCCCCATTTGCATCACTGACATCTTTTTAACCCCTGATTTATCTCCAAATCCATTTGGTCGGGTTGCAAATGTTTAGAACCCTAAAATAACTACTTGTGATACTGATAAGAGTGTCCAAAATGCAGTCATTAATAATTGTATATTTTTCTAAAATACTAAGATAGCTTGCTGTGTGCTTCAGTGGCTTCCAGCAGGCTTAGCAAGAAAATATGTGACCAGCATCCAACAGAATGTATGATTTTGTAATTGTCTCCATGTGGATAGCTTCAAAGGTTGCTCTAACATTGACAAATAAAAAACTTTTCTAAATTTAAAGCAAATAGATCCTAGATTTCTTAATTTAAAAAGAAGTTTATAGAATACATTTTTGAGGGGGATGTGAAATCTAGTCCCACAGATTCATCACACCTGCCTGTGTGAGTATATACACACTCACTCAGACATGACTTTAATGACATCATCCCATCCCTCCCTCAGCATCCTCACATCTGCATCACAAATTCAAATGCATGTTCAGCCAGGCACTTCCAGGCACTTGAATGGGAAAGCCTTGAAAAGGACTATAGCACCCGTCAACCCTGCCCACTAGTGTGGTTACCCAAAGAACTTACTCAGGTTCTTGTTACCACCCTGCTGTCTTGGACCTGGGTATGGAGAAGGAAGGAATTGGGGCAGGAGAGATCCCAAAGTGATTGTAGTCCTCTCCTCCAGCAGGGGTTGCTCTTTGCCACAGGGAGAAAAAGAAGCTGGCTCTTTCTCCTCTCCAACCTTTTTCCTTCAGGTCCAGTAAGTTTATCCTGAGCCTCCTTAGCAACCTGTTATCAAGGCTGACATTCTATCCCTCCTGCCTCCGTGTTCAAACCAAATCCTCCAGGAAAAAGACAGACACTTCTCATCCAGCCCACACATTTTCCACATTGACAGATAAGCACTTAAAGGGGCCATTGTCTCCATGGTCATCATTTCTGTGGATTCAGAGATTTCCCTCCTCTCTCCTTTATTTTTGTCCCTTCTCTGCCCCACCCCCCTTCATGTTTTCAGAGCTTCTGATATTTTGATTTTACATAAAATACCTGTTTCCTTTTAAATAAAGGTTAGAGCTAGGTTCTCTTTACAGAGAAGCAATGATTAATTTCCCATTTTGGGGTGAGAAAAGTATAATACCAACAGATTAGTTACTGACTGGGAGTATTGCAGTCTTAATTAACTCCTTTATCCTTGTCACAGACAGAGATCACATGGCAAAACCTGTTCCACAGAAATACCCATTTTAATCCATCACTTATTTTAGGCTCAAAGTTCCATCTCAGAATCAATACTTTGTATTGGTGTCAAGGCTTAAGTGATGTGCCCAGGGTCACATTTGAACCCAAGACCTTCTGTCTTGGTTCTCAACCCACTGAGCCACCTGATTGCTCCTCTTCAGGTCACTTTTCATTCAGTGTTCTATAATCAAATCTTATTTTCTTGCCTTGGATTTTGGTTTGCCATTTATTTTCTTCCTGTGATTTGTTTCCTATTGTTTCCTACTTTATTGAGAGATTCAGGAGGAGCCCCAGCTTTTTCATTATCTGTATCATGTCTACATATGGCTTGTTTATCCTAGTAAAAATC
Organism: Gracilinanus agilis; assembly: GCF_016433145.1. NCBI lineage: Eukaryota > Metazoa > Chordata > Mammalia > Didelphimorphia > Didelphidae > Gracilinanus > Gracilinanus agilis. The sequence goes on from NC_058131.1 coordinate 455,330,261, forward strand.
TAAAAACCAATTGAAAAGATTGAAGTAAAGTATTTCAGTAGCCCTTAAGCACTATACGTAGGAGCTCTGTTATTATCCCCAAACAGTGCTAGTAGTAGTAGTAGTGGTGTGTAGTAGTAGTAGTAGTAGTAGTAGTAGTAGTAGTAGTAGTAGTAGTAGTAGTAGTAGTAGTAGTAGTAGTAAAAAGGAAAACTAGGGTTGAATTTGGGTTCCTTGCTTCAGGAGCTATTACACGGATCTATAACATCATTACTTTATTAAGAAATTATTCATAAAATTACTGTCTCAGAGTTGGGAGTCATCTTATCATGCTGGAACAGGCCACCCCTTTATAGAATCCCCAAGAAGTTTCCGGCCACCATTCAAAGGCCTCCAGTGGGGGGGTTTCACTACTTCATAAGTTAAGTCATTACACTTTTAGACAAATGTAATCTTTGGTGGTTTTTCTCCTCATTTTTAGGTGAAATCTACCTTGCCATAGGCACTATGTTTCAGTTTTGTCACAAGTCAAATGGGGAAACTGAAGCTCCCATTGTGACTTGGCCACAGTCACTTTTCTAGCAGATATAGGCTGACTTGATCTCAGCTGTCCTGACCCCAAAAAACAATCCCCACTTTGTTTTAAAGCCTTACTTTCTGTCTTGGTATAGAATATTGTTAAGGGCTAGGCAATGGGAGTCAAGTGACTTGCCCAAGGTCACACAGCTAGGAAGTGTCTGAGTGTTTGAACCCAGGACCTCCCAACTCTAGGCCTGACTCTCCATCCACTGAGCCATGTAGCTGCCCCCAACAATGCTTTTTATATTACATTCTGCCACTGTAACTTGAGGGCTGCTGGAAGGTAATAAAAATTCTCATATTACTCACTTCATTGCATTAAGACATTGAAAATGTTTAAAAATGCATTTTTCCATTTTTTCAACATGATAACGTACCAGATCCCTATCCCTTACCTCAGTCTCTTAGTGAGAATGTGTTCTTCCAGTTAGCCAGTGACTTAGCAGGCTCCCCAGCACTGTGACAAGGCAAGGGGCAGGCGAATTTTGTTGGAGTACAGAGAAAGGAAAATCTAGATTGCAGAGATCTCTGGGGTATGAAATAAAGGCTACCATGTACAACTAAAAGAAATAAGATTCATATACACAGCAAAGTTTGGGTGGGGTTTCTTTTCCATCAAAACAGTATAGGAATGGGTCAGCAGAACAGAGTGTGGTGACTTGCTTGATCTTGCCATGACCCCATGTGAGCAGACCTTTTTCTACTCTCAGATGACCAGAGTGAAGGTGGCGCCTGCAGTGTCAAAGGCAGTAAAGGTGTCAAGAAGGATGAGGTCTGAGAAAGGCACTGAGTAATGAACTGTTCAGAGAGAGGATGGAAATGAGCATTTATTAATCCCCTAATATGTACCAGGCACAGTACTTTGGCTCATTTGATGCTCCCAACAACCCTGGAAGAGGCTTGTATATTTTTATTATATATATATAATATATAAATATATTAAAAATTAAATATAAATACACTTATAATATAAAATATTATCCCATTTTATACTTGAAGAAACTAAAGCAGAGAGAAATTGAGACTTGCCCAGGGTCACACAACTAGGAAGTGTCTGAGACTGGATTTGAACTGAGGTCTTCTTGACTCTGGGTCCAGCTTTGCAAGTCCTAGCTGTCTCCCAAAGACAGGAGGAAGAGTATAAATGAAGACAATTTCTTTTTCTTTTTCTTCCATAAAAACCTTTACTGTCCATTTTAGAATCAATACTGTGTGTTGGTTCCAAGGCAGACAAGTGATAATGTCTAGGCAATGACTTGGCCAGGGTCACATAGCCAAGAAGTGTCTGAGGGCAGATTTAAACCCAGGCCCTTTCCTCTCTGGTCTGGCTCTCAAAAAAGACAATTTTTTTCAAGTGATTTGGCTGAGACAGAGGGCAATGTAGGGCAAGAATACACTGAGGATATGATAGGGACTACGAGTGAAGGTCTTTTAGGGATAGAGGAGACTTGGGCAGTTGAGAGAAAGGGAGAGGGACAGAGAGGTAGAGAGACAGGGAAAGACAGAGACAGAGAGGAAGAGAGAGAGACATTGAGGGAGAGAGTCAGAGAAGGAGGGAGAGAGATAAAAACAGGAAGAGAGAAGGAGAGGCTGGGAGAAGGGAGAGGGAGAGGGAAAGATGTGATGGGAGAGAGAGAGAGGGAAAGAGAGAAGTGGAGGGAGTGAGGGAGGGAGGCAGGGAGAGAGAGACATTGAGGAAGATAGTCAGAGAAGGAGGGAGAGAGACAGGAAGAGAGAGAAGGAGACAGAGAGAGGGAGAGGAAAAGAGATGTGAAGAAAGAGAGAGGCACAGAGAGAGGGAGAGAGACAGGGAAAGGCAGAGACAGAGAGGGAGAGAGACATTGAGGGAGCGAGTCAGAGAGGGAGGAAGAAGGGAGATGGAGAGGTAAAGATGTGGTAGGAGAGAGAGAAGGAAAGAGAGATGTAGAGAGAGGGAGAGAGAGGGAAGGAAGGAGAGAGAGAGGGAAAGAGAGAAAGAGAAAGAGAGAGAGAGAGAGAGAGAGAGAGAGAGAGAGAGAGAGAGAGAGAGAGGAAGATANAGAGAGAGAGAGAGAGAGAGAGAGAGAGAGAGAGAGAGAGAGAGAGATTGAGGAAGATAGAGAGGGAGGGAGAGAGAGAGAGGAAGAGAGAGAAGGAGCCAGTGAGAGGGAGAGGGAAAGAGATGTGGAGGGAGAGAGCAGCACAGAAAGAGGGAGAGAGACAGAGAGACAGAGAGAGAGAAAATGAAAGAGAGAGGAAGGGACAGAGAGGGAAAGAGAGACAGAGAGGAGACACAAAGACAGAGAGACAGGGAGAGGCAATGACAGTGAGAGATGATTGAGGGGGCAGGGACAGTCTGCTTGAGAAGATGGGAGGAAAGATTAAGGGGTCTGACATGTTAAAACCAATGGAAATGCATATCGGCCAGGGGAGGGGGGATAAAGGGGGGTGAAGGGGAATGTAAGAGCATAATCATGTAACCATGTTAACTTTTCTAAAATATAAATATTAATAAATGTTTATTTAAAAAAAAGATTAAGGGGTCTGGACTCTGCAAATAGAAGAGCCACCTAAAACGGAGGAAAAGGGTTGAATATATTCTAAGATCCGATCTCACCAAATGACCTTGGTTTTCTCCATAAAATGAGACAAAGTCCTCAGCAATTGAAAGGAGGTACTTAAGCTTTCTGCATATATCTAATTGTACTCCTTGGGGCTGCCATTTCTTAGCATTCTTTCATTTCTTGAGTTTTTCTGTTACAGGGTAATCCTATTGTCATTTTGGTAATATAAACTTCCCAATTGCCCAGCAGAAGTCTGGGTCAGCATGATTCATCATGATTTGTGATGTAGTCGCATTCTGCATTTGATATTTATTACATATGCTTCCTTGTTCCTAAAAAAAAAGTGATATTTGGGCCAGAGAGCCAGTCAGGGTTCAGATTCTTAAAACTCATGTGGATCTGTTAAATCCTGAATAAGAATCAGACATTTGAGTTTAGTCAGCCAAAGGAAAGTAGGGGGAGGCTAAGTTGTATTTTCCTTTTTTGGGTCCACTGAGTTTCATTTGATTATATTCTCTTTGGCTCAGCATTTCCTTCTTTTGCAGGTCATTGGGTCGATATATTCTTCACCCCACCACAGCTTTTTTTCTTTTCTTTCTGTTTTTTTCTTTTTTAACTGTAGCAACTCTCCTAGGGGAATTTTGTTCACCATTTCTGTCAGAATTCCTCCCATCATTCCACCTCCACCCTGCCTAAACAAAGGAAGAAAGGGTAATGAGGTGAAGAGAGGAGAGAAACACCATAGTGATCTCCTTTAGGTGTCTTGTTATGTATCTGACGTGGAGTGCACATAGTAAAGGTTTCCACCTGTCAGAAAACATTTCTAGTGTCTTAGCTCAGTTTGGCTTGGGCAAGGCAGTCTCTTTAGTTTAAAAATAGGGGCAGAGGAGAGTAGCACCCCCCCAGCATTTCTTATATTATGGGGTTTATAAAAATAAAGGTCAAGAGTAGGAAGGATGCAGGTATGATCCATGTCATTTTAGGATAGGAAAAATGGAGGGAAGACAGATTGAGCTCATTAGTATTAACAAATATCCCTACACACACAGAATTAATTATAGTTAAGTACCCAAAAAAATGGTAAGTAGTAGTTTAGATTTTTAACCACTTGCCAAACCTCTTTTTTCCCCCATTGTGTGTCTGAGAGTACTGGTAAAACTTAAGAGTGGCAAGTTGGTACAGTGGGTCCCCATGCTTTACAGTTATTTAGTTTTCCTGAAATGTGTTAAAAATTGGACTTGGTATCCAGTCATTTAAGAGTAGAAAAGTTTGGATGACCCAGATGTACACTCATATTTGGAAAAATAAGCCCCCATGTTCTTCTGTATCTTTTTTTTTTTTTTTTTTTTTTTTTTTTTTGCTGTTGCTTATTACTTCTGATTGGGGTTCCTGCATTTTGGTGGTCATTGCTTTCTTAGCTTCTGTCTCTCAGACTTAGTCTTGGTAGTATCTTCCCTTCCCTGTCAGAAGCCTTAATGAGGACAGGTAGATCTGTGATGTTCTTTGTGTAGTGCTTTAAGACATTTTGCCCTGAGGCTTTCTGCCTCTGCTGCCTCAGGTGTGGCCAGACATGTTTCTGCCCAGGCTCCACTCTCTGTGCTCTTCAGCTCTGTGCTCTTCAGCCTTGAGTCTCACTACCAAGGCCTTGCACTGCCCTCAGGGGTAAGTCTGTGGTGCTTTCAGTCAACCCCAAAAATTTAGAGATTGCCTTGTCCCTTGCTCTAACTCTGGCACAGAAGGTGGTGTGGGGGAGGGTGATCAGCTTGCACTTCTGATTAGTGCAGTTTTGCCCCCTTATAGCATGGGAATTCCCCCACTCACTGCCTACCTTTAATGCTGCTTCCAGTGGGAGAGACCCTTTACTTGTCAGGTTTTGATTTCTGTCCTTTTGAGCTGCATTGTAGTGATTGGAAAGAAATTCAGGAGGTTCCTGTTGCTATGACCCCATCTTAGCTCCGCCCCTCTTCTGTATCTTTTTTTTTTTTTAAACCCTTGTACTTCGGTGTATTGTCTCATAGGTGGAAGATTGGTAAGAGTGGGCAATGGGGGTCAAGTGACTTGCCCAGGGTCACACAGCTGGGAAGTGGCTGAGGCCAGGTTTGAACCTAGGACCTCCTGTCTCTAGGCCTGACTCTCACTCCACTGAGCTACCCAGCTGCCCCTCTTCTGTATCTTTTTTAATGTTTCATTGACTTTTTTTACATCTGAAGAGATCTAATAGCTTATAATTTGCATTCGTATGGTATTTTAAGGTTGGCAAAGTATTTCATATCTTAGTTGATCCTCTCAGTCTCATAAGGTAAGTACTATAGGTGTTGGTCCCCATTTTCCAGATGAGGAGACTGAGGCTGAGAGAAGCTAAGTGATTGGCTAGGACCACCCAGCTCACCTATCTCAGATGGTATTCAAATCCATGTCTTATTGACCTTAAGTCCAATGCTCTTCCCTCTGTGCCATGATATGCAAGGTAAATACAGGCTGAAGACAGTACAGTGTCTCTAGCAGTGTCTAAGCCATAACAAATGAGCAATGATCTCAGTTTTCTGAATTCTCAAACCCAAATATGGAGACTCCTCTAATAACCGTTTTTTTTTTAAACACTTACCTTCCGTCTTAGAATCAATACTGTGTATTGGTTCTAAGGTAGAAGAGTGGTAAGGACTAGGCAATAGGGGTCAAGTGACTTGCCCAGGTCACACAGATAGGTCTGAGGTCAGATTTGAACCTAGGACCTCCCATCTCTAGGTCTGATTCTCAATCCACTGAGCCACCCAGCTGCCCCCTTCTAATAACCTTTAATCGCACCAGCATGGCACACCTTTCCTAGATTACTTCTCTCTTCCATGCCCAAGGCACTTGTAGATTAGCGTCAGGAGCCTTTGGGAAGCACAAAGCTGAATAGTATCTTGTTTCTTTGCATCACAATTTGATAACTAATATTTATAGCTACCAATTACACTCAAAAAATGGAAGTCTTTGTGAACAGTAGTAATGAGTTGACTTAATGTATACCACTGTATTAATGAAGAAAAACATTTTTAAAATAAACTATTCTATTTGTAAGGGACCTCCAATTTTCCCCCTTGATTTTCATCTCTGATGAAAAACAACAATGAAATAAAAGTATAATTGAAAAAGAAAAAGTTATGAAATGGATAACTATGAGAAAACTCACTCATGGGGTGGGGGAGAGAGAAAGCAGAAAGCACAGGATTAATACTAAGCCAAAACATCCTTTCATTCATTTCTGATCCTCTATATCAGTGCCATGATAGGAATGTCCATGTGAAGACTATTTCCCCTTCAGTAAATTGTAATCAGTTTTGGAGTGTACACAAGGAAAGTGTCCCTGCTGATTGATACTTAAGGCTGGATTATCTACAGAGCATCTGTAAAAGCAGCTTTATTGCTATACTGACAATTTCTTCTCTATTGAAAGAGATTAAAATTTTACTGTTAAACTACTCTTTAAAAGCAGACTTGGAAAAAAATTCTTAATTTTTTTGAGTGAATCCATGCAATAGAAATTTTGAAAATAGGAGATAAGCATCCGAGTCAGGAATTGGCTTTTTATACCCAGCACAATCCCTGGCACATAATCAACATTTATTACATGCTTGTTGTCTTATTGAAATTCACTTCCAGCAGTCAAACTAGCCTTCTAACCTGCTTTTTCTTGTCAGTGGAAAGCTTATTATTTATTTTCTCCAATTTGCTTTCATTTCCTCTTCATTATACTGGAAATTATGGAGAACTGACTTTCGATGGCTTTGTGTCTGAAATTACCCACTGCTTTTCTAAACAAAGTAACAGTAAAAACTATCTTTCGTTTTCCTGAAAGACATTTGCTGGAGCATGGGACTACCATCTGAGCCAGTATTTCGTGAGGTTAGTTCAGTCATTGTTGAGGATGGTTGAGTAGAATGTAAAGTTTACTGAATCTGGTGTTAGAAGATCTTGGTTGGAATCCATTTCTGCCATTACTAAGGCCATGTGACCAAGTTCATCTGTAAGACGAAGAGGTATCTAGACAGATAACCTGTAAAATCCCCTCTAAATAGATGATCCTATGAACTTATGAAAGAATAATAACATATATAATGCATGATATGTAATTATATAATTCATAATGTAATATATCATAAAATAAATAATACATAAAAATAATAGCTAACATTTACATACTGTTTACTATGTGCTAGGAACTGTGCAAAGCACTTTACAAATATTATCTGATTCTTACAACAATCCTGGGAGGTATGCTATTATGCTCCCCATTTTGCAGAAGTGGAAACTGAAGCAAAAATTAAGTGACCTGCCTAGGATCAAAGCACTAGTACCTGTCTGAGGTAGGATTTGAACTAAGGCCTTACTGATTGTGGGCTCATAGTGCCACCTAGCTGCCTCTCATGATATATTCTGAAACAAGAACCAAGTTATATTTCATACTTCCAGTAAGCTTCTAGGGAACAAACTTCTTTCTTTTCAAATTAGAAAAACTGTCTTTCAAATGGCTCCATACAGATACATGGAATTTCAGATCATTGTCACACTGATCATCCCTTGACAATTATTTCAGAAAAAAAATTTAGGGGATATTTGGCCATATCCCATTGGAACTGTTACAGAAGTAACCCAATCAATTCCAGTAATCAACAGGTTTTTCTTACATTGATTTTTTTATCATCCTCCATAATATCAAGTATGTATTGGACCACTTTCTTGATGAACCAAAAATGCACTCAGTTTAACCAGTTAATCTGTAACTTCTACCAAAACATCCAGTGCATTAGTCTTTCTTGGACTTGTCAAGTCATGACTTACTAGACAGATTATCCAAGTCAGCTAAGGGATCCCTTTTTGTTCCAGATTTACTCCTATTTACTATGATTTCCTCCTTCCTATCATAAAAAAGTACTCCCAATAACTCTTTCCCTTCATCTTCTAAAAACTTTGTGGGAAAGCATTATCCCAAATATTCTGGAAATGATAATCTGCCAGTTAAGGCAAACCTGAAATACTTCCACAGCTTGTTTAAACTAGTACCAAACTCAAAAAGAAATGAATCCCTAGGCTGCATATTGACTTAGAAAACCACAAATTAACGTTATCTGTGTTTTGGTTTTAAATTATTAAACATTTCCTAATTACATTTTAACCTGGTTCAACCACATTTGGAGTTTGGTCCTCTACACAGAACCTTCTGAGGGAGCAGAAACCTCAAGGACCAGATAACAGCACAGAAAAAGGAATCAAAAGGTGTTGGAGAGGATTAATGGAGACTGTACCTTAAAGTCCTCTGTTTTCATTAGATAAGTGTTCCTGATGGCCAGATGCAAGGACTCCTTGTCCTGGAAGGCTCATCCCTTTCTTGGGGGAGCACCGATTGATCAAACAGTCTCTGGGAGTTGGGATGCTCACCTTGGATAACTCGGTATGATGAAGTTATTATTTTAGAAATCCATTTCATTTTTCATTGATATCAGCTGCCTGAGAACAATAAGAAGATGGAAAAATTCAGTGTTTATCATGGCTACTGGCTCAATCTTAGACCTTATTTACAGTAAAATAGATGCCTGATTCAGAGGTAGTGATATAAGGGGTATCTCATAAGGATTTATAAGAGCTCTTCCTGGTAGCTGCTGTGGTCTCACATGACACCCCAATCCCTTATCTTGAATAAGTATCAGCTGCAGTGAGGGTAGCACTTTGCTCAGAGATGGCAGAAGAGGGCCAATATAATCAATTTGCTGATTACAAACAGATCTTAAGAAATGAGATCATGACATACTAATCTTTCAAAGGTGGATGCTCTGACTGGCATGGGAAACAGCATGGGGCAAAAATAGCTGCAATATAATCTTAGTTTTCATCTTATGGTCATCTGCCTATCACATCACAATACTGACCTACACATGTAGATTGATCATGGGCCCATTCCTCAGTCTCTACCTCTCTCATAAGAAAACTGACTGAATTATTCATTTCAGCAGAAAGTTTATGATATCTCTAGTGGTCACTAATATGCTTTTAATGCAACTATTTGTTATGAGAGGAACATCAAAAAATTCCTCCATTAAAAAGGAATATACCTTTTCAGTAGCACATAGTATATACACAATACTTGACCATGTACTATGGCATAAAAACTTAACAACAAATGCAGAAATGCTGAAATAATAAATTAAACTTTCTCAGATCATAATGCAAAAAATATAATCAATAAGAGTTTATAGAAACCTAAACTAAAGTCAAAGAACAAATCATAGAAACAGTCATTGATTTTATTAAATCAGTGTATCAATGTATCAAAACTTATGATATATAGCCAAAGCAGTACTCAGAGGAAAATTTTTATCCCTGAATGCTTATCAATAAAAGAGAAAAAAATTAATTGGTCATACAACTAAAAAACTTTTAAAAAAAAGAACAAATTGAAAATACCCAGTTAAAGAATAAATTGGAAATCCTGAAAATCAAAAGGAAATTAATAAAACTGAAAATAAAAGAACTACTGAACTAATAAATAAGACTAGGAGTTGGTTCTATGAAAAGGACAAAATACATAGAACACTGATTAATTTGATTAAAAAAAGAAAGAAAAGAATCAAATTACCAGTATCAAAAATGAAAAAGGTTACTTCACCTCCAATGAAGAAGAAATTAAAGCAATCAATAGGAGCTATTTTTCCAGTTACATGACAATGAATCTGACCATCTAGGCAAAATGAATATTTACAAAAACATAAATTGCCCAGATTAACAAAAGAGAAAATAAATTACTTAAATAATTTCATCTCAGAAAAAGTTGAACAAGACATCAATGAACTCCCTAAGAAAAAATCTCCAGGGCCAGATAGATTCACAAGTGAATTCTATCAAACATTTAAAGAACAAGCAATCCCAATCTATCTAAACTATGTGGCAAAATCAGAAAAAAGGGAGTCCTACATTAAATTCTTTTTTATGACACAAATATAGCACTGATACCTTAGTCAGAAAGACCTAAAATAGATAAAGAAAATTACAGACCACTTTCATTAATGAACATTGATGCAAAAATCTTTAAAATATGAACAGAGACTACAATAATATATCAGAAGGATTATTCCCTATGACCAGGTGGGATTTATACCAGGAATGCAAGGCTGGTTGAATAGTGGGAAAACTATCAGCATAATTGATCATATCAATAACCAAACCAACAGATATCACATGAATATGTCAATAGATGCAGAAAAAGTCTTTGACAAAATACAACACCAATTCCTATTTTTAGAAAAATTTAGAAAGCATAGGAATTAAGAGGCCTTTCCTTAAAATAATAAGTTGTATCTATCTAAAATCATCATCAAGTATAATCTGCAATGGGGATAAGTTAGAAGCCTTCCAATAAGATCAGGAGTGTATTAAGCATTCCCTTTATCACCACTATTATTTAATATTGTACTAGAAATGTAAGCTTGAGCAATAAGAGGGCAAAGAAAAGGAGGAACCCAAATTCTTTGTGGATATGATGGAATACTTAGCAAATGAGAGAGAATCAATTAAAAAACTACTTGAAATAATGACTTTAGCAAAGTTATGGGATATAGATTCCACAGAAATCATCAGCATTTCTATATACTTCCAACAAAGTCTAGCAGCAAGAGATAAAAAGAGAAATTCCATTAAAATCAAAAGACCAAATAAAATAAGTGGGAATCTAGTTGCCAAGACAGAGGAATTATATGAGCACAATTACAAAACACTTTTTACACTAATAAAATTAGATCTCAACAATTGGGAAAACATGAATTGCTTGTGGGTAGGCCAAGCTAACATAATAAACATGATAATCCTACTACAATTAATTTACTTCTTCAATGCCATACCAAACTACCAAAAAACTATTTTATAGAAGTAGAAAAAATTGCAAAATTAATCTGGAAGAACAAAAGATCAAAAATATCAAGGGAACTACTGAAAAAAAATGTGAAGGTTGGTGGCCCAATTGTACTCTTAACTCAGTAATCATCAACCCTATCTGGTACTGCCCAAGAAATAAAAGGGTGGATCAATGGAATAGCATAGGGGAGGGTAAATGACCTCAGCAATCTAGTGTCTCATAAACCCAAAGATCCCAGCTTTGGAGATAAGAACTCACAATGTGACAAAAACTGCTGGGAAATTTGGAAAATAGTATGGCAAAAAAATTGTCATCAATCAATATCTCATATCCAATATAAGCTCAAAATGGATATGATTTAGACAAAAGGTGATATTATAAATAAATTAGAACATAGAATAGTTTACCTGAGAAGAATTTATGACCAAAAGAGATAAAGAACATTACAAGATAGAAAATGAATAATTTTTATTATATTAAATTTAAAAGGTTTTATAGAAAAAAATACAACCAAGATTAGAAGGGAAACAACAAGGTATGAAAAAAATTTATAACATGTTTCTCTGATAAAGGTCTCATTTCTCAGCATATAAAGAACTAAGTCAAATTTATAAAAATCCATGTCATTCTCCAATTGATAAATGGTCAAAGGATATGAATAGGCAATTTTCAGATGAAGAAATCAAAGCTATCAATAATCATATAAAAATGTTCTAAATCATTCTTGATTAGAGAAATGCAAACTAAAATAACTCCCAGGTACCACCTTATACCTATCAGACTGGCCAATATGACAGTAAAGGAAAATAATAAATGCTGGAGGGAATATGGCAAAACTGGGTTTCTGGTTGAGTTGTGAATTGACTTGACCATTCTGGATGGCAGTTTGGAATTATGCCCAAAGTGCTATAAAAGAATGCATACTTTTTGATCTAGTAATACCTCTACTAAGTGTGTAACACAAAGAGATGGGTTTTTTTGTAAATGAGAAAAGACCTGTTTGTAGGAAAAAAATTCAGGGATGTCCCTCAATTAGGGAATGGCTGAACAAATTGTGGTTTATGATAGTCATGGAATACTTGTGTACTGTAAGAAACGATGAACTGGATGATTTCAGAAAGTACCGGAAAGACCTATGTGAACTGATGCAGAGTGAAATAAGCAGAACAGGAGAACATTATACACAGTAAATGAAATCTTGTGGTTCAAAAAATAAAATTTGTTTTATTCTCATTATCCATAATCTATTTCATTAACTTGGTAATTAATCAGAGCTTTCTGGCATCTCATGTCTTACACTACCTTTGTATTCTCTATAACTTCTAGAACAGCACATGCCACATACATAGTCTATGTTAAAATTATCATTTAAGTAATTTACAAATTGTGTAACTTTGGGCAAATCACTTCCTACTTTCTCATCTGAAAAATGAGGCTAACTGGACAAAACATATGGAAAAGAATTTCAGAAATCTACATTGATGGTCCATAAGGAAGACTTTTTTCAAGTCCCATTAAAGACTTACTGGATTTTTTTCAGTCATGCTTGAACTTCAATGTTACTTCCTTTCTACTCTCTACTACTATTCCATTGGAAGCCACTCATTTGTACTTCCTTTTAAAATATCCCATTAGTAACAAATACAATTTATAGCATGCTGGTCAATAAGAAAATCCCTCAAATCCCCAATACTATGTGCCAATGAAGGCTATTGTCAACAACTACAATATTATAATGCAAAAATACAAAAGACATTATACCTATAGAAGAAGGCTGGGGACTGATGAGAAGATCCTCCTGAACTTGCTCACTTCTGGCACTGTCTGCTTGATCACTCAGGAAACTCTGAGATGCACTGGCAGGCTGGCACACTTCCTCCTGAACTTCTTCATCACTGAAGCTTCCCACTTTGACCCGTCCATCTTCTTCAGTAACCAGATGCTAATTAGCCTTTGTACTCTCACGTGTCATATCATCACTTTCTTCTAGCTGCCTCGGAAGGGCTTCCTGGGATTTTCTACCTGGTTTGCCTTCTCTGACTGAAGCCTTTGATCAATTCCAAATGGACTTCTTTGTGTCCAGGGAAAAGATCATGAAGAGTCAGCGGATTGATTTCTAGGCTCTGAATAGGAAGCTGAAGACTAGGAGAGAACTTGTCTGTGCACTACACTTCAAGAGACATAACTAGGTCGCTTTTCTTTCTCCAGACTCTCAGCAGACAGACACAGTCCTTTCTACCACACTGCATTGTGAAGACACTGGAGAAAGACTGCCATCTCGAGATCTTGCCCAGCCTCTAGTCCCTTTTCTTGTTGGTTGTTGGGTGTATTCCACAAAATGCTTGATTTCATGAACTCTGAGCAGTGCTGGCAACACTAAAATCTGTATCTAGCTGGCTGCTGCCAGGACGTCAATAATATTTTCTGTATAAACACTCCAAAAGAGAGGGGAAAATCTAGTAACTGTCTCTTGCTGTCATCCTCTGCTTGGCCAATAAGTTTGGTGCCAAAGAAACCACAGCAAAACGCTGCCGGTACCACCTCGTGAGCCTGATTTTGTCTTAGACACCAAGAGGTCTATCCCAGTAATGTCCATCATTGCGAAGCATATTTAACTTTCCAAGCATCTCCTGGCTGTGGGAAGGGGAACTCTGAGTCCATGTTTTCACACCCATCTTTTCCTTCCTCTTCTACAGATGTTCTTCAGTGACGCTAATGAAGCAGACGTCCTGTGGGAGAAAGTGAGGGTGCGAGTGCTGGCCAGGCAGTCGGGTCCTGGTCCTCTGCTTCCTCCTTCTCTTCCTCACCCAACCTAGGTGACTTTAGGGGCGGCAGCGACAGCCCCCAGGGTGAGCGGGCGGAGCGCTGGGTTGATAGCTGGGCTGAGTCCCTCTCTCTTTCCCGGGCTTTTGGCGGAGGGGACCCTATTTCGCGCTTCTCTGCCTAGAGCCATGGAGAGGTGGGAGGAAAAAAAAGAGAGTGAGCAAACCACCCCACCCCAACCGGCCACCTCTTGACCTTGGGGACTGTGGCTGGAGAGGAAATGAGAGAGGCGGGACGTCGAGCTTCTCCTAGAGGCCGTTGTGGGAAGTTGGCAGTTGGGGTAGTGTGGAAGCGCCTCGCGTTATCCCGGCAGGATCCCAGCGCCTCCACTTCGACTGTTGCTGCTCCGTTCGAAGAGATTTTTTTTAAAGCATCTAAATTCTTAAATGAAAGTTAAATAAGTCACTGGAGGAAATCGACAGTAAAATTATGATTTAACCTAACTCTCGCGCAGAGATAAAATAGAAACATAAATTGAACAAGACAAAAGATAAAGGGTGAATAAGATTTTAGAAAAGTTAAATATAGACTTCTGGAGACAATGAAATGGGAATAGAAAGGAGTATACCAATATCTAAGTTATGTTCCATGTCTTCTCAAAAACTTACCATATTTTTAAGTCATAATTCATAAATAAATGCTTAAAAGTGCAAATATTAATGACATCTTTTCCTCATTATAATACAATCACATTACATTCAATAAAAAGACTTTGAAGCACAGGTTAAAAATTAATTAGAAACTAAACAAATATTAATGTGTAACTCCCAACAAAAATTATAAAAAGAAGAAAATTATTAAAGATAATGACAACTAGATTTTGTGGGATGAGGTTCAGTGTGTAATTCCTTCCTTCTTTCTTTCTCTCCTTCCTTCTCTCCCTTTCCCCTACCTCCTCCTTCTCTCTTTATGCCTGCAGGTAAGATCACTGTTCGGTAGGGTTTGGAAAATAATATTCTATGGAAAAATAATAGAAAAATTACTTTTTTTGCTTCCATTTTCTCTACCAAGGGAAATTATCTTTGCCCAAGAAATATGTAATTTAAATGGATTATCAGGGAATTGAAACCCAAGGGTAGTGATCTGAGCTAAAGGGCTTTAGGACCTTGGGCAAATGTGAGACCCATCAGAAAGGGATTATAGAATCCTAAATCTAGAGTTGGAAGGGACTTCAAAAGCTAACTAGTCTGAAATCCTCATTTTACAGATGAGGAAACTGCAGAAGTTAGTTAAATAGGGTGCCTAAGGTATCAAGTAGAAGTGCTGAGATTTGAACCTACCTCCTCTAACTCTACACTCCAAAACCAGCACACTTTCTATGGGAATATGTTCCTTAATGGCTTTTGTGAGTCTTTATATATTTTCTGCATTTTCTTCAGTATGGAATAAAGGCTGTCCTCTACTTCCCTTCTAATTTTGGTTGCATTTGGTTTTGTTTGTACAAAACCTTTTAATTTAATATGGTCAAAATTATTCATTTTACACCTTGTAATATTATCTATCTCTTGCTTGGTCTTAAATTTTTCTTTTCTTATAGAGCTGACAGGTATACTATTCTATGTTCACTTAATTTACTTATAATTTCCCTTCTTGTATTTAAGTCATGGTAAGGGTTTAAAAAAAAAAAAAAAGAATTTTTAGACTATGAGAGAGCAGTCATTTGGAAAAGATGGAGAATGAGCCTTCAGTTATTTTTAGAGAACTTAATAAAATGTGCCTTTGTATTGAATCAGAGCCAGTGATTACACCACAATGTACTTATTAATCTATAAATATTTTTAAATTGGCTACACATATTTAATATTTTTTGTTTTGCCAGGCCTTGACAGGGCCAGTTAGGTTACATGACAAAAACATCATGGAGACCTGTAATGAGAAGAGATAAATGCTTTTGGGGGAGCAATTTTATCTAAACCAGTACCAAAAGAGTTTAATTTTATTAATTGTTTATTTCCTCCCATAATCTTGTTATTAACCTGACTGCCATAATGAGGGACCTAAAGAACCAAATCTGTGTATCTTGTTTGAATTTAGTAAAGGGATTTAATTTTTTTTAATTATCTGCCTAATTGGTTATCTGCCTAATTGCATTAGGGGTTATAAAGTAGGGTCAGTTTACTTGGATGGGAAAGAAAAAAAAAAACTATTACTTCAATGTAGTTGATATCCTTTTTTATTTTAGATGCATTTAAAAACATTATTCTGAGAAGGGGTCTATAAGCTTCAACAAATTGCCAAAGGAGGCCATGACACAAAAAATGTTAAGAACCTCTACTATAGATCATAAAGCTGCATTTGGGGCCTAAGAATGTGCCTTCATATAGAATTAAAACCTGTATACTGTGATGAATTTATTACTTGGTAAACAGTTATTTTAATGTGCTATTATTTGGGTTCTGAATTTAGAACTTGAAAGACAGAAGCTATGTCAAGTTTTATCCCTATCCCTCCCTCCCTGCAGTGGATTATAATGTATTTACCTTCCTTGTAATACAATTTTTTGATCTAGGAATTGGGATAAATGGTAGGAACATAAGAGTGAAGGAGAACCTAATAAAAAAATAATTTGAATGTTATCTGGGTGAAATATTGAGAATTACTTGAAATAAAGAGCTCAATTGTATGAAAGTTTGTTTTAAATTTCTTTTTGTTGGTACTGGACTACTGGGTTTAAATAACTTTACTGAACTTCAATTTTTATTGAGGGTCTGCTATAGGTGTGGTCCTTTGAGAAGACCTCTGGAATTCAAAGTGACTTTTAGAGACTCTTGATTCCAAAGCCTTCATTTATTTTATTTTATATTATTTTATTTTTAAGATGAGGAAATGGAAGTCCAGGATGAGGAAACCAATTTGCATGCAGTCACAGCTTTGACTACTACAATACATTCCCTAATCTATGGTCTATAATTCTACATCCATTTCCTTAATGGATCTAAGAATGTGTCTATTATTTAGGACTTCTAAACCTTCAAAGGCTAACCTAGGAAATGAATTGATGTTGCTTACTAAGAACTTCAAGTGAAGGCTTGGTGGTTGGAGTAGCCAAGAGATTATGCCTTAAGGCTATTCTCCTGGACAATTGTCAAGTTATTTAGAGATAAAATAACTTTTCTCTTTACCTGTATAATCTTTACTCAGTTATCCTGTGTTGCCTTGTGCTAAACTGCAGGAAGATCTCTCCCTATTTTCAATAATACATTATTTTTTGCACTGTAGTTTCTTTTTTTTCTTTCCTTTTTTTTTTTAAACCCTTACCTTCCATCTTAGAATCAATAAAGTATATTGGTTTCAAGTGGAAGAGTGGTAAGGGCCAGGTAATGGGGATTAAGTGACTTGCCCAGGTTCACACAGCTAGGAAGTGTCTGCAGTTAGATTTGAACCTTGGACCTGCCATCTCTAGGCCTGGCTATCAATCCACTGAGCTACCCAGCTGCGCCCTGCCCCCTAGTTTCTATAGATGACAAATTTATTTATGAACCCTAATCAGGTAATAAGAAAGAAGAGAAAATATTGAGAGCAGCTCTCTTTGTGGTGGTAAAGACCTGGAATTGAAAGGGACATCCATCAATTGGGAAATGGCTAAATAAATTGTGGTATATGACTGTGATAGAATACTACTGCATCATAAGAAATGATAAACCAATTAATTTTTTTACAATTTGGAAAGATGGGGGCCATTGCCATTAAATGTAGGAAGTAATGGAGATAGACAATCAGTGTAGGGAAGGGAGGAAAGATACCTCTGGAATCATAGAACCAGAATTCAAATCAGGATTCACCTTTTTATGATGATTCCTAGCTGTGTGGCCCTAGGCAAGTCTCTTAACCTTTTCTGATTCATATTTCAAGAATCCCTAGCTCGCTCCTGAGGTACCTTCTAGCTCTGAAACCTTGTGATTAACTAACAAATTAATTAATCAAATTTGCCTTTTCAGTTATTTCCAGATCACTGTCAAACTAATCCTTAACTTATTTAGTAAAAGGTTCAGGGAACTAAGTCAGTGTGTTATGAAAAATGGGGAGTTTCAAAGAAGGAGGGTATTCCAGGCCAAAGATCCAGCAAGAAGGGAGAGATTAGTAGGTCATAGGGTTAAATGGACAGGGTTTTTTTGTTTGTTTGTTTGTTTTTTTAATTTTAAACCCTTAACTTCTGTGTATTGACTTATAGGTAGAAGAGTGGTAAGGGTAGGCAATGGGGGTCAAGTGACTTGCCCAGGGTCACACAGCTGGGAAGTGTCTGAGGCCAGATTTGAACCTAGGACCTCCTGTCTCTAGGCCTGGCTCTCAATCCACTGAGCTACCCAGCTGCCCCTGGACAGGGTTTTTTTAATGGATTTTTACCCATTGTCAAAGCTTGGGGCAAACTTGAGCTGGTCAGAAGATGAAGCGAGCAGCTACTGCTACTGCTGTTGCTACAACCAATTAAGCAGTACCTCTCTGGGGCAGCAGACCCAGGAGGATGAGCTGCCTTCCATCACCTTGACTACTTGGATAGAATTCATCTCTGGCATACTTAAAGGTATTTATTGTCCCTATTTATAGATGAAGAACTTGAAATTCAGAGAAGTTATTTGATGTGCCAAACAGTTTGAAAAACATCAGAGAGAAAACATCAAAGTTAGAATCTGAAGCCACGTCTCATTTTAAATCCAATGCTTTAGCAAAGAATTGGAAATTGAAAGGTTATCCATTAATTAGAAAATGACTGAATAAGTTGTGGCCTAAGATTGTGATAGATGACTACTGTGCTATAAGAAATGATATGCAGAGTGAACTGATGCCAAGTGAAATGAGCAGAAACAGAAGAACATTGTACACACTGACAGCAATACGTTTTGACAGACAATTGTGAATGACTTGGTTTTTCTCAGCAATGCAGTGATCTAAGACAATCTCATAGACTCATGGAAAATGCCATCCTGCCCTTCTAGAAAGAACTGACAGAGTCAGAATATATATTATATTTCAATTTCTTCCTGCTTCTTCTTTTCCATTTAAGATCTCTTCCATAAAATTACTAATATGGAAAAACGTTTTATATGATTGCATAGAAAAAAACTAAATCAAATTGCTTACCGTTTCAGGGAGGAGGAAAGGTAGGCGGAAGGGAGATGGATGGGAAGGAGAGAATTTGGAACTCAAAACTTTTTTTTAAAAGGATTATTTTAAAATTTTTATGCATTATAAGGGGAAAATAAAAGATTAAAAATAAATCAATAAAATATATTGTATAGTATCATGCTGTGCGCCCTTGCTCCCTTGTTCTTTCCTTCATCTCTACCCAGATAAGAGATATGACACAAGGTAGGAGCCAGTTAGATGAAGAGATAAGGGAAAGAAAATTTTCTTACATGGGTTGGTATCTGGGAGGTGAGTTGGGATTGTGGGACAAATCCCCATAGAATCTGAAACAGCATAGCCAAGGGACAATTAGTAGAGAAAGCATATATACCCCTTGGCTCAAAGGGCCAATTCCACAGGGCTCTTTCTTTGTTAGTGGGGGTTGATGACTCAAGAAAAGAGAGTCCCTGGTTTTTCTTCTGTCTTCCAAAATCAAAAGAGAAAATGCATGATTCCAATCTCTCTTTGGGTACCTGGAATGAAAAAAGACAGGGAAGAAGCTGTCATAGTGAGAACCTGGTAATCTCTGTTATGTCCCTTTTCTCAGCTTACTACACAAAATTTCCCTTTGGGTAAGATCTGAGAATCCCTTGAGTCTCAGTTATCTCTGAACTAAGAAATCCTGCTCTCAGTGGGAGAACTCATGCATTCTGTATGGTCTGATATAAATTCTAGGTATATTTTTTCTGATTTCTATTTTTGCTATGGGCTTGGATAAATGTGTTTATATGTTTTGTGTATTCACTGTCGAACTGTCATTTGATGGGAAGGGAGTCAAGCTTTGGATATATAGCGTGGGACATTTCTTTTCTATTAAGGAATAATGGTTAAAAAGAAAGTAGATACATTTCTTGCCCTTTATCCTCTCTCTGAGGCCTCAGCCTTCTGCTTCTCTTCTTCACAGTAATCAATGTCTTCCTTGGAGAAAAGAAAAGGATAAGATGCTGGAAATATACAGATTCTTGTTTGACTGTGACCTTCATCTAGAGGGACTCATTTGTGCACACATAATCTGTGTGAGCAAAACCAAAATCATGCATTGTGCCCACTTAGAACATGTAAAAAGAAGAGGTCTTATATAAAGAAGAATAGTGGGAGAACTTTCAGAAACCAGATTTTTGCTCACTCAGGAAAAAAGATGGCTTATTCACTACTTTTTTTCTGGAATATTGGAAAGTGAAGAATATCTGCTCCCCAACTCCCATGGGGAAGATGGAGATTAGGGTTCTATCCCTGATCTCTTTTGAAGAAGGACCATAAAAAGGCCTAATGATGAGAAGACCTCCAGGGCCCTCTCTCTACTGGTGCTAGAGGGGGAGGTGGGCTTTGGCACTCAGCTACTCAACCTCCTCCCCTCTGGCCTTTGGTAGACAGAAGACCACAGGGCCTCACATTCAGTAATATGCCTAGAAATATGTTTTTTAAACCCTGAAGGGCACAGATGCAATTTGGGGAAGGTGCACTGAGAAGGGCTCCAAAAGGCAAAGGAGGAATCCACTTTTGCTAACCAATTTTCCTAAGTAAATTTGTTAATCCTGTGGGAAATGGATAGACTGAACACACACACACACACACACACACAATACACATATGCACATGCACGCATATACATAGGCCTACACATAAGCACGTGCATGTGCACATATATGTGCCATAAGCATGCATGTACATCTGGTGCCTGTACATGGATGGATGGTTACATATATATATGTATATATACACACCTATATACACCTATATACACTTACATTGTACATATATGCCCACAGAGAGAGAGAGAAGCAACATGGAGTAGTGGATAGGGAGCTGGCCTTAGATTCAGGAAGTCCTATCCAGGTTCGAGTTCTGTCTTTGATACATACTAGCTGTGTGAGCTTGGGCAAATCATTTTACTTTTTTAAAACTAAGATGTTTATTCAATGCAAATCTCCTCGTGGATACAGATATACAGCTACAGATAGATAGGCTTCACTGAATGAAAATAAATTTCCATGCAAACATATATAATTAAATGAAAAATAACAGATTGGGGAAAACTGATGGAAAATGTAGTAGCTTAATATCTAAAACATATAGGAAGTAGTTAAGTCATAATGGTAATTAATTACTAGTTCATAACATTTTAAATAAATTGTAAAAGGACACAAATAGGTTATTTTCAAAAAGAGGAAATTGCCAATCATCACTTAAAATGTTTGATGCAAATTAAAACAAAAGTGGAGACTGGAGCTTTGTATATGAGCTTGTGTGAGGGTCAGAGTTGGTGAGAGCCTGGGAGAAGAGAAACCTTGATCTGGTTTCCAAAGTTGAGAAAGAAAAAACATCAGTTGAGATTCTCTTCAAGTCTATGAAGAGAAAGAATGACTTTGGGAAGAAACCAACATTTAGAAGTGGTGAGATTTAGTACTCTCTCTTGGTTGAACTGAGATACATCATTCCCAGCAGAAGAATTCAATTACATTGAGCATTGTCTAGAATATTCTCTACTATATGCCTTTTTTGTTTTCTGCTTCCTATCATTTTAGATAAATGTGTTTTTCTTGTGCTGTTTGCTGGAAGTGTTTATTTTGGATTTATTATTTGAGGCAGTGGTTTCAAACTCAAATAAAAACAGGGGCCACTAACCTATATGTAAGGATCCTCACAGGTCAACTGAAAACTTTGATTTAGATTTAGAATTTAATTTTGATTTAGAAAACCCCTACATTTCTGACCTTCAGTCCTTGATGTGGGACCCTATCGGGCACATGCCATACCCAACCTCCCTGTTCTCTAGTCTAGCCCTCTGATCCCTTCCTTTGGTACTTAAGAATAAATACCAGGACTGATAGGCCATGTTCTTTCAATATAAAATTCCTGGGGGAAAAGGGGAGGGAAGAAACAGAAAGGAGTGTTACTGAAATAACTCCACCTCTGAGGTGAAATTCAGGAGTCTCACTTAACTCTGAAAACTTCTTGGTATTCTGAACCTCTATTGTCCTCATGATCCTTCAAGGAAGCAAAGTATGAAAGCAGTGGCTTTGCACAAGAGGGAATGAAAAGCTCCTGATCCCAACCAGACATCTCTTTGGCAAAGTGGGCATCCTTCCCCAGTGAAGTCCTGCTCCCTCCCAAAGCACTAATAGGAGTCCCAATAGCAGTCTCTTTCAGTCCTCAGTTTTTTTCATCTGTAAAATTAAATTCAGACACATTTATCAAACATCTACTTTAGGATACAGCCTGGGGATTCAAAGAAGAAAGAAGAAAACTATTACAGTCTGACCTCTAAGGTCCCAGTCTTATGTGTGTGACTTGTACACAGATTGGAGGTACGGTGGATAGATAGAGTACTGGGCCTGAGGTTAGTAAGAGCGAGTTCAAATTCAGCCTCAGACACATTTGTTGTATGACCAGGGACAAGTCACTCAATTGCCTCAGTTTCCTCGACTGTAAAGTGGGAATAATAACAACACCTATGTACCTGAGAGGGTGGTTATGAGAATCAAATGGGATAATATTTGTAAAGTACTTAACACAGTGATCTGGCACTTAAAATGCTTATTCTCTCCTTCCCCAATGATAAGTATAATCAGAGTAGATGCTGACAGAATGCTGTAGAAGAATGAGGGAGTCAGAAGAGTTAAAATTACCCTAAGGTACTTTTTGGTTCCAACATTCTATTGACTCAGTGCCAAAAAAGCAGCCCCTCCAACTACCCCCTGCAAACTTTGCTCTTTAGAAGGAAAATCTCTTTGCCACCTGTCTTGCCCCTCTGAGGACCATGGCAAACTCACGGGGTTGACCAAAACATAGGGTCTTGGGGAGAGGGTTTGGAGATGATGTGCTCCTTTGTAAGGGCCAGACTCGTGGTCTGAAGGGCATTAGGACCGTGGGGATCTCTTCCACTCTCCTTCTATCTCTTCCTCCCACCCCCTCCACTTCGCTCCTTTTTCTGTTCTAAAGGACTGAACAGTGAAACAAGAGCTAAAACAAACAGCTGTGACTGAGAGCCAGCCAAAGCTCAAAGAAACAGAAAACCCTGTTCGTACTGCACCCCCACCCCCACCCCTTTTCATCATCCGCCCTCTCCTCTCATCCCCCCCACATCCCCTCCTCCCCTCTCTATTCACCCCAACCTACCAAGCCAGCTCTTACCTAATTACTCCGGGTTCCCAGACAGCACTGGGGTCCTCAATTTGAGAAGGATCCACGCTAATGCCATCGCTATCCTGACGGTCGCCTGGATCTTAGCCACTTTCTATTACTTATGGCAAGACAACAAATTCCACTTAGCATCCTCCAGCCTATCTCCGAGCAGCAGCAGAGGTGGCAGGAACGGACAGAGACCAGATGGTAAGCTGGAAATCCACAGAGAAGACCAGACTATCCCCTCATTGTGAATAAGTCCCCGTTGGCAAGAGGGGGCTAGATAGAGCCCAGTCTCTCTGCTCAGTCCCCCTTTAAGTTCATTCCATTCTACACTCCTCCCGCCGCCACCAGCCCCCAGCAGAATGTCTGAGAGATTGCGTGGAGCGGGGCGGCCGCAGTGTGAGGCGCTATCCCAAAGGGACAGCAGCGTCAAGTTTGACAAGAGAGCTAGTGCTGGCTGGGGCAGCTGCGAGCTTTGCCGGATCTTCCTAGTCTGTATTGGGGAATTCCTCCGTTGTCATGGCTACGTTTACAGTGATGGAAAGGGGCTGGGCTTGGGGAAGAGAAAAAAAAAAAAGAATTGTTTGTATTGGGGCTAAGGGGGAAGGAGGCGGTAAGAGTGGCTCAGAGCAGGGACAGTGCCACCTTCTTTGAAGGGAAGAGTGACAAGAGAATGGGGGGTGGGGGCGAGGAGGAGAATTGATAGGCTGGAGAGAAAAGTGTCTTTAGGCGGCCAGGCTAGCACAGGTTGCTGATGCTCGGGCGAGGGACGCGGCAGCTCTCCCAGGCGCAGAGAGGAAGGGGGGCGGGAGGGGGCGGGGAGGGGAGACTAGGAAAGAACCCAGCGCGGCGCTCTTCTTTGATCTCCCGCTGAATTTTGGCTGAACCCGCTCTCTCCAGACGCTCGCTGCAATGGGGTAAGCTCCGCTGGAGACCTCGGCAGCCCGGGCTTGAGCCCACGGGAGGAGAGGAATGTTCCATGCGTGGAGTTGGCTCGGGGCTCCAGCCAGGCTGAGCGCTTAGATCGCAGCAAGGATGGCATCCCATTTGCCAGTCAAGTTGGATCTTTAGGACGTTTAGCTCCCGCAGTTGGCTCGTTTACGGGACAGAGCCTTGCAAACTCAAGCATCTTTTTCTGGGTTCTTGTCCCCCGCCCCGACTCCCTGTCCCAACCGCCATGCGTCTCGTGTTTAATGATGAGGGTGATGGTCTGTCTCTTAGTGCTCATTCCTCTTTCCTCCAGATTCTCAGCTGGATGGAGCTGAATGGGTAAGAATCTTTTGACTTAGCGGAAGTTGCATCCTCGACTCTTGTTACTCTCTCCTTTCCTCCCCTAAGAAGTCTTGGGGGGTCGCCCATGTATTTCAGCAGTGTGAGGTTGTGTGCCTTTGTGTGCGCGTGGCTACTCCACGTAATGCACTCCACAGGTCAGACGTGAAACATCAAAGCAAACTTATAAACAATGGCAGTGTGTTCTAGGCTGGAGTGAGGAGGCAATGAGGGTGAGTCAGGACTTCGAGGGGATACTGTCCTAGCTCAGTTTCCTCCACCTGACTTCCCTTGAGGCCCTTTGTTATAGTACTGAACCTTCCGTTGGCCTGCAGAGGCATCCACTGACCCCCTGAACACCACGGACTCTGTCTTCTGACATGGTGTGCTGGGGTCAAGACACTTGTGGAAAAATCAGGCTTTCCCTCCACCCTAACACACACACACCAGGTCTGAAGTTTTGGAGACCTTAAGGGGCTTCCAGTTTAAGATGGAGCTTTCTGACTAGGAAGTGTTAGAGGAAGGAGTGGGGGTTGGGGAGCAAGGACAGGAGTAGGGAAGATGAAAACCAGAGATATGATGGGAAAGGAGCAGGAGGTGGTGAAGGAAAGAACTAGGAACCTAGAGAATCTCAGAAGAGCATTTGCCAAGAGAGGAAGGTAGGAACATCTTTTTCCATGTGTGGAGTAGAATTTTGGGGGTGCTTGCACCTCTAGAAATCACTCTAATGAGCAGACCGGAGACTTAGAAGGTAGCAAAGAAAATGCAGCCTTTTTTTTAGGAAAAGGGGAGAGTTTGGGAGCACTGTGGTGAGTGGTCTCTCAACAACAGTGTCCAAAGATGTTCACCTGAATTCAGAATTTATAGGAATTTAACACAATACTTCTCTTCTTATTGCCCACCACCTGTATGTAACACAATGTTTTTGTATGTTATATTTCTTTATCTTGTTCCTCCTTAAGTTTTTCCCAGGACTTCCAAGCCCATGAGAGCTTGCCTTAAATTTTCGATTTCTAAGTTGAGTCAAAATTTAGGCATGTCCAAAGGCATTCAGGCTGAAACATTTAGGACAGGGAGTTGAGTATAATTGAAAGATTTGTGTGGGATAAGTTTCAATGTGTAATTCTCAGAGTAGTATTTGACTTGTAACCCCAATTTTCAAGACCCCTGAATATTACTATTCCTTAGACTAAATCTGCCCCCGCATTCCATAAAAGTTTCAGTTTTCCTGACCTATTTTCAAAAACTTTGAGAAGAGTTTATGTCTAGTCTGGGGAACTTGCCAACTCTAGGAAGAGAGGCAAGATAAAAAGGAACAGTAAGTTTGGAAAGTATCTTTATGGTTGCAACCTGAAAATCCCATGTTAGTCACAGTTTGGTTTTTGTTTGTTTGTTTTATCATGGGGGTCTTTAGGGATATATAATGTTGAAAATCACACGCTCAAGACTATAAATGTCACAGCCCGCCCTTTGTGTGGGATTGGACAGAGGGAAGGAAGAGAATCTTGCTTCAGGATTATTATAAAATTCTGTGATTTTACCTAGAAGAAGAGAGGACATTTTTGCCCACAGCAAGCTGCTGGTGTGGGCAGAATCTCACACCCCCTCCCCGCCCTTCTTGCTGTCTGAAGTTTTCTCTGAATAAAGATACTTTTTCTCTGCCATCATCTTATCAAGCCTGCTGAACATTCATTGGAGTGATTTCTGGGTGTATTTGCCCCACTGGAATTCCACTCCACACAGGGTGTCAGTTGCCTTCGTGACAGTTGGAACAAATTGTTCTCATCCTCCCTCCCATTCCACTGGGAAAAGTCTTCACATGCTTGGAGTGGACATCCCCCTCACTCACCAATAAGTTTGAGGCCTGTCAGTTACCCTTAACCTGGTTTAACCCTTCTGCTGAGATAATTTTACTGGCATGTAGCATCCGATACAGCTTCTTGGATCCACAGATGAGAGCTGGGTGAAAGGTGAACTCCTTCGACAATTTGATGAAGTTCACAGTAAGACCCCTTCGCATAATAATGTTTTTAAATGAATCAAATGAAATACAAGTGATTGTGAGGGATACTACTCTGCCATAAAAAATGATGAACAGATTAATTTTGGAAAAACACAAAAAGACATAGATGAAAGTATTGAGTGAAATGAGCAGAACCAAGAAAACAATATATATAGAAACAGAAATATTGTTTGAAGAATGATTTTTGTATGTCTACCTCCAAGGAAAGAACTGACAAATAAAAGTAAGATATGGTTTTATTAATACATATATCTTTTGTCAAATGATGCCTTCTCTAATGAGAGAGGAGGGAAAGGAGGGAAGGAGTTGTAAGGGATGAGGCCAGTGTGTAATGCTCAGAGTAATATTTGGCTTGTAACCCCAGTAGTTTCAGGACCCTATTTAGACTTAATGTTATTATCCTTTGGAATAAAACTGCCACCCCCTTTCTATTTCTTTATTTCAAAACTTGGGTGAACAATCTACTCCGGAACAAGTTCAGGAAGTAGTGATAACAGGAACCGAGGGGAACAAAAATTGGTAAGCCATGCAGGGAGGAAGGAAAAAGTGTTGGAAGTTTGGGGGCCTGATAGGGGAAAGGGAAGGAGGCTTGTGATGGGAACTTGTATATATTGCCTATTTGCTGCTTATTCAGTGGGCACATCTTTCATGAAGAGGAATAAACAACTGCCTCTTTTTACTCTTACCTTCTGATTCCAGGTTTTCCTTATTTGAGTGAGTAGGATACTGTTGCTCATTTTTGAATGAGACACTTGTCATCAGTTTTGCCTCACATAGGGGGATGACTTTTTAGATTTAAAGTGCTCTTCTGATTGCTGTTCCTTAAAGAGAAAGAGGTACCCAAAGTTTATATTTGCAGGCTTGATTCCTTCCCACTAAATACTAGTTACACAAAAGACCTTCACAGTAAATATTAAGTAAATGTATTTAACCTCTCAGATTAGCAAGTAGAAATCTGAGAATCAGAATTAGAATACACCAGAAAATACATAGTGAGAATAAATAATAGTTCAAGAGCAATCTTTCAGCCCAAATGAGAAAGAATGAGAGACCCCTTCTCACCCAAAGGAAAATTCTTCAACGTCTCTAGGAAAACAAACTGGAAATCAGGGACATGTACAGCTTTCTCCTACATATCTGTTTTCAAAAGTCCATTCTCTTTTTCAGTGAAGAGTCTGGAACCACATGTGCCTTTTGAATTAGGATATAAAGAATGTCTCTCCTCACCAAATCTCTCACCCAGGCAAGCAGCATTGAGTTACCATTTTCTCCACTAATAAGGGGAGACTTTTGCCATCCCTTCAGGCTTGAAGCCTAGGTTATATTGATACAGTGTTAAGATGATGTAGTGGATAAGATGTCAACCATGGAGTCAGGAAGGCTTAGGTTCAACTCTGTCTTTGATATACCTTGGCTGGGTAATCATGGATAAATCACCAACCTCTCTATTCCTGAGGAATCTTTCTAAGATTCTAAGTGGGGAGACAGGATGTAGTGGAAAAAGCAGTGTCAACATTACCACCGTGATCTTTATTGGTATATACTATATTAAACTTCTAGAATGAGGCAGTGTGATGTAGTAGATAGAGGGACAACTCTGCAGTCCAAGAATCCAGGCTTAAGCTCCGGATCTATCACTTGCTACTATTTGTATGACTTTGGTCAAGTCGAAACCTTTCTGGACCTCAGATTTGTTATCTAAAAATGAAATAGATGACCTCTGAGATCCCTTCTACCTCTAAATCTATGACTCTCTTAGTTACAGAAGAGTTGACAGTTGGCCTTGGTAGAGAGACTCTCCCTACTGGGCATTCTCAATGAAATCATGGATGTGGACAAAAATAAAACAACACAAAAAACTCGTGAAACTTGACATTATATTGCACTAAGCTTTTTGTGTAACTCAGAAAAAACAGAACCCCTTTCCCCAAAGAGTCTGTATTTTGGATAGTACTACCAATGAAGACAAAGTCTGAAGGAAGAGAAATCTACTCAGAATTTGTAAGACTCCAAAAGCCATTCCCAGAAACTCTAACTGTTTCTGTAGGCATCCACTCCTAACATTTTCTAATCTGGTATCTATAAAAAAAGTACAGACATCATTTTAAAGCAGAGTCACACACACACACACACACACACACACACACACACACACACACACAGAGCTTTCTCATGGATTGTTTTAAAACAGAGGAGAATGAAACTGGAAAATGAGGGTATGCCCTTCAATTGGGAAATGGCTGAACAAATTGTGGTATATGCTGGTGATGGAATACTATTGTGCTCAAAGAAATAATAAACTGGAGGAATTCCGTGTGAACTGGAAAAACCTCAGGAATTGATGCAGAGTGAAAGGAGCAGAGCCAGAAGAACATTGTACACAGAGACTATGTACACGATACACTATGGTAAAATCAAATGTAATGGACTAGCAGTAATGCAATGACCCAGGACAATCTGGAGGGACTTATGGAAAAGAATGCTACCCACATTCAGAGGAAGAACTACAGAAGTAGAAACACAGAAGAAAAACAACCACTTGAACACATGGGTTGATGCGGACATAATTGGGGATGTAGACTCAAAATGACCACACCAATATAACTATCAATAATATGGAAATAAGTCTTGATTGGTGACACATGTTAAAACCAGTGGAAACGTGTGTTGGATATGAGGGGGGTGAAGGGGAGTAAAGGGGAAAGTAAAAACATGAATCATGTAACCATGGAAAATTTTTCTAAAAAAAATTTATTTAAATAAAAAAATTAAACAGAGGAAAATGAAAAAAGCAGCAACAATACCAAGATTCTTTGTTGACCCTAAGGTGATACCCCAACATTTGATTTCAAAGTCCACATTGAGAGAATGGCTGGTTTATCTTGAATTTAGCTTTGCATTGTCTATATTTGTTTGCAGCTTGCCTCTCCCATTAGATGGTAAGCTCTTTAAGGGTGAGGAATGCCATAGTTTAGCACAGTGTCAGGCACATAATAGGCTCTTTTTCAGTGTTGATCAATTGATTGATCAATTTGAAGTCATAAGCGAAATACTTATCAAACTTGAAGGCACAAAGCTAAAGACAGCTACTGTTTGTTGGATGAGGATGAGGAGTCAAAATCTGGAGAGATGGGCACAGCTAGGAAGGGCAGTGAATAGAGCACCTGGCTTAGAGGAGTTAGGAGACCTTGTATTTAACGCTGGCTTCAGACATTCCTGAGCTGTGTGGCCCTAGGCAATCACTTAACCCCAATTGCATGGCTCTTAAACTGATACTGACAGAAGAAGTTAGGTGGTTAAGAAAAAGATCCAAAGAAATCCTGATCAACTAGAATGGTGAGCTGAATTTGATAAGCTGAAATTCAGTTATAGATAAATCTCAAGTCCTAAACTTCAAGAGTCAAATGCACAAACAAATGGGATACAGGAAATATAGCTAGAAAAAAAATTATATGAACAATTTGGGGGGATTGAGAGAATTTGAAACTCAATGGGTCTACTGTGGAATGGCTACCAAAAGAGTTAATGTGGGAGGGAAAGGTGTTAGCCATATTAATTATTCAACAAGTCTTTTGTAAACACCTCTGGTATGAAGACTTGCAGAGTCTTTTTTAAGGCTGCTCATCCACCTTCAGTGTCTACCTTTCACCCAACTCTCACCTTTGTCTCCAAGAAGCTGAAGCATGTCCAGCAGTCACACTCTGGAAACACCATGTCAGCAGATGGGTTAAACCAGATTGAGGGTAACTAACAGTTCTCAAACTTATCAGTGAAGGAGGAAGACATCTATCCCAAGAATATGAAGACGTCCCCTGGTAGAATGGGCAGATGGGAAAAATTTGTTCCTAAAGCCATGAGGGCAGCTTGAGACAGGTTCTATGGAGTGTCAAGATCATCCATTGCATCCTAGGCCATCAAGAGATGCCCTGACTTTTGTCCTGCCACTGAATTTCCATGACTCTGGAAGAGAGAGAGTGAGGCTGACAAGGTTTTGCAGTTCTGCCTCAGCTCAATCCAATTAATTTCCAAGTCATCAGCCTGTGATGGTATTGGTCCTCTTCAGAAACCAAGGAGAAACAACTTTAAGCACCAACATTGTGCTCCAGGTACTGTGTTATCTATAGGCAGGCTCTAGGTTAGAATCAAAGAATAAAACAATTCCTTCTTGAAATGAGCAGGACTGGAGAATGCTGTCAATCAATAAGAATTTATTGACCACATGTGGCAGGCACTGAGTTAGAGATACAAAAACAAAAATGAAATAATCCTTTCCCTCAAGGAGCTTACAATCTAGGCAGGGAAGACAACAGGTACATATATAGAGCCTTAAAAATAGATACAAGGTAACTGGAGGAAAAGGCACTAGAAACTAGGGAATGAGGAAAGGCCTATTGTAGAAAATGTTACCTTAATTGAGCCTTAAAGGAAACCAGGGATTCTTAAAGGCAGAAAAGACAAAAGAATGTATATTCCAGGTATATCCAGGGGGAACAACTTGGGGAAAGGCAAAGAGATGGAAGATGAAATGTCCTGTATGAAGAATGTTAAGAAGGCTACTTTGGCTGTATATACAAAAATATACAAACGGGGCAGCTGGGTAGCTCAGTGGATTGAGAGCCTGGCCTGGCCTAGAGATGGGAGGTCCTAGGTTCAAATCTGGCCTCAGACACTTCCCAGCTGTGTGACTCTGGGCAAGTCACTTGACCCCCATTGCCTAGCCCTTACCACTCTTCTGCTTTGGAGCCAATACACAGTACTAACTCTAAGATGAAAGGTATATATATATATATATATATATATATATATATATATATATACAGACAATGATGCAATTCCCTACTCCCTATTGTCAAACAGAAAATTCATTGTTTTTCTATCTAAGACCTTATACATCTAGCTAAGTAAAAAGCTACATGTTTTGCAAATATAGACTCTCATTTATCTATACGAGGTCAAAAAATCATATCAGTTTGTGAATTGTGTATATGTCTTTTTGTGTAGTGTTGCATGAAATACTTATATCTTCTCCAGATCTCCTCTTCTTATACATATTGCCTGAAGTTTCTCTTCTTATTTGCAAGTCATGTAAGTGTTGCATGTCTCTAAAATATGTAAAATTAATGTGTTTTTGCTACTGCTGCACTTTATCTTACATTAGTTCTGGATTTTGTCTATCCACTTCTTATATGCAATATTTATAAAGTTCAGTGTCTTTGTTGTCTATGGCAGCTTTGCACAAACTGTTTTTCTTCTTTCTGGCAGCTTTTCTTCTCGCTTTTCCTCTGGGCTGGTACTCCTTTTTCTTCATTCCTTTCACTTCTTTGTTACATTTTGCCTATAGTCTTATTTTTGTCTGTTGTTTGTGCTTGCCAGTAGTCAAATTCCTTTTCCTGGAACTGTTTTTGGATTTGGGTTTTCTTTCTCAGTACATTATTTATTACATTCATTTCTAATTTGATCTTCTGTATTGGTGTAATATTTTTCAACTTTTTCATGAGAACAGTGGATCCACGCATTTTTTATTTAACTTGGTGTAATCAGTAATACTTCAAATGGACTTTGTTTCTGTAGCTGATTTTCTGTTAACGTTTTTCACATACACTTTGTCCCCTGGTTTTGATATTATGCAATGAATAATCCAACAGTGTTGTTTGTTGTATCACACCCATTTCATGCAATTCTCTTATCCTGGTTTGCAATGCCTGTATATATTTTGCTAGCTGACAGTCCCCTCCTAACATAGAAATGTAAGACGGTTTGCAAATTCTTCCTTGCCAAATTACATGTCCATACAACATCTTGAATAGAGAGAGATATAAATCCTGACTCGGCCTTGTTCAAATATGGAACAGAACTAAAAGTAGTATTTCTGTCCATTTCAAGTGAGTCTCTGAACACACCTTGCCAATGAGAGTCTTAATTTCTCTGTTAAATCTCTCCACTTGACCCTAACTTTGAGGATGATATGGTGTGTGGTAACTTCCTTCTATCCCTAGGTTTTTATAGACTTCATTGAGCACAGACTGGGAAAAATGGGCTCTCCGATCCAAATCCAATTTGGATGGAATTCCAAATCTAGGGATAATTTCCTTTAATAGAACTTTTGCCACAAATGCTATATTGTTTTTCTTGGCTGGAAAAACTTCTGGCCATCTAGTCAGTCTGTCTATTATGAGTAGGCAATACTTAAACCCTTTGTCTCTAGACATGTTTATATAGTCTATTTGTATGTTTTCAAATGGAGTGTAAGCTAATGGTCAACCTCCCAAACCTTTGTTCTTATACCCTACCACATCTTCTGCTACTTCAATTACCCTATCAAGAAACACTGTATATTGAGCTTAATCATATCATTGATTTAGATGAAATTTTAGAAACATTTCAGTCAGTACAGTAGATACAGAAAAGTTAAA
This sequence comes from Gracilinanus agilis, assembly GCF_016433145.1. Taxonomy (NCBI): domain Eukaryota; kingdom Metazoa; phylum Chordata; class Mammalia; order Didelphimorphia; family Didelphidae; genus Gracilinanus; species Gracilinanus agilis. The sequence continues at coordinate 455,363,030 of NC_058131.1, forward strand.
AAAATAAATCAAAGTTCTTCTGGGCTAGTTACTGGTTTTCCCTACTGAATCTAATTTAGTAGCACAAAGTAATTAAAATTAATACATTTCTAAGCCCTACTGATCCTATTGCCTGTTTTTTAGTCTTTTCTCTTTTTTTTTGCTGCTTATTATTATCTTCTTAAATACTAATAGCATACATTTACATTACCATTTCTTATCAGTATTTTCAAATTTGTTTAAAATTCAGGGAAGTGTCTAGCAGACACCTATGGACATGTGAGAGACTTTAAAACTACATTTCCCATGATTCCTCATGGCAAACAGGAAGTATGATGATGTAAGAGAGGGGTTAAATCTCCTGGGTGAGGAGGAAGTCACTCTCTTAGCTAGCAGGCGCGGGATGATTTGAAAGGTAAAAATGGCGGAGGCAATGTGAATTCTTACAGGCGTGTGGCCTAATGATTTTATCCCTATCAGCATGGCTTTAATTAAACTACTAATTTCTATATTTATATCAGTCTTTATTATTTTTAATTGTAACAATAATGGCAACCACACGGTCAAAATTTGAATTCTCAATTTTCTAGATAGCCTAAGAAGAAGCCATGTGGCTCTAGGACCCAGAGTCTCAGAAACGATGTTTTTCCTCGCCCAGTCCTCTCCCAATTTTCCCCAGCCTAGAGGCTGTTTTATGGAGAAGAGAGACAATGGTTTTAATTGCCGCTGGGCTGCGAATTATTTTGCTCAATGCCCTGGGCCTGGTGGCCCTTGCAGACACTGACGGACTGCTGGAGCCCAGCCAGTATTGTCTCGCAGCTGATCTCCTTAAGTCCTGACCTGGTCTCCCTTCCTGCCGCACCTCGAGCCTGCCAGTCCCCCAGTGCCTGTGATCTCCGCCGATTTTCCTGACTCGCCAGTGCAGACCATTTCTGTGGATCCGGAATCCTGAGATTTCCAAGGAGCGACCCAGTTCTGACTTGCCAAGATCTTCGGAGACTTCTGCCTCTGCTGCTTAGGATTTAGTATTGTCCCCCCCCCCACCTCCACTCTCTTGGTAATGGCCTACATTCTTGCCTTTCCACGTGTTTCTCTAAAGACCTAATTTAGGCACCCCCCCATTCCCCCACAAGCTCTACACGTGGGATTTTCTACAAAACTGACCTAAGCTTTTCTCTAGCCCCGAGCCCACGACCTGACCCCACATGGACCTAGCGTCTGAACCTTGAACTAGCGTTTACCCTTAATTGGGCCTATTGGCCTATTGACTCCCATACCTGCTCAGAACTTTGAACTTTAAAAAAAACCCTTAAGCTCAGCACAACTCAATCAGAAGAACCTTAAATTGAACCAGAGGTGGATTTTTAAAACCTCAGAACTCAGAGTTTTAAAGAGACTGTATCTTACTGTATTTTGCTAATTAGTTTTGTGAATTAATCTTGCTTATTTCGTTGATTTTCCTGTTGCACTGAATCATTTTAAGTTAATGAAGTTTGTGGCTGCTAGATTAATTCTGTTTGTGATTTTATTGTAACTCCCAAATAATGAGAAAAATCTATTAGAACTGGTAAGAGGTTTTGACCAGCTTGTTAATCTGATACTCACATTATATTTCCTACACATTTTTAAAGTTGTAAATTGCCTTATGTATACTGGATTTATAGAGCACATGTCTTTTAAAATTTATTCTGTCTTGGTAATTGTATAGAACCTTGGAAGTTTCCATGCCTTGAGAATTAACTTGTAATTTTACAAGAGATCTTTTTAACTTTTACTTTAAATCCTAAAGAATTGTTGTCTTAAAGGATAAGCTTTTATATATTTTATTATAAGAGAAATTATTGCCTTAAATGGGTAGAAGCATAAAATTTCCTACCCGGGATTGTTTTTTAAAATAGGAAGCCAAGGAGCTCCTGTATATTCTTTTTTTTTTTTTAAACCCTTGTACTTCGGTGTATTTTTCTCATAGGTGGAAGATTGGTAAGGGTGGGCAATGGGGGTCAAGTGACTTGACCAGGGACACACAGCTGGGAAGTGGCTGAGGCTGGGTTTGAACCTAGGACCTCCTGTCTCTAGGCCTGACTCTCACTCCACTGAGCTACCCAGCTGCCCCTGTATATTCTTATCTGAGGATAATTTAGACCAGAAGATTTTTTTTTAATATCAGATTTTGCTATGGAAGCAATAACAGAGTTTGTTGAGAAACTCTTAGCCAAGATTTAAAAGTTATAACAAGTATATGATTTTTAAACATCATGGTTTATTGTTTTAAAATGTGCTACTGGAAATTATGGTACTCTATTTGGATGTATGTTGTGAATCTGCTATTTGTAAGATCCATTTTCTCTCATAGAAAGATCTCATTTTGGGGTAATAAAACCCTTCTAGTTATAAGCTATATATATATTTTTGATTTTTAAAACTTTTTAATTAGAGCAATTGATTTTTCCTTTTTCTCATCTTGTACTGGAAGTACATTTATAATCATTATTTATCCTTTTTTCTGATTCTACAGCGATATAAGCTTAATGCAAATACCTGAGCCTGAGACTGAGAATATGGGACTGTGATTAAATGCCTGTCTGATTCCAGAAGAAGGGAATATAAAAGCCATTAATTAGTGCTAAGAAAGCACATGGTCAGAGACTTGTGTGTTAGTTAAAATCACCTGGGGTTCTATTTGGAAGAATTGAACCTCAATATAGTGTTTGACAAACTTCTATGGACCTGTAGGGGTCCTTAAAACTACATTTCCCGTGGTCCAATGGGTTTCCTGTTTTGGATTACATATTCAAGGTGAGGGACTCTTTTAAATAGGGGGGAAGTGACTTTGAACTTCCTCTTTAGCTACCTGAGCTTGCGGAGAGAGGAAAAGTAAATGGCTGATGTGAGGTTGGAATAGGTTTCTTACAGGCGCGTGGTCAGTTTATCTTTATCAGCATGGCTTTTATTAAACTACTATTCTTCCTTTTGATCTCGGCCCTCATCATTTTTAATTATAACACTTGACTAAAAATATCTGCATGGATTGCAGGAGTTCTATGCCAATACTTTAGGGCTTGGAAATTGGGGTTTGAGTCCTGGAGTCCCAGTCTTTTCTAAAACTTTAGAGGACATGGATCCCCTCAACTTAAATTCCTAGGCCAGCACCTAAGATTGGTTATTTATTTGGCTCACTTCCCTAAAAGGTTGATGGCAGATCAGATCAGAGAGAGACATTTCCCTTAAGTCCTGGCCCTGAATGGGTAATTGCAAACTGCTGAATTCACTTTAATTAAGCCTTGATTCAAAGGTCTAAGTTTATTTCCCCTACATTTTTTGCACATTTTACATTTCATTCACAAGTTAAATTTTTCTTCTTTTTTCTTGAATTTTATTCTTTTTCTTTTTCTTTTTTTTTTTGCCAATTGATTTCATACAACCCCCGGAACTCAGCCACTCATCCTTAGCTGACCTGAGGTACACTTTTCAAAGAAAAAATGGTATATTTAGAATTTACCTCAGGGGGATGGGATGTGTATTAAGTTTTTTTTTTTAATTAAATAATGTAAAAATATATTATTATTTAACTCTTTTAGGAGTAATTTCAGGGGGAAATGTATATTTCTTAGAAGAAAATGTATGTTTTGTAATCTATAATGTAAAGTTTAAATTCTTTTGAGAATAATTTCAGGATAAGGATTTTGCCATCTCCCCAGAATCCAGACAATGAACCTGTTTGGTGAAAAGACCATGAAGATTCCTGAAAAGCCTTCACTGTACCATGAAGACCAAAATTTGAACCTTGGGGTGCAGTTAATTGAATTTATGGGGAGTTGAATTTAAGTTGAATATATTCTTTTAATAGTACATGTTATGCCAATAGGGGACTGCCCCCAAATTGTTTTTTTTGTCAATGCGGCTAGTTATCCATTTGTTTATCCATTTATTTTATCCCCCAAATTCCTGAAATTTATAAGTTGTCAATGTTTACAGATCCAGCGAAGAAAAAAGGGCCAGCCTTTTTTTTTGCTGGACCTCAGGGGGAAATGTTTGTTTCAAATTCAGGGAAGTGTCTAGCAGACACCTATGGACATGTGAGAGACTTTGAAACTACATTTCCCATGATTCCTCATGGCAAACAGGAAGTATGATGATATAAGAGAGGGGTTAAATCTCCTGGGTGAGGAGGAAGTCACTCTCTCAGCTAGCAGGCGCGGGATGATTTGAAAGGTAAAAATGGCGGAGGCAATGTGAATTCTTACAGGCGTGTGGCCTAATGATTTTATCCCTATCAGCATGGCTTTAATTAAACTATTAATTTCCATATTTATATCAGTCTTTATCGTTTTTAATCATAACAAATTTCTTTATCTTTTATCTCATTTTTTAAAACTCTCCCAACAACCTATAAGGATAACTTATTAAAACATTGCCATTTTATGGAAAGATAAACAAAGCCATTTAGAGGTAAAGTGATTTAACCATGTGATAGAACATTGCACAGCAATTGGGACTGAAACAGAGCTATTGAAAATGAAAGTGCAATCTCCATCCCTTCTTTGCAGAGATGGAGTACTTTCGGTGTGGGATATTGTCAGCCTTAGTTAATGTGTTGCTTAGTTTTTCTGAAATGCTCTCTCATTCTGCTCCCTCCTTTTTTGATTTTAAAGTAGAGGAGAGGAAGGATATCGTTGGAAATGAAGGAGATAAAAAAAAATAAAAGATGTCAACAAAAATGTTTTTTTTTTTAATTCAAAGAAACATTTTTAAAATCAGGTCACTGAATGACTTCCTTTTCTATAGAGGTAAATATGAGTGGTGGCAGGCTTCTTTGACTAAGTTTATAATGTGTTCCATCATAAAATGTCTTCAGTCTGAAGTTCTATCCCCCAAATTCATCTTACTAGGCTTGAATGGTTGAGATATTTACAACTCAGAAGAACATTTATTTGAGAAAAGACAAAAATGAGTTAGTGGATAACTTTGAAAGAGAAAGAACAAAAGTTCTACAAATATCTTTAGGACACTGCCTTTCCTAAACACATGAATTAAAGGGGTGTCATACTTAAGAACAGCAAAGAGACTAGTCCACTGGGTCATAGAGAATGTTGGGGTGGAATGGGGAGGGGGCTATGCATAACTCCCCTAGAATATGCAGGGGAGGGACTTTATTTTGGGTGATGCTGAGAGCTCTTTTTTTGGAGTATTTTTTAAAAGGAGATGGTAGATGGAATTCCTTTTCAGGTAGCATCTCATTAATCTTTAAGACATTCTTGAAAAGTAGTGATAAAGGAAAATAGCTAGCTCTTATCTCCACCATGTTGTTCAGCTCTTATAATCTGACTTTGTCATTGCATCTGCTTCCTGTGCAGCAAGAGCCAAACCCCAAAGTTATGAATCCACCTATGCTAAGCAAGCTGGAAATCCCCTACTGAAGGTATAACAGACTTGTGCTGACTGAAATGGGGACCCAGAATTTGTAGACTTTTTGTTCCTCTGGGCCCCCGGGCATAAATAAAAATCCTCTTTCTCATCACCAGAGTGGAGTTTGTGTTTCCCACCCACTATTTTTCTACAATGTTTGGTGCATTGGCTGGCAAATCCAACCTCAAGGCTCAAAACCTTTGAGCCACTGCTGTGGGCAAGGTCCTATGGTGCCTGAGGGGTTCTGGCTCAGTAAGAGTGGCACCCCCCTGCCACTTTGCAGGGTCCTTCCTGAGCGAGGTCCCCAGGGCCACAGATTCACCTGGCCTACCAGACTCTGGGTGAGAGAGGAAACAGTGTCAAGCCAAGATTAGAATGGGGGAGCCAAGGCCATAACCAGGCTCAGCCCAGACAGAAGGGAAGGCTCATCACTTCCTGCCAGTTTCAGGAGTCCCTGAGGAGGGAACTATTTAACCTCTGGGTGCATGTGTGTATATGTATGTGCTGTGGTTCCATGGCACACACAATGAAGTCTGAGTATGCCTAACCCTGATTCTTGTGGTCACATCATATGGCACAATAGCTGGGTGGTAACCCAGATTCTGCTTAGGCAGCCTTAGCCAAGACAGACCAAGTTCCCATGAGGGACACGAACAGGAAGGCATCTGTCTGTTGTCCCACAAGGGACATCCCCCACCCTTGTCTGTGGACACCACCATTCTCTTAGGAAGTTAGAGGAACCCCATCCAGGCCAACTGTCTTGGGTTGTATGCTCAAAAACTTTAGAAAGGGTTTTAATGGAGATTATGGAGTGAAGATGACACCGGGAAAACTCTGTGTCTTTTGTGAAATAGACTGACCCACCTTTGGCCCACCTTTCTTGCACAGTTGTATCTCTCCCTTTATAAATCACCTGTCATTGTTCAGTGTATTGCCTGAGCAGTAAATTCTCCTGAGATGACCCATCCCTGAAGATGCTTTCTGAAGATGAAGTGTGGTAGCTATATCTAATCAATGTTATTAATTATTATTGTAGAGAGAGAAACTGAGGCAAGTGAAAATAACACAACTGAAATTTTAAAAGGGGGGACTGTGTGTGAAAAGATTAAGTATATAATTCTCAGGGCAATATTCAGCTTGTAACTCTAATCTTTTCAGAACCCCAGCAGGAGTTAGTGTCTCCTTTCAGAATAGACTGTCCTACCCTCATCTCTAACACAAAAGCCTTTTGGCCCTTTGGCCTGAGTGGGGCAAAATAACCTGTCTTTCTCATACGAAGTGTTTTAAGACTTTGCATTTAAGGGGGCAGCTAGGTGGCTCAGTGGATTGAGAGTCAGGCTTAGAGATGGGAGATCCTAGGTTCAAATTTGGCCACAGACACTTCCTAGCTATGTGACCGTAGGCAAGTCACTTAACCCCAGTTGCCTAGCCCTTATCAGTATTGATTTCAAGATGGAAGGTAAGGGTTTAAAAAAAAAGACTTTTCATTTAAGTTTTTCCTTTAAGTTTGTACTCTAATAATTTTAAGAATCAATCTAGCAGTTAGAGCAGAGGTCGGCAACTTTTTTGGCCTTGAGAGCCATAAACGCCACATTTTTTTAAATGTAATTTCGTGAGAGCCGTACAGCGCTCACAGTGTCTGCTCCTGTAACAGTACGCGCTCCTGTAACAGCAACTGAAAAAAAATTGACTTTATGGCTCCTGCAGAAAGAGCCATATCTGGCCCTCAAAAGAGCCAGATATGGCTCCAGAACCATACATTGCTGACCCCTGAGTTGGAGATTAGGATTTCCCCTTAAATTCTCATTAAGCTAGAAAATTTCCCCCTTCCTTTTTCTCTGAACAAACACTTTACTAGCCCATTTTGCCTACCTAATTTAAATTCCAAAGGTGCTTTGAATATCAAAAGCCTTGGGTGATTTAGTACTGTTAAAGTGATTTTCTTAATCTCTCCCTCAGTCTACTTAAGAGGCAAGAGAGCAGGATTTCTCAGTAGATCACAAATGACAAGTGTCTGTGAGCCAAAGCTGAAGATTCCATTAACAGGGAGACCAGGACAGAGAAAAAGGAAGCAGCACTTGACAGGACTTTCTGCCTCTGGATCTAGAGCCAGCAGGAGGAGGTCTATCTCTGAGGCAAGGGTGATTGGCAATTGGCTACTAAATTGGGTGATAGAAAACTGATTGAAGGGTTGATGTTAAAATATTTAGAGTTAGGTAGTTAGTGAATCATTGATAGAGAGAGTAGGCCTGGTGTTTGCCAGGCAAGAAGAAACTATCCTCATGTTATAGGGGTACAAATGTTGGGCCCTTTGGTTCAGGAAGGAAACCTTTCTCAAGAATCAGAGGACTCCAAGCTTAGCTTAAAAGTAAAAAAGAAAGATTCATTAGTTGTTAGATTTAAAAATCAGTCTGGCAGTCTACTGAACTATTTCTGGCCTGGGCAAGCTACCCCCAGCCCCCAAGGTTTCCCAGCACAGTCTTCCTTATCTTCCCCTATCATAAACCTAAAACTGAAGCTATCTTATCTGATGAATATTAACCTTCTTGAATGTTTGTCTATGTTTGCCTGCTTTACAATATTTGCCAAATGCTTCCAGACCCCTGACCTTGAAACCCCCCCCCCAGATGCTTCCTGACCACCTCTCCCTGACACTACCTTGATAATTATGTATGTACCAACCCCCTTCCCCAAACATTTCTATATAAACTCTTGGCTGAGAATTCCAAGGGGTCGTTCAGGCACTCCTCTCTGCCTAGCTACCCTAGCTATTATTGCTAGTAAAGAATGAGCCTCTTCTTGCATATTGCATTGTCAGTGTGATTCTTCCTTCGGCCATGAACCTGGGTTAGGTATTAAAATTTGGGTACAACATATGGGGGCTCGTCTCTCATGGCCAGGAAAGGACCCACTGCCAGAAGAGCCAAGAGGGCGAGGAGATCTGGGGTTGAGTGGCCCGTGCATGTGGTTGTGTGATTGTGTGCTTGCATTGTATGAGGAAGGAGCCTACCCCAGGCCCCCTTCTGCATGTGTGTGGATGTGTGATTGAACTGATGGGGAAGGTGATGCCCTGGTAAGCATACAGCTAAGTGGTTCGGCTTGCCCCGCCACTCCGGGATTGATACGGAGGAACCTAAGCCAAGCTTACCAGCCATGGGCACCCCTTCTACCTGTTTCTGAGTGAGGACTGGGGAAAGTACGCAGTTCCTTTTGATCCATGTGGCCAAAGGTCGGAACTCCTGGGAGCAAGTGCTGTGTGTGATTGGCAGGACACGTAAACCAATTGATCTCTCTATTCCCTTGGAATTACTACGGGAACTGGTGAGTTCGAGGCCTCACAGGACCCCAAAGCAAAAGGTTCAAGTCCTGTCTTTGGAGTCCATCCGGTTGGTTCGAGTCCAGCTGGATTTTCTTGGGGATTGAGGCCCCAAGTCAGGGGTTCGAGTTCCCTGAGGAAGGCCAGTGGACGCACTGGAGGTTGGGAGGAGAGAGAGGACTGAGGCAGGATCCCCACATTAATTGTTTGGGATTTGTCTGGGCTCCCCCAGGCAAGTGAGTGTGAGTGTGCGCACCTTTGTCTTGTGTTGTCTTGGTCAGTCAAGAATCTGTCAGGTTTAAACCGTCCTTAGTTCGTCTTTTGTGTGTCCTGGCTGGGTCTGTGTCTTTGGTGTTATTTCCGTCCTTATCATGAGCCAGGGAGAGTCAAACTGGTGCTTGCTGGTTTCCCCAGCTTCAAGGCGAGTTCAGAGGGGAAAACTGCAAACATTCGGCAATTCCTTCCCACATCTACATTTCTAACCTCCCAGACTGGAGAAACTGTGCTGCTGGGGCTGCAGACTTAACAGTTCAGACTGGAGGAACTGGGCTACTCAGGCAGTGGACAACATTTGAATAGGGAGAGGATTCCAAATAAACCTCTCAGACCTGGCGGCAGATTTAACATCTGAATAAGAGAGGATTTGAAAGTTCAAAGTTCTTTCCTTAAGAAATACAGCCAGCCTAATGAACAGCTCACTTGCAATGCCCACTGTAAACAGATAGCAGTTTGTTTAGGTGCTACAAGAAGCATTTGTTAGAAATCACAGCCAAAAAGAGACAGGTTAGGTCAATCAGAGTGTAAAGCACAGGGAGAGTTAGGGGACAAGGAAGTCAGCTCAGCCAATCAGATGGCTGGTCACTGTACCTGAGTACCCTCAGTTGAAGGGACAGTGTGCTGCAACTGTTTTAATGAACTTTCTCACAGCAAGTGTTTTCTTTTTAACCATGGATCCTAAAGAACTGATTTTTTTTCCTTTTAAAGCATGCTTGTCATAAGGTTGTATGTTTTTGTTTATTGTTGTCTTTGTCACAGTCTCGTCTCTATGTATTCTTAAATTGGATATTACAAAAAAAAAAAAAAGAGGGGGAGTTGAAAGATTCAACTTCCTACAGTCAAAAATCCTCAGCAGAGGACAAAAGAAAATATCTGTTCAATGATTTTTCCTCTTTCTTCCTTTGGATGGGCCCCCAAAGGAGTGAAAAAGAGAAAAATTCAGAGCAGAAAAGGGAGATTTTACTCCACAATTGGAAGCATTTTTACTTAAGATTTGATTTTAAGGGTTGAGGATTGCTAATGATGTTGATATGATACAATGTAATTTTATTTATTGTGGTAACTGTCAGTCAAATGTGAAATATTAACCAGATTTTATTGAGCACAAAAACTCATGGTTAGAAGTTTGTTAAGCCTTGGTTTCAGTGAATTGAGAATTGTCTAAATGTGGTTAATAGCCAGTCTGACACAGAGAGGAAATGTTTATTCTATAAGGTTAAAAATTGTATTGGCTACTTTGTAAATGTAAAAGTCATTCAGAAAAAGTTGTAATGTTATTATTGAGAACTTATTCTAGAATTTAAACTTGGGATTTTAAAATGAGATGTTCTTTTAATGTATGTGCTGTCAGAACTAGCAACATGTAATCATATGATACACAAGAAGTTTTTAAAGTGGTTAATCTGTGCATGGATTTTAATAATACAGGTACTGAAAATTTGGTAAAAATGTGTGCAATGTCTAAGAAGGAATTTGTGATCTAGAGATTAACATGCATTTAGACTCAAATTGCTAGAAAGCAATGATGAATGAATACAAAATATGTATGCATTTGGACTATAAAGAGAATTAAGTTTTCAATAGGTTAAGAATATATGATATGCAAACTGTATGAAATTAACAAGAGAAAATTTGACCAGCCCAAGAAGCTAATAGGATTACATACAATTAAATATTGTACCTTTCCTCTTTTTTCAATAATGGTAAAGGAAGAGAAGCCAGAGGAAATAAGAGTAATTGATAAAGAAATAATAGGTGTGAATTCTAGAACAAATGGTAAATCAGAATAATATTGATGGAATTTAATCAGTTATGTAAACAATGCTTTGAGGTAAAAGGAAACTGAACTAGAGGGTCTATTCTGTTTAAACAGAGGTCTGAAAGGAATAAAAGTAAATGGCTTTGAAATTCAGTTGTTTACATACTGAAAGATTGCTAAAGGACTTAAAGTTATTTGGAAGTTGTGGAGTTCAAACTAAAGTTTGTTGAAAATAATTTATTATGAAGATTTTGGTACATGCTAAATTTTAAATTGTAGGTGATCTCACTTGGTAAAGAGAGATAAGAGACAAGGTTGTCAAGTCATAAAAACCTAAATCAAGCCAGGCAGTCTTAGGGTAAATTGCTCATAAACCCTTCCTTGCAAACAGGAAGGAAAAGAAAGAAATACTTTTAATTTTTGATTACTTTGATACTTAGGAACTGATATAGCAACACAGTACATAAGATCTTAAAGAGTTTAAAGATGAGTATATTTTAATTGTATACTTCAGAGTTTTAAAGAGATGTTCAAGCAAGTAAAAGCTGATAGAAAAGTCATGGATATCTTGTAAAACAGGTTCTTTTTTTAGCAGTACAGTTGTTATAGGGGTGCAAATGGTGAACCCCTGGGTTCGGGAAGGAGGCCCTGAGGATGAGAGGACTCCAAGTTTAACTTAGAAGTATCCTTTTCAAAGAGCGTGGACATGACTCCTTGCACTCAGGCATTTAGTGAGTGGGGGGTCTGTCTGAGATCCTCTGGGCTTAGGCTATCAAGATGTGGCCAGAGGTGTATCTGTTTAAATTGATCAAAAATATTTTTTTAGGTTTATGGTTTTCCATATCAGTGTATTAAAATTGACTAACTTCATTATTACATTTCACTTCCTGCTCTTGAAAATAGATAAGCAGCCTGCTGGTCAAAAGGCTTTCTTTAAGGTTTATAGTGCTTAAAAGGTTTCAAATCTTGTAATTGAAAATAGACCCTGTAATACTACATGCTTTATGATATTCCTTTAAGTGTGACTTTTATGTAAATTGTTGCTAAAACATGTGCTTTAAGTGTTGTTTGAATGTAAGCAAAAGCTCATTGTAAACCTGACTGTACCATGGGTTTTGTTCAATACTCAGTGGTTACCTCAGTTTACCAATTTGTACTATGAACTGAATCTTATAATGAGCACTATGCTAAAGTTACTGTGTCTCAATTCTTGGGAGTTATTGATTAGCATTTGAAGGGATACCAAATGGTATGTTTGTTTTTGTGATGGTAATAGGGAGTCAGAGAAAGTGAAGAGGTAAGGTGTGTTGTGTTTGAATACAGAAGAAAGAGAGACTTGGATGTCCTGAGTATGCAGATTCATGATGGGTAAATGGAAGTTGTGTTCTGCTTTTGAAGCAGAGGGTTTGAGGAAAAAAGAGAGAGGAAGAAGGAGAGAGAAGGAGAGATGAAAGAGAACAGATAGGGAGGTGAAAGAGAATAGATAGATGTTCTACTCTTTTAATTGGATCCCTGACCTAGGGATAATTTCTAAAGTTAGTGTATATGGTGTTGGGAAAATCATAAATAGTTCTGGAATTTCTCTTGAAAGTTACACTGAAGAGATTCCTGTATGGCTTGTCTTAGTCTTTCAGATGGCCCAGGTACAGGAGACGATACAGCCCTGATTTATATTTACAGTGGAGCTACTCAATCCAGCACTCCTGTTCCTTAATTCAGGTTTTGTGACTAAAGTGTGATATGTTAATTATTGCCAAAATATGTAAGAATAACTGAGTGATCAGCCTGGTAGGGATGTGAAAGGCTTGTTTGAGGGTATGGAAATTGTTTCCAGAATGCTGCTTAGCAGAATTTCTCTGAGCTGTAATGGGAAAGACTTGTCTTTTAAGGAAGGAAAAGGCTTCTGGGATCCAGTAGTGATACAGTGCAAAAGACAGAGAATGTTCCGTGATGGTTAGAGAGGCAATTCTAGGGCTCAACTTGGACTGGACCTCTTCTGACCATCTAGGCTACTAATGCTTGAGTGACACAAGGATGGCATGAGCCAGTGACAGCTTTGGCCTACACATGGAGCCCCTCACTATGTGTCCCTTGGGACGTGAGGAAATGCTTTCCTATCTGCCTTCCCTTTTTGGAGCAAGTTCCCATAATCAGCACTTAATGCAAATTGTAAATTAATGTTTCCATCTCCCCAAACAACCTATTAGGTTAATAATTGAAAATTATCAAATTGTTAGGGAACACACTTTGAGAAGTAGGTGAAGTTTAGTGATAGATGACTTGTAGCTTGCAGCCTTAATTTACCACAGCTGAAGTTCAGATTTTGACCCTAGAAATAACCCAGGGCTTTCTGGATTTCCTCCAGGATCTGGGATAAAGAAATTTATCTGTAAAGTGTTGTTATTCAAGTAGTTATAGATGCCATATTAATGTGGGCCTTATGAAAGGATATTTTTTTTAACAGAAACATCACATGCCAACTCTGCAAACAACTTAGGGATCAAATTTCCTAAAAGGTTTAATTCCTGTCAGAGGATGATTTCTGGGGATAAAATCTGTTGGCTAAGATACCCAAATGTTAATGTTTAATATCAGTTTCTATTGTGCTAATTTTCTTTTTTTGTATCTGGTGTTCTAGTTTTTGCCCTAGTCCTAGGTTCTATACTTCTGCCTTGGGGATGGATGCTCCCGGCTTGTGACCTGTCTGTCAGTCTGGGGAAACAGTCTCTGATCTCCAAGCCTTCAGGACCTTGGCATTCGCTGCAGAGGTGCCCCTGAAGACCCTGTGCCCACAGCTCCTCCTCCTGTTCCCCCTCTCAGAGATTCTACGCCCCTTCTCAGCTTGAAGAAGCTACAGAAGATGGAAACCATCGACCCTCTTCCCTTAGACATTTGGAGGAGGAGAGGGGAGACGGCATGGGACATTGTGGGACATTGTACCCCAGAGACAGCATAGAACATTGTACCTCCATAGTGAAAAAGTTTTTTTTCAGGCAAACTATAGGCAGGAAAATCCCTTTGCTTCCACTATGTACCCTTCCCCTTATTCTTAACTGCCTAGCAGCTTTTGTAAAGGAATGAATTAACACCGTTTAGCTTATGGTCCTGCATCAGCATACCCTGACAACCCCGACCCTTGATATGGCATGTGCTGTCACCAATCTTTAAAGGACCACCTGAGGATGATTCCTCAGGATCAAAAGAAAAAGAAGGGAATGTTGGATTTAAAAATCAGTCTGGCAGTCTACTGAACTATTTCTGGCCTGGGCAAGCTACCCCCAGCTCCCAAGGTTTCCCAGCACAGTCTTCCTTATCTTCCCCTATCATAAACCTAAAACTGAAGCTATCTTATCTGATGAATATTAACCTTCTTGAATGTTTGTCTATGTTTGCCTGCTTTACAATATTTGCCAAATGCTTCCAGACCCCAGACCCTGAAACCCCCCCCTCCCCAGATGCTTCCTGACCACCTGTCCCTGACACTACCTTGATAATTATGTATGTACCAACCCTCTTCCCCAAACATTTCTATATAAACTCTTGGTTGAGAATCCCAAGGGGTCGTTCAGGCATGCCTTTCTGCCTAGCGACCCTAGCTATTATTGCTAGTAAAGAATGAGCCTCTTCTTGCATATTGCATTGTCAGTGTGATTCTTCCTTCGGCCATGAACCTGGGTTAGGTATTAAAATTTGGGTACAACATAGTAAGATAGGATCGATGGCCAGCAAGACAGCATGAGAGGAACAGCCCTGGGGGGTTGCCCTCCACAACATAGCAGGGCAGAATGAAAGGAGCAACTGTTGGAGGTTGCTCCCCGGATGCCCCCATTCAGGTTTCTTGTATCCTTTTCAAAAGAGTGTACATGACTTCTGGCACTCAGGCATTCTGTGGGTAGGGGGATATGTATGATATCCTCAGGGCTTAGGCTATCAAGGTGTGGCTTGGAAGTGTATCTCTTTTGTCTATCTCTACCTAAAGGAAGTCCAAGGATAATGGTCTCTGCCTTGTGAGTCTCAAGGGCAGGAAGGGGGAAGGGACTTTCCCCGTTCACAACCTGCCTGAGTTAAGGGGTACAGGGTCCCTGCCATCTCTGCACAATGCCCATGTCATCTCAGAAGACAGTTAGAGGTAGGTTATTAGATAGTATTAGGAATTTTAGATATAGGATATAAGGATAACAATCTTTCTTTCCTCTTTTTCTATTTTCTATCTGTACTTCTTTCAAATTAAACTAAGTGTTTTTATTCAATTGCTCTCCTCGCTTTTATTGAACTCCTACTTTTAATCCTTACGGTACAGAAGATCAGGCCCCTAGAAGATGGACAAAAGGGGAGTCTTTTTCCCAGGAGAAATTTACAACACTGTAACTTTTCCCCTTATCTACCTTAGTACCAAATGTGTCAAATGATAGTCTTGTTCCATGGTATATGTATACATTTTAACACTTTTGACCTATAACTGTTTTTTAAACTTAGAAGTCAGAGTTCTGAGTAACCAGAATCTGTAAGGAGCTGATAGAAGCCCCTCTTGTGGGTTATTCTGGTAGCTGCTGAGGGATCAGATTACAGTATGTATGTTCTGACCTGCAGAGAGTCAGTGAGATCAAGAGCTGAGCTGAGAGCAAAAGACAGAGACAGAAAAGGACTTGCAGAGAACAATCAGGCAACTGAGTCAGACTTACATGGAAATACCTAGGGAGGCTTGTGAATATACATTCACTGAGACCTGGTTTATTATACATTTATACATTCTATGAACAAAGAACATATCAGTAAAAGGTTACATGTCAGAAGTATACATTGCTAATTGCCAGCATCATACATCAAGGAAATGAGAACATGTCAGAAATATATATTTTCTATGTGTTAATTAAGAGTATACTGTCCTCATCAAAATATGCAAGCCAATTAAAGTATGCAGCTGCATGAAGGAGTAGAAGCATTCATCAATCCTAATCTACAAATCTTCTTCTACTTCGGTATTATCTATAACATAAAGATGTCTTGAGATGCCAAGGAGTAAGACAAGTAAAAGTGTTCTGTCTGGAGATAAAGCCTATGGTTGTGTTAACCTTGGTCAATAACATTTTAGTCTGTCAAGAATATTTTAAGCCAATTAAGTAAGCCAGATGTTCTCCAGACATGATTTGTCAGATTTACATGTTTGTGACCCAGCCCTCCTGAGGTCTGAGATAAGATCTTATAAATATGTTTTTTCTGGCTGCTTTTGCTTCAATGGGCCTGGGGTGTCCTTATGGACCTGTCAAGAATCTAACATGGGAGAACGGATATTAGGGGGAAAGTCTGTAATTGTGACTTCTTTAAATTGGGGGTTTGGGGTCTGCTACTTTAGCATATCTTGAAAACCCAAGCAGGGGAATGTCCCTTTAGATTAAAAGCAATAAAGCTGCCATATTTGCATATTTTCCTCTGATTCCAAGTTTGTATTTTTTGAGCTGGGGGTGGCAGAGAGTCCACTGTTAGAGATCCCCAAGTGTTCCACACAACTGCATCCCAAAATTTGTATCACATTGTGTGGAATGAGATTAAGTATGTGATTCTCAGAGTAACATTTGGCTTATAACCCCAGTATTTTCAGGACCCCAGTTAAGAATTACCATTTCCCCTCAGACTAAGACTGCTCCCCCTTCTCTCTTATTAAAACATCCAGCCTATCTGCTCTAAATTTCAGATACCTTTAGTAGAAGCTCATCTCATCCTGAAGGGAACTACAAGAGGAAGGGAAAAGATATAACCAGGACAGGAGGTCCCTCGGTAACTTTCTTGAAGATAACATGTTCTCTTATAACTATATCCCTGAATTTATCTCTCTTATCCCAAGCTTGGCTACAGAAAATCACAAGTTTGATAAGCTAGCAGGGAGAAAGGGAGTGTTGGAAGACCGCTTGTTCTGTATATTTTGCTTACTGTACCCGAAATTAGCTCACTGGGCTCAAAGTTTTCTACATCACAACCCCCACTCCCAACAAAAAAGGCTGGACAAGAAGAAAGGGGGGAGTCTTGAGTCAGGTTTACTATAAAAATATCTGTTATATATGTAGAAACTGCAGATTGACACTAGGACAATCTGCCACTCTTGCTGGACGCAGAATAAAGACTGCTGTTTATCACTGCCATTCTCTGGACCAATTAATTAGAGGTGGGAGACTTTCAAGCCATGTTTAAAATTGTCCCACTCAACATCATCTCCTTGTTTCTTTCTCATTATCTCTAATAATTTTTTTCTTTTTATAATTTGTTCTTCCAGTTGCCCGTTCTTTAAGATTTGTTTGGTTTCCAATTAATTTTTCATTTGTGTTTCTAAGTCTCTTTATTGAATGTAATTTGATTGTATTATAATCAGAAAAAGGTACTTTTAATATTTGCACTTTTATGGATTTCTTTGTGCATTGTTTATGTCCCAAAATAAGGTAAATTTTTTAGAAGGCATCATACATAGCTAAGATATCTGTATGCTCCTTTCTTTTCCCATTTCATAGTTTCTAGAAGTCTATTATGTCTGTGTGGAATGAAAATTTAATGTATAATTCTCAGAGTAACATTTTGATGTGTAACCCTAATATTTTAAAGAAACAACATCTCCCTGAAGGATAGGACTGCCCCATCCTAAGTGAGACAGAAATGACCTGTGTCTTTCTTTTAAGAAGTGTTCTGGAACATGCCTTTTTAAGTTTGTACTGTAAAAATGTTTAAATTTGTAGTTTAATAATTTAAGGGTGTTAAAATCATTAATCTGCGATAAGTTGGATGCCACCTAGACTGACAGGGATGGCAGTTGAGAGTTTGGAATGTGCTGTGAGCCAGGGGCAAACGTCAATTGGCCCCAGCCTATATATACCCCCTAAGAACTACAGTTGAGAAGTCTCAGATCTCTGAGCTGGGACTTTAGCAAACCTCTGTGGATTGAACTGGGCAGAGGGTGTTTGAAGGGTGGAAAAGGATAGGCCTGAACCTGAACCTTGCTTGACTGAGAAAGCTAGTGAGCCATCAATATCATTGGTAGTAGAGCTGAGAGAATACACAAACCATCAAGTCATATCTACATCAATAGCCTTCCCTATTCTCTGGATTGGTTGTGGCCAGGTCTAGTCAGAGATGATGAGAGGGTGAAAAACCCAAGCCTCTACCAGCCTAGCAGTCTCCAGTACTGATCATCAATTAGCTTATAGTCAATATAGCAATAGGGTTTCCAATTCCCAAACCTTATACCTTGTTATCCTTTCTCCACCAATAGATAATATAGTGATTCAACAGAAAGTACCTTCCTGAGCGATTATTCTATCACAGCCCTTGGAAAGGGAGGATTAATTACAAAGTTAGATTTCAATCCTTTCCAAAGCCAATCAATAATCCATTATCAATCAATTCAACCTCAGGTTGAGCCTAGAGAGATTAACCATCTACCTAACCTTTCAAGGGGTCCCAACCTGGACAGCTGTTAAAGGAGTCACTGATAGGTTTAACCAACCAAACCTGTCAGGGAAAAAGGGGATAAACCACAACAACAACTAGTGTGAGGGAGTGGGTATTCCTCCTTCACCAACTGTGGTTGGCTTAGGCCTTGGGCTCTGATCACTCCTTCTTCTATACTATCCCTAAGATTAACGTACCAGCTATCCTGTAATATCTAGAAGGAAGATCTATACAGAGTAGTAATAGCAAGAGAGGAGATATAGAAAGAGTGAAACAAAGATCTGATCTCAAAGCAAGAGATCAGATCATAGATAGACACAACATCATCATACACATATATATCTCTATCTCTACTACATTCTTTTAACTAGGGCCAATTAGTGACTAGAAGCCAAAACACCTCTCCTTTTTGAACCGCCCCCCCCCAATCCCCTTTTCTCTGAAGCAAACCAATTAGCATCTCTGATCCCTCCCCCCACTAAATATGCATTTCAAAAGGAAGCCACCAAAAGTCTCACTCCCTCACCTTTTTCAAGCCAAGCCTGTACCAATCTGTATTCCAGAAACAAGGGATCTTTTAAACACTAAAAGCCTGGAATGAAGGTAATTACCCACCAACAAGATAAAACAGAAAGAGAACATTTCCCAGGAAGGATTTAGGGGAGATTCCTCTATCTTATCTCTGGTACCAAAAAGTTACATCCCCAACCCTAACCCATCTCTAAAAATGTCAATTTGTTTTGTTTTGTTTTTTTATTTTTAATTTTTAAAAAAATTTTCCAGGGGGCAGCTGGGTAGCTCAGTGGATTGAGAGCCAGGCCTAGAGACAGGAGGTCCTAGGTTCAAATCCGGCCTCAGACACTTCCCAGCTGTATGACCCTGGGCAAGTCACTTGACCCCCATTGCCTACCCTTACCACTCTTCCACCTATAAGTCAATACACAAAAGTTAAGGGTTTAAAATAAAAAAAAATTTTTTTCCATGGTTACATGATTCATGTTCTTATTTTCCCCTTCACTCCCCCTTCACCCCATTCCCCGATAGCCGATGCACATTTTCACTGGTTTTAACACGTGTCACCCATTTCCATATTATTGATAGTTACATTGGTGTGGTCTTTTTGAGTCTACATCCCCAATCATGTCCACCTCAACCCATGTGTTCAAGTACTTGTTTTTCTTCTGTGTTTCCTCTCCTGTAGTTCTTCCTCTGAATGTGGGTAACGTTCTTTACCATAAATCCCTCAGAATTGTCCTGGGTCATTGCATTGCTGCTAGTAAGGAAGTCCATTACATTCAATTTTGACCACAATGTATTGTTCTCTGTGTACAATGTTCTTTTGGCTCTGTTCCTTTCACTCTGTATCAATTCCTGGAGGTTTTTCCAGTTCACATGGAATTCTTCAAGTTTATTATTCCTTTGAGCACAATAGTATTCCATCACCAGCATATACCACAATTTGTTCAGCCATTCCCCAATTGAAGGGCATACCCTTGTTTTCTAGCTTTTTGCTGCCACAAAAAGCATAGCTATAAATATTTTTGTAAAAGTCTTTTTATCTATGATATCTTTGGGGTACAAACCCAACAGTGGTATGGCTGGATCAAGGGGCAGGCATTCTTTTAGCGCTTTTTGGGCATAATTCCAAATTGCCATCCAGAATGTTTGGATCAGTTCACAACTCCACCAGCAATGCATTAATGACCCAATTTTGCCACATCCCCTCCAACATTCATTACTCTCCCATGTTGTCATTTTAAGCAATCTGCTAGGTGTGAGGTGATACCTCAGAGTTGTTTTGATTTGCATTTCTCTAATTATTAGAGATTTAGAACACTTTCTCATGTGCTTATTGATACTTTTGATTTTTTTATGTGAAAATTGCCTATTCATGTCCTTTGCCCATTTATCAAATGGGGAATGGCTTGATTTTTTATACAACTGATTTAGTTGCTTGTATATTTGAGTAAGTAGACCTTTGTCAGAATTGTTTGTTATAAAGATTTTTTCCCAGGTTGTTGTTTCCCTTCTGATTTTGGTTGCATTGTATTTGTTTGTACAAAACCTTTTTAATTTAATATAATCAAAATTATTTATTTTACATTTTGTAATTTTTTCTAACTCTTGCTTGGTTTTAAAATCTTTCCTTTCCCAGAGATTGAACAAGCATACTATTCTGTGTTCACTTAATTTACTTACAGTTTCCTTCTTTATATTCAAGCCATTCACCCATTCTCAATTTATCTTGGTGTAGGGTGTGAGATGTTGATCTAAACCTAATCTCTCCCATATTATTTTCCAATTTTCCCAGCAGTTTTTTGTCAAATAGTGGATTTTTTGTCCCAAAAGTTGGGCACTTGGGGTTTTTCATACACTGTTTTGCTGACGTCACTTACTCCAAGTCTATTCCACTGATGCTCCCTTCTGTCTCTTAGCCAGTACCATATTGTTTTGATGATTGCTGCTTTATAGTATATTTTAATATCTGGTACTGCTGGGCCACCTTCCTTCATGGTTTTTTTTCATTATTTCCCTTGATATTCTTGATCTTTTGTTCTTCCAAATGAATGTAGTTATAGTTTTTTCTAATTCAGTAAAAAAAATTTTTGGTAGTTTGATAGGTATGGCACTAAATAAGTAAATTAATTTAGGTAGAATGGTCATTTTTATTATGTTAGCTAATCTTACCCAGGAGCAATCAATGTTTTATATCACTGAGTGTATATATGAACAAATTAGGGAGGGCAGAGATTAGAATTGGGCATGCAACTTAAAAAACTAGAAAATGAACAAATTAAAAATCCTCAGATGAAAACTAAACTAGAAATACTAAAAATCAAAGGAGAAATTAATAAAATCGAAAGTAAAAGAACTATTGAATTAATAAATAAGACTAGAAGCTAGTATTTTGAAAAAACAGACAAAATAGACAAAGTACTGGTAAATCTAATTAAAAAAAGGAAAGAAGAAAACCAAATTGACAGTATCAAAGATGAAAAGGGAGACCTCACCTCCAATGAAGAGGAAATTAAAGCAATCATTAAGAACTATTTTGCCCAATTATATAGCAATAAATATAGCAATCTAGGTGATATGGATGAATATTTACAAAAATATAAACTGCCTAGATTAACAGCAGAAGAAATAGAATACTTCAATAATCCCATATGAGAAAAAGAAATTGAACAAGCCATCAAAGAACTCCCTAAGAAAAAATCACCAGGGCCTGATGGATTCACAAGTGAATCCTATCAGACATTCAAAGAGCAAATAATCCCAATACTATACAAATTATTTGATATAATAAGCAAAGAAGGAGTCCTACCAAATTCCTTTTATGACACAAATATGGTACTGATTCCAAAGCCAGGGAGATCAAAAACAGAGAAAGAAAACTACAGACCAATCTCACTAATGAACATAGATGTAAAAATCTTAAATAGAATATTATCAAAGAGACTGCAGCAAGTAATTAAGAAGATCATCCACCATGATCAGGTGGGATTTATACCAGGAATGCAAAGTTGGTTCAACATTAGGCTACTTTTCAGGGAAAGGAAAAAGTTGTTTTAAATGCCACAGGGAAAGGGGGAAGTGGCTTTAAATGCCGTGCTTTTGCTAGCAGCATTTTGCTTTTGGCTACTGATTACCTCAGAAGCTGCTTCAGCCAGTTTGAGCCTCTCCCACCGGAACCCCCCTGGCTTTCCTGGCTTCCCGAGTGCCTAGAGATGGTACTTTAATTTCTGGTAATTGCTCCTGCCAATGCTGACCACTCGAATGTCAGTTCCTGACTTGCTGCTGCTGCTGCTTCTGCCCGCCTGTCCTGTCTGGCTCCCTGCCCTCCCCCACTGTCTTCGCTGCTTGATGCTGATCCCAGAGATGACTTCTGCTGCCGCCTGAAGATTTGGGAAGTATGCACCCCTGCTCTCTCATTTCCTTTCTTCCTTGTAGACAATGACTTTTAACCTGAAAGTAGCTTCTACTTCACTACTTCCCTCCACGTGGTTTTTCTAAAACTTGACCTAGGCTTTTCTCTAGCCCCTTCCCCAGTTGGCTTCCACGTGGGTGCTAGTGTTTACTCTTCAAACAGGAAGTAAAATGGCAAGCATGGGCCACATTGCCTATTTCAAACTGAAACTTAAGGGAAAAATTAACCCCCGTACACACGCTAAGCCTGCTCAAGGACTTTGAACTATATAACCTCTTATCCTCAGAGCAGAGTTCAGTTAGAAGAACCTTGAATTGAACCAGAGGTGGATTTTAAAACCTCAGAACTGAATGGGTCTTTCTGTTTAAAAAGTCTCTGTATCTTACTGTATTTTGCTGATTAGTTTTTGCAAATTAATTTTGTTGTTTTGTTGATTTTTCTGTCACACTGAATCATTTTAAGCTAATGAAGTTTTGGCTACTAGATTAATTCCTTTTATGATTTTATTGTAACTCCCAAAATGGTGAACAAATCTATTAGAACTGGTAGAAAAGGGTTTTTGACTGTATAGCTTGTTATCTGTTACTCATATTGTATTTCCTGATTTCTTTAAGGTTTCATTTTTTACATGTATCAATCCAATTCTGTTATCTGTACCTTTTATGAACATCTTACATATTTTTAAGTTGTAAATAAGCCCATAAGCCTTATGTATACTGGATTTGCCATCTCAACTATAGGAGCACATGTCTTAAGTTTTTTATTCCATACTGATAATTGTGTACAACCTTGGAGATTTTAATACCTTGAGAATTTAAATCATAATCTTATAAGAGGTCTTTAGAATTGATTTTAGATGTCTAGTATCCTTCTGTATAAATGATAAGGCTTCATATATTTATTTTGAAGAATTGTTGTCTTAAAGGATAAGGTTTTATATATTTTATTGTGAAGAATTGTTGCCTTATTTTTTTTAAACAAGAAGCCAGGAGAGTTCCTGTATGCTTCATGTTAGTCTCTATGTTTTAGCTTGCTTTTCCCATCAGAAGGATCTAGAATTCTTGAGGATAATTTAGACCCAGAAAGTTTTAAATCAGATTTTTTTTAGGCTCTGCCCCACAATTGCTATGGAGGCAGTAATAGAGTTTGTTGAGAAAATATCTTAGCCAAGGTTTACCACACCTGTTGAATTTGTGACAAGTATACAATTTTTTAAAAAATATCATAGTAAGTGGCTATAATAATGGGTTTGTTTATTATTGTCTTTAAATGTGTTATTGAAATTATGATATTTTATTTGAATGTGCATTATGAATCTGCTATTTTGTAAAAACCATTTATACTTACAATTCATGCAAAAGCTTAACAGGAAATGGATTTCATTTTTGGGTGAAAAACCTTTTACTAGTTCTAAGCTAAATATTTTTTGATTTTTAAAACATTCTTTTATTTTTCTTCCTTGGGTGTGCAATGCAATACATGTTCTTTTCTCTCATTTATTATCCTTGAGAGCACTGTATTTTTTCCCTGAATTTTTAATTTTCTTATTGCTTTTCCTTTTTTTTATAGAGCAATTTTTTTTTCCTTTTTCTCACTTTTGTACTTAAAGAACATCTAATCAATGTTAATCCTTTTTTGATTTTACAGTGATATAAGCTTAATGCAAATATATATTTGCTATAATATTAATGCATACCTGAAAAGCCTTAGACTATGGTAACCTGCCAATTATTGGTAAATATTATGGTTCCGTGATTTAATGTCTCTCAGTCTGATTTCAGGAGAAGTGGAAAAAAGAGCCACAAGGTCATGGAGACTGACTGAGAATCTGCAAAGTGTCTAGGAGCAAAAGGTCATGCAGACCATGGATTGAGGATACCAATACTGAAGGGCTTGATACTAGTGTTTGAGTTTTTGGAGTTGCAGCTTTTCTAACACTTTAGAGGCCAGACTTCCCCTTAACTTAAATTCCTAGTAAAGTACCTAAGATTGGCTATCATTATGGCTCATTCCCTGAGAAGGTGCATGCAAATCAGACCAGGGAAAGACATTTCCCTTGCTCACATATTTAGTCCTGTTATTTCTCATATATATAGAATGGCAATTTTCTGTAGTCCTGGCTGGGTAATTGCAAACTGCTTAAATCACTTTAATTGGGCCTTGATTCAAGGACCTGTTATAAGTTTATTTTCCCTACATTTTTGCACATTTTACATTTCATTCACAAGTTAACTTTTTTCTCTTGTATTTGAATTCTATTCCTTTTTTAAATTTCTTTTGCAGATTGATTTCATACAACCCTGTGACTCAGCCATGTATCCTTAGCTGATCTGAGGTACCCTCTTGAGGGGAGAAATGTGTTATTTGTAATTTTCCTCAGGGGGGGTGCAAGTTTTAAAATCATATTTGAATTATAATCTATAATGTAAAAAAAATTTTTTAACTCTTTTAGGAATAATTTCAGGGGGGTAATGTATAATTCTCAGAAGGAAATGTATGTTTTATGATCCATAATGTAAAGTTTAAATTCTTTTTGAGAATAATTTCAGGATAAGAAATTTGCCATTTCCCCAGAATTCAGACAACAACCTGGTTTGGTGAAGACACCATGAAGATGCCTGAAGAGCCTTACTGGATCATGAAGATCCAAATTGAACTTTGGGGTGCAGTTGATTGAACTATGGGGAGTTGAATGCATTTGTTTTTGAATATATACTCTTATGCCAAAAAGGGACTGCCCCAAATTGGCTTTTTGTCAGTGCGGCTAGTTTTTTATCCTCTTTCTTTTATTCCCAAATTCCTGTAATTTAGAAGTTGACTGTGTTTATAAGATCCACCAAAAAAGGCCAGTCTTTTTTGCCAGATCTCGGGGGGAAATATGTTATTTGGAATTTTGGGGGCTCATTTGAGCCTTAAGATATTTAGATATATGACAAACTTCCTGTGGACATTTAGGGAACTTTGAAACTACATTTTTCCATGATTCAATGGGTTTCTGGTCTTGATGTGAACAAACATAAAACGTACCTTAAATTGGGAGGTCGGGCTTGAGACTTTCTCTTGGGTTTCCTGTGTCTTTGGTGAGCTGCCCTTTTTGGCATGGGAGAAATCAGGCACGTGGTCTATGGGGAGAAAGATCTGGCAGGGCGATTTGAATTAGATCTTAGCAGGCGTGTGGTTGGTTTTATTTTACCAACATGGGCCATAATTAAAATATTACTTTTCCTTTTAATCTCCATTTATATTTTTTACAAATACAACAATGTAATAGTTAAAAAATTGGTTTGACAAAAAAAATAATGGTTTAAAAAATTGTTGTGGTCACCATTTATAAAAGTTAAAACTATGAGTCAGTAGGCTATTAGTAGCTTTATTTACAGCAAAGTAGAGATATTAAAGTGAAAAATATAGGAAGGAGGTAGAAAATATAACCTAGTTAAAAATGCTTTAAGTCCTAATCTTAGAGCCTCCAGACTGTGAATGTGCATGCAAATCTGAATGTCAATCTCACCAGAATCCAAAGTCCAAATCAGGAAGCTGAAATCTGAAGAGCCAAAGATGGTGAAAAACTGACAAGAACCTTCAGCACATGTGAGGCCAAGACCACCAAGAATCCCACCAGAACTCACGCTCTCTAGGCCAAAGGTTGCCAAGAAAAAGTCACTAGAGCTCACACTCGCTAGGCTAAGGGCAGCCAAGAATGAAGAGCTGGAATCTCTCTCAGGCTCCTGCTTATATACAGTTTTCTCCACCCATTAGCTCTCTTGTCACATCTCAGGAATTAATCACAGTCTTTCATTTGCCTAGCATTGCCCAGGGTGGGGATCAATCAATCATGCCCTAACAGGCAACAAGCATTGCACTACCCTGGGCAATGCTTGTGACCTGTTAGGGCATGAATTTTCTTTGTTAGTGACTAAGTGTTAAGTAGGGATACTTTAAGTTCTTGATTGATTAACTTAAAATAGACAAAGAGAATAAAAATTCCCTTTCACATATTCCTAAAAGAAGTTAAAACAATCAAACACAGACTTGACTAAAAGTAGAAAAGTACTTGGAAATAAAATGACATCAAATGTTCCTCATAGATGGCAGAAATTTGGACAAGTCATAGGGAAGAATTACAAATTTTTGAAAGGGCTTCAAAAAGAGTCATTTAAAAGTTTTATTAAGTGCAGTATTTTGATAAAACATTTCAGGATGAACCATTAAAAAACTATCTAGAAGAGTCCCTAAACCATCAAATAATAATTTCTACATTTAAAGCTCACAGATTGTGTATACCTAGAGTGCTCCACAAGGAGCCTAGCAATGAAACTATACTATGGTATAAATGCATCATCTTNCCTTTTAGGGTGTGAACTTTCTTTGTTAGTGACTTACTAAGTGCTAAGTAGGGCTACTTTAAGTTCTTGACTGATTAACTTAAAGTAGACAAAGGGAATGAAAATTCTCTTTCACAACTATAAAAAAGAAGAATAAAAATCAAATATTCTATTGCAAACATAAAGGAAAAATAATAAAAATTTAAAAATCAGGAATTCATAGTTCACATTCCATGTGACAATGTGTTAACTACATGGCCTTCCTTCCCACAAAAAAAAAAAAAAACAACCAAGTCATTGATTGCCTCTTGTATTCCTTTAAAAGATCTATGACCTCTGTCTATCTTACAGCTCTTTCTTTTACTTGTTCCTTTAATTTGGCTATTCCTCTAATAAAAAAAGCTCTAATTCAGCTTTTTCCTTCTTTAATCTCCCCACTAATTCAGCTTCCTCTCTATCTTCTTTTTCATGGCCATTGAAGATGTAAACTGCTCCTCTCTTTAATTTATCAAGGTCTATAGTGGGCTAGTCAGGGCATTAAGTCATAAAATATTTCCTAAAAACCCTGCAGCAGTTTTTCACAAAATGTGTTCTTATGTCTAACAACTTTTTCCCTAGAAAAGATCTAGGTCCAGATATCTGCATCCCAGTTTGACAAGCCTATCCATGAACTGAGATGATTTTATTAGTCCAAGTACTTGGCCTGTCAGAACAAACTCTCATTGCTTTTAGTAATGCATTCCTAGCCTGACATGTATGTAATCTTCCTCTGAATTTGGGTCCCACTTAGGATCTTTAGTGGGCCAGTGAAGACCTCCCTCTGCCTGGGCCTGATTAACAAGAGAAAGGACTTTGTTTCTTTCTCTTTCCATTAGCAGGGTACGCATCAAATCTCGCACATTCGTTCAGTTCAGATAACTCCTGTAAATGCTTTCAAACTTACTTAGGAAGGAATTTTTTTTAATCTCTCAATGTCTTGTGGAGAGAAAGGTGTATGATGTCTAATATTTACTAGATTCCCTCATATAGTATAAGTGGGAACATCCCTTATAGGGAACAGGCCTGTATTTGAGTTGTCTGTGATTACTATAGTCTGATTTGTTGCTCAGGATGGAGCTGAGTGGGTAGGAGAAAATGGAAAGAGTGATTGGGCAGGGATGAAGGGGCTGATCAGGAGGTGGGGAGGCAGGGTGAAAGGAGCAGGGATAGAGGCAGGGAGGAGAATGGGGAGAGGAGTGGGGAGGATATGGGGGTAGGGGTGAGGAGGAGAGGAGAAGACTGGGTAGGATGGATGGAATTGGTCAGGGAAAGGAAGATAGGGAGAGGAATGGCAGAGAGGGGAGGAGAGTGGGGAGGAGGAGAAGGAGGATTAAGAGGTGGAAGAGTCAGGAGGGGGAAGGTGGGTGGAGGCTGGGTAGCAGGGAGGAAGAAACTTGGCAAGGTAAGAGAGAATATGGGCAGGGCAAGGCAAAGACTGAGTGCAGCAAGAATAGGAGTAAGTGAATTGATGGTCAGATGGTAAGGTAGGTTGAGAGGAAAGGAAGTGGGAGAGATGGGAGGTGAGCAGAGTCTGATAGGGGAGGGACCAGAGGGGTCAAGTCCTGGTTTGGGTCAGGAGGAGGAGAAACTTCCTCACAGGCAAGGTGGGAAGACACGGGGTGTCTTTCTTGCTAGATTTAACTAAGTGGCTTAGGAGGAGGAACTGAAAGAGTCAAACCAGAATGGTCCGGATCTAAAGAAGGAATAATATCCTAGCTGGAGAGCAATGAGGGCAGTTGTCAGGGCTTTCAGAGTCAATCAAGCTATTTTCAGTGGGTATTGTTGAATTTTAACCATATATGCCCACAGGTGCCAGTAGGGGAAACCTTTTGACTCCTTGCTATTGACAGCCAGTTTTAATTCTTTTTTTTTACCTTTCCTTTTTTTACCTTACCTTTCGTCTTGGAGTCAATACTGTGTATTGGCTCCAAAGCAAAAGAGTGGTAAGGGTAGGCAATGGGGGTCAAGTGACTTGCCCAGGGTCACACAGCTGGGAAGTGTCTGAAGTCAGATTTGAACCCAGGACCTCCTGTCTCTAGGCCTGGCTCTCAATCCACTGAGCTACCCAGCTGCCCCCCAGTTCTAATTCTTTTAAAATTTTAAAATCAAAAGAACCATACCTTGGCCAGCTAAAGTATTTTACTGCCCATGCTTTATACAATATCTTTGTTTCTTTCTCTGACATACCATGTTCTTTTGGAAAATTAGGATCACCCCAAGAATTCAATAGTTTGTACAGGGATGAACCTGGAGGAATTTTTCCTGATTTCCTCTGATTTGTTGCAATATTTCCCATAGCGTCTGGTCTTTTGACTCTGGATTTAGAAGAAAAATTTCTACTCTTTCTGTCAATCTGTTTAGGAAAATTCCTGGGCCCTTTTGCCCTATCTGAGTGAGGCTTCTTGCTCTAGCTGTTGTTTTTAAGTTCAGTAACTGTGGTGCAAATTTGTTATTGTCAGGGCTCAGTTAGGAGCTATTCTGACTATTGATGAACAGGCAATTCAAAAAAATGAAAGGATCCCAAAACATTAAAAACAATTTGAGACACAACTTCCTTTAATTTTATTGTAGAAAATTACTAAACTAGATTAAGGTTAAGTAAGAAATCAATGCAAGGCACTAGTAATTGTTGCAAGGCAATAGTACCAATAATAAATATATATAAGAATAATTATTATTATTGAAAAAATATTATGATGTTTGAAATAATGGAGCATTGAATTAGTATATTTGATTAATTAATATTGTATTGAATTAGTTTGGCTTAATTTGGTTTTGTTCAATTTTATTAATTTGGTTTTATTTAATTTAATTCAATATTATTAATTTTTAATTATTAAGAATTCTTTTATTCAAATCTTATTCAATTCAGTTTGATGTACTCAATTATATTTAATTTTATTATTTAATTTTTAAAAAACTGTTAAATTGCCTACCATTTTACTTCTTGCTTGTAGGTGGTGCTATACCTGCGTTTATTGACTGCTATGAGCCTTCAGCCATAGCTGGGAGCACAAAGCCTCAATGTTCTGCTGAAAACATGGAAGTCCCCCTGAGCTGGGGTCATTAAAAGCCTTGGAAGCCAGGAGGGGGTGGATAACATGGACAGGGTCAGCCCCACTCCCCTCCACACTCCAGGAGTGCTTACCACAGAGGCCTGGCCTGGGGTTAGGGCCATGGTTGGGACTGTGCAGGGGACCTGCCACCACCACGGGTCCAGGAGCCCGCCTGAGCTCTGAGCTGGAAACCTGTAGCTCTCTGCCGCAGGGGTGAGGTAATTACACCATGAGGCAGGAGCCAGGGGGTAGGAGCAGATAGAGGCCTGTCTCACCAAGTGGGATCAGCAATGGAGGGATGTGAGATTTGGCTGATGGTTGCTAAAAGCCCAGCCCATCAGGTTGTTCCACCCTCCTGAGGCTGCAGTAACAGTAAGGTGATGGGTCAGGGCTGACTACCCAGTGTCGTTACTCAGTCATGAGATGGTCCAACGTGGGTAGGGGAAATCTCACCCTTTTGTGGCAGCAGGCTCCGCAGGGCTCCCAGGGAGTGGGCAGGACAGCAGCAGCAAAACAAAAGCCAGTATCAATGGCTATGGCAGTGGCTGTGAGGCTAATCTGCCCCTTTGTCTATTTTAAACTGTTCTACAAACATAGAGAAGAGAAATGAGAGTTCTAAACTCCAGACTTGGGGTTGTCATCTGTTAAAACTAAATTTAAGGGGCAGCTGGGTAGCTCAGTGGATTGAGAGACAGGTCTAGAGACGGGAGGTCCTAGGTTCAAATCTGGCCTCAGACATTTCCCAGCTGTGTGACCCTGGGCAAGTCACTTGACCCCCCATTGCCTACCCTTATCACTCTTCCACCTATAAGTCAATACACAGAAGTTAAGGGTTTAAAATAAAAAAATAAAATAAATTTAAAACTCTGATTCTTAGTTTCCATAGAGCTGATTAATATTTAGTTAAAATAGAGAGCACAGAGAAAGAGATCATCCCTATTCTAATCTGGCCAGCTAATCTAGCCATGTGGCACTCCACTTCATGGCTCTAAACCAGCGTCCTGCAAGGAGCCATCCAAGGGAAGAGAGAGAGCATACTTCTTTGTCTCAAACCTTTTAACCTCCCCCTTCTCTTCTGGGTCAAAGTCAATCATCTCCGGATCGAGTGCATAAGGACCTATGCTGCAGCAAACTCAAGTGATGTAAAGCTAGCAGTCCAGGGACACAGGAAAGACCCCAGGAGATTCCCTTCACACAATATCAATAAGAGTCTTGGAGGGTGAGGGAGGAAGGAAAATTCTGTTAGCCAAAATAGCTTTAGAGAATTTTAAGTTGAGCAACAAAGGAGGGTGGATTTGAAAGACCCCACTGCGTAAATTCTCTTGTAAATACTTTTGCAAGAAGCCATTTTGGCCAAGCATGATTGCCAGTTAGTTGGTTGGAACACAGAATGCAGCAAGGGCATTTGAGCTGGCATGAGACCAAAAGTCAGTTGAGATGTGGCTATAAAAGCAAGAAAACTCAGAACGTCAAGGTCTCAATTTTGAGATACTAGTGGGAGGATGAGTCATCTCAGGATCTGCTCTTAGCTAGGTTAGGTGCCTAAGCTGCTCATAGACTATTCTGTGTATATCAGCATCCAACTTCAGTTATTAAACATCTATAAATCAACACCAATATACCAATATATATACCAACAAGAAGATCAACCACAAAAGCAAGATCATCGTGGACTGAGACAAACCATCAAGTAGTGAGGGTCAGGCCTCTGGCCTGGCCAGGCAGTCTGCCAAGCAGGCTTCAAGATATCAACTGCTTTAGATATACTGAAGATTTACTATGTAATCAATATATTAGATAAGGTCTAGGATTCATCCTTAATCCCTCTTTCCTCATTCACCCCAACCTTTACCTATTTGTTACCATTAAATTAGTTGATATAAGAAACCATTACAGACCTGGTTTATTCTCAGAGTTCCAAAGGAAGTTTTCAGTTAGAGATCCATCTGGCAACTAATGAAGGCAAACTTCATAATTATTGATCTTCTGGCTAATTCAACAATCAATCCCTCATTAGTCAATGATAATAGGTGGAAACAAGTGAACTGCATATTCCTATTAGCAGATTCAATACAGTTCATAGGCAGCAGCTAGATTATAGAAACAGCCTCTAAGCAAACTTATCCTTGCCATTCATATAGGAAGTTTCACCAATATCTCCTATTGCTTCCTACCTCCATCTGTAGGACTTCTTGGGACTGCATAATAATCATTTACAGTTTCCCAAGCATCCTTACACTCTTTTGAACAGCTTGGGAGCAATTTCATTCAGCTTCCTCTGTTTATAAAGCAGTGAGGATTGGCAAGATTGAGACCTCCTGGCTGTCAGCGTTGAAATGCCTTGACTCTAAGCATTTGCTAGAAGGCAGGGGACCCCTTAATCCCAGGACCATTCAGGGGAATCCAGGAGGTTGCCATGTATTTGGGGCCAGTGATTTTGTCAGAGGATTGGTGGGCAAGGATTTTTAGGATAGAATAGATATCCCAATTTTTTTATTGACAATTGGAGATCAGACATCAAAATCTTACAGAAAGAAAAAGGGTACTTGGAAAAACACAGAACAGTAGTCAGAAAAAAACAAGTCTAATCAGGAAAAAGATAGGTCCAATAATTGGCCGCTATCACACAGCCAAGTGCCACCAACTACACTGAGTCAAAGCCCTGGGGCTCCGGGGACAGTATTTCTTGGGAGGATCAACATGATCGAATATTCTCCAAAGAACAATAGAATTCAGGGATGTTTTATACCTTTGGGGGAAGCTCAGGAGATCAAACCTACACTGACAGGTTGCAAGCAGGCTTGGGAAAGAGGTTGTAGCCAGAAGCTGTGGCATCAGGGAGAGGTCTACTTATGATGGATACTAAAAGAATGTTCCCTGTATAGGTGGTGGTCTTCTTGGGAAGGATCTCTGATACAATGGGGGAAACTTCTAAGACTAAAAGGGTACTTAATATATGATTAGGTCTATAGTCCCACCTGGACTGGGACCCTTAATTACCTTAAAGTCTGAAAGGACTGAGTCTGGGACTTACCTGGGGTGAATTCTCAGGGGACGGGGGCAGAATTGGGGTCTCCAGATTTCAAGTTGACACTTTCTACAAAAGGGGTGGGGGGGATTGAAAAACTCTGATTGTCTTCCAGACATAAGCCTCAGAGGGAGCAAGCTGTGGGGTATGTTGTTTAGCTTCTCTGCTTATAGGACAGCAGGGTGTAGATTTAGCTGCCAGTGAGGCTTGTTAAATCTAAGCTGTCCTATGGGGAGGGAACCTCTTGCTCTCAGAGATGCTTGGGCTGAAGAGTTTAGGCTACTGTTGTGTCTTGAGGCAGATATTTACCAACAAAGTGTTGGTAAGGTTTTCAGAGTTTAACAGAAATGCTCAATTTTGTAGATAAGCAGAAATTCAGCTTTAGATAAACATAGGACAGAGAAATTCAAAGAAGGGAGATAGCAGAATGGGCAAGAGTAGGCAGAGATTAGATTAGGCAGAAATGTGAAGTCATTTAGAAGTAAAGAAGAATGTGCATATGTTGCCATCTGGCGGTCGGAGATAGAAGAGTTCATCTAAAACCCAGTTTCTGAAACTTTGACTTCCAGGTCAGATCAGACCAGTAACTTTAGGGATCTGGGACTCTTGTATTAATGGCCCCGCTTGAGTGGGTTGGGAGAGAAAGTGAGATGAGTCAGTGAGCTGAACCTTTCTTTCCTCTCTTAATGGCTGCCACGAATACTAGTACTGACTAAGTCTCAGTAGTTAGAGGAAAGGCTAGTGCAAATGATGAGATATGAGGGGTCCCTGTCCATTCTGGTTCTAGGTCAGGGTCTACACAAACCTCCCCCTACCCAATTAATGACACCACAGAGGGTCCTGTTAGGGACCAAGACTTTAAGATAAAATAGTCACTCTTCTAAGAATAGATATTAATCATTCACTCTTCTAAGATAAGATATTGATCATAGGCCCAGTCATGCTTGGATGGAGACAGTTAGACGCCACAGGAGATTTTCTACATAACTTATGCTCCCTTTCCGCATTCCTTTCCCTTTAGTATTTGCCGACCCCCTTCTGTCCTCAACCTATATATTCTTGTCATAGACCTGCAATAAACGAGCCTTGCTTCCACCCAAACGACTCTGTCTGTCTTGCGCGCAAGGTATCCCCTTTTCTTCCCCTATGGTTTCTTAGGTTGCCGTTTCACGGACCCTTCAGTTGTGTCCGGCTGGACCCGGACAGGGTCCGGCTCTAAGACGGGTTTAGCCAGGTAATGTTCTTTACCCCTCTTCCCCTCTTTGTTCCTTGAATGGAAACTGGATTCGCAATCTGACTGCTAAAGGTTTATTAGATTAATTGGGGAGGCAGATGACAATGAGGGACAGAGGGACCTAGGACGCCCTAATATCTAAACCCAAGGCCCTTCACCTTGAGGAGCCAATTCTGGCTTCTACTCAAAGCTTCTCCTTCCCTTCCCTCTATCTCTAGTTTTTCCTTCCTCCTTCCTCAAGCTCTCTGAACCAAAAGCCCTGTCTTCAGGTTCTTCTCCCAGAATTCTTGGTTGGTTTTGACTGCCGTTACTATCTCATGCTTCGTGATGCAACATTCTCTCCGGGTTCCTTCTCATATTTTTGTTACCCTCTGAAAATCCCATAGCTCATGGTAGACAGAGGGATGAGCAGGAATGCTCCCCTCAGGACTCCAATTCAGACTTGAGCCCCAACAAGAAAATATGGGGGACTTTAGAGATATGGACATATAAGAGATAGAATCAATTAGGAACCTGAATCAGGACATAGATAGAACTCGGGAAGCTAAATAAGAGAGAAACAGAACCCAGCCAATTTCTTGAACCAGCTGGGAGATTTGGTGAACAGATATTTTAGACTGGATATCAATCATCCCGTGAGGTAGGAATTCCTAAAGATCTGTTTTATAACCAATTTCTGACCAGATATTAGCAAAAGACTTCAAAGGATAAATGGATGGGTGAATAAACTTTGATGAGTTATTACAACAGGCAGAGATCAGATATATGGAGAGAGAAGATACTAGCAAGAAGGAACTGACAAATCATGACCCAGGTTTTGAGGAAATCTGAGAAAGAGCAGAAGAAAGTGACAGAGAATGAATATGCCAGATTGAGACAGATTGTGAGAGAGGAAATAAGGGAAATGTAGACTAGAAGAGGGATGAATTGTAGGAGGAGAGAGAGGAATGGCAAGTCCCAGGAAAAAGCTCATATTTGTTACAGCTGTAAGCAGCTCTGCCATTTAAAGAGACAGTAATAACTAAATAAATGAGAGAGAATAATTGGGTGAAAGGAACCAACTCATTGAGACCCATTTTTTTAAAAATAAAAATAACTGGACTTTTACTTGAATGCTTTGTGCCTAAATTATGAGATAATGAAGAACATTGACTTAGATAAGACTTGTTTCACAATTAGGGGCTCTAGAAGCTCAAGAGCTCTAGAAGCTGCCTGACAAACCACCACCACCCTTTCTTCTTAGAGAGGTAAAGAGAATGCAAACTATTATATATGCCTGGGTAATGAATTCATGTTGATTTATTGTCCTGTAAGCCTGTGTTCTGTGTCATGTGTACACACTGGAGGGATTTTAGGAAAAGAAGCTTCTGCTCTCTCTCGCTTCTTCTTTTTATTCCACAAAATGAGGGAGTTGACAGAAAAGAGAATCTGTTTAAGGAATTCAAAAAAGAGAAACTTGCGTGTCAATTTTGGGCTTCTTAAACTCTGAAGTAATTTAACTAAGCAAAAATGGAATTTTGCCCCCTGCTCTTTCTGGAAGACAGAGGTTAGAAAAGATTTGTTCAACACTGTTCTTCCTTCTTCCTCCAATGATCAACAGAGAGAGAGAGTGGAAGAAAAGAACAGAGAGAGATGTTTTGCTTTCACACTTAGATTTTTACATAAGGTTAATTTTAAGGTTGATACATATGTAGTTTTAGAAAATGATTCTGAAAGGTACTTGTGAAATTGAGTGAAAAGAACGTAAAGTGATCCAGTATTGCAAATTGCCTATCAGTCCTATAAGATTCCAAATAGGTTTTTATTCTGTATCCATCTATTGATGAGAGGATTGTTAGTTTTCATTAAGATTTAAAATGAATGGTGTAAGGGGGAAAAATGGGGTTTTATGGGTTCAATATATTAAAAGATGTTCGCCAGAGGATTGAGCTATTTATGAGTCCTCAATTAAGAATAATCTCAAGTCAAAATTGACTTTTATAGAAGTTTATTTACAATTAAGAAGAGAGAGAAGGAATGAGGAAATAAGAATCTAACCTAGTAGGTAATTTACTATGATCCTCTAATTAATCCAAGTAGATCTAATTAACCCTCAACTGAGAGTTAGAGGGCCAGAGGCCCAGAGGTGAATGGAGCAAACTTCATTCACAGAGTCTACTAAAGAAATTTCTTAAGAGAAGTTCAGGAAGATTCAGTCAGTCTTTAAACTCACCACATGGGATTCAAAGAAGATATTTAAAGCAGTCTCATCAGGGTCTCAGGGTTCCAACACTCCTCCATGAACCAGAAAAGGTCCGTCATCAGACATTCTCTTCCATCAAAGACCCCTTACTCACTCAACTCCCTCTTTTTAAAAGGGTCACTTATGCGCCACTTCCGGTGCCTTCCTCCTAATTTGCATGTCCAATCACAATAGATGATTCTCAGAGTACTGCCTGGGGGCAGTCAGTTGATTCTGATTTGTCACCCACTCTAGCACATGTGGGTTATGGACCTCCCAGAATTAGAGGTGTTTTCACCTTTGGTGATTAAATCTAAAGATGGGCAGTGTAGACTTAATCTAATTATCACAATGGTTAGATATCTGGTTAGATATCTAAATGCTTAAACATATTTAAAATGTTTATCTGAGTAAACTGAAATTGGGAATTGATTGTAATGTAATGGGTAGTCCACCTGATTAGCAGAAAGGGTTTTTGCTTTAAGGAAGCAAATGAGAAGCAAACTCCTGATAAGAGATGGCTGTTTAATGAAAAATAAGGGTTTAAGTGAAACAAGGATGCCCATTATCACCTCTATTATTTAACATTGTGCTAGAAACACTAGCAGCAGCAATTAGAGAAGAAAAAGAAATTGAAGGTATCAAAATAGGCAATGAGGAGACTAAGCAATCACTCTTTGCAGATGATATGATGGTCTACTTAAAAAATCCTAAAGAATCAACTAAGAAGCTTGTAGAAATAATCAACAACTTTATTAGCAAAGCAGGATACAAAATAAATGCACATAAATCATCAGCATTTCTATATATTTCCAACACATCACAGCAGCAAGAGGTAGAAAGAGAAACACCATTTAAAATCACCCTAGACAACATAAAATACTTGGGAATCTATCTACCAAAACAAACACAG
Source organism: Gracilinanus agilis (assembly GCF_016433145.1). Lineage (NCBI taxonomy): Eukaryota > Metazoa > Chordata > Mammalia > Didelphimorphia > Didelphidae > Gracilinanus > Gracilinanus agilis. The sequence continues at coordinate 455,399,944 of NC_058131.1, forward strand.
GAATTATATGAACATAACTACAAAACACTTTCCAAACAAATAAAACTGGATCTCAACAATTGGAAAAACATTGATTGCTCATGGGTAGTACAAGCTAACATAATAAAAATGACCATTCTACCCAAATTAATTTACCTATTTAGCGCCATACCTATCAAACTACCAAAATTTTTTTTTTACTGAATTAGAAAAAAACTATAACAAAGTTCATTAGAAAGAACAAAAGATCAAGAATATCAAGAGAAATAATGAAAAAAAATGTGAAGGAAGGTGGCCTAGCAGTATCAGATATTAAACTATACTATGAAGCAGCAATCATCAAAACAATATGACAGTGAATGATAAACCCAAAGGGCCCAACTTTGGGGACAAGAATCCACTGTTTGAGAAAAACTGCTGGGAAATTTGGAAAACAATATGGGAGAGATTAGGTTTAGATCAACATCTCACACCCCACACCAAGATAAATTCAGAATGGGTGAATGACCTGAATATAAAGAGGGAAACTATAAATAAGTTAAGTGAACACAGAATAGTATACTTGTCAGATCTCTGGGAAAGGAAAGATTTTAAAACCAAGCAAGAGTTAGAGAAAATTACAAAATGCAAATTAAATGGTTTTGATTATATTAAACTAAAAAGCTTTTGTACAAACAAAAGCAATGCAGCCAAAATCAGAAGGGAAACAACAAATTAGGAAAAAATCTTTATAACAAAAAACTCTGACAAGGGTCTAATTACTCAAATATATAAGGAGTTAAATCAATTGTATAAAAAATCAAGCCATTCCCCAATTGATAAATGGGCAAGAGACATGAATAGGCAATTCTCAGGTAAAGAAATCAGAAGTATCAATAAGCACATGAGAAAGTGTTCTAACTCTCTAATAATTAGAGAAATGCAAATCAAAACAACTCTGAGGTATCACCTCACACCTAGCAGATTGGCTAAAATGAAAGAAGGGGAGAGTAATGAATGTTGGAGGGGATGTGGCAAAATTGGGACATTAATGCATTGCTGGTGGAGCTGTGAACTGATCCAACCATTCTGGATGGCAATTTGGATCTCCTCAAAGGGCTATAAAAGAATGCCTACCCTTTGATCCAGCCATACCATTGTTGGGTTTGTACCCCAAAGAGATCATAGATAAACAGACTTGTATGAAAATATTTATAGCTGTGCTTTTTGTGGTGGCAAAAAACTGGAAAATAAGGGTATGCCCTTCAGTTGGGGAATGGCTGAACAAATCAAATTGTGGTATATGCTGGTGATGGAATACTATTGCGCTCAAAGGAATAATAAACTGGAGGAATTCCATGTGAACTGGAAAGATCTCCAGGAATTGATGCAGAGCGAAAGGAGCAGAGCCAGAAGAACATTGTACACAGAGACGGATACACTTTGGTAAAATAGAATGTAATGGACTAGCAGCAATGCAATTACCCAAGACAATTCTGAGGGATTTATGGAAAAGAATGCTACCCACACTCCAAGAAAGAACTTGCAGGAGTGGAAACACAGAAGAAAAACAACTGCTTGAACACATGGGTTGAGGTGGACATGATTGGGGATGTAGACTTGAAACTACCACACCAATGCAACTATCAACAATTTGGAAATAGGTCTTGATCAATGACACATATTAAAACCAGTGGAAATGTGCATTGGCTATGGGCGGGGAGCGGGATGAAGGGGGGTGAAGGGGAAAGTAAGAGGATGAATCATGTAACCATGTTAACTTTTCTAAAAAATAAATATTATTAAATGTTAAAAAAAAAAAGAAAAAGAAGGGTTCAATGAAATGTAATGAAGTGTATAAGAATTTAGTACCAGCATTTTAGAAGAAGATGTGATGAAATATTAAGATCTTGCATAATCTAAAATTTTGGGATTCACAAATGAGAATGTGAAAATGTTATTTTAGATGTGCTACTGAAGCAAGTACCAAGTGAAAGTTTAATGAACACTGGGAAGAAGAAGTTTTATATCTATAAGTTTAAAATGGAACATGTATTAAGAATTTGGAATATTGTTAAAGAATTTCTAAATTTGTAACTAATTGGGATATATAAATTGTTACCAAATTATGTACTCTGGGCAAGGATGACTTCATGGTTTGAATGTAGACATATGTTCAAATACAATTTGTTAGACTGGAATTCCTTTTAATCACAAATGATCTATAAATTTGTGCTATGAACTAAATCAGTGTTTGAAGTGAATTGGATAAGGCAAATATGTTGAAGAGTTATATATCACGTATATTATATATGTGAATAAAGCATTTGTTAATGAGAATGATAATCTGGGCTCCGCTGAGCCACTAATAGCAGGTGAAATTAGACCTAATGAAAGTTGAGTTTATTTGAACAATGATGAGAAAAGCAAGTTGTAGAAGGTGAGAGGAATGTGGGAAATAGCATAAGAAAGACCCAAGGTATTAGGAGATTTTAATCAGAAGAGAGCATGTCATATGTTACACATATGTAGTTATGTAAGGCAGCAGCAAGAACATAGTGAACATGAATGTGCTTTAAACAGACACTTTGAGAAGAAAAAGAATGAATGTTTTGAGCTATTACAGAGTAAGGAGAGTGTTTTGAGGACTGAAAATAGTTGGAGAGATGAAGAGTAAAGAAAACATAGAATTGACATTTACTGTATAGAGAAAAGTTAAAGAGAAGAATATTTTAAGACTTTTAGAAGTCATTAGAGCAAGTAGGTAAGTAAACGAGGTTTAAGATAATGAAGTTGGACCACTAAGAGAATAAGTTTTTCTGAATGGTAATGGGTAAGATTTGCCATTTAAGGTAAAAGGCTTTTAGGAATCTCAATCAATACTAATGTCAGGTATGGCTGTCTGGTGATTGATCCATCACTGAAGAGGAGTGTAAAGATTAAAATTAATGGTTGGACAATGATTATATGAAATTATGTGGTTGCCAGTATTATATCTTGAGCCAGAAATTTATTTAAAAATATTTACAAGAAGAGAGGAAACAATAAAAAAGAGAAATGTGAAGGGTATAGAGAAGTTATCTATCCTATCAACCTAAATGTTTTGCTCCAGGTCTGCTTAATCCAGGCAGAGATTAATTAGCTCTCAACCAGGAAGGTTGGTAGTGAGTAACCATGTGACCTCCTCCAAGATGGAAGCTAGTCTCTCTAAAAGGTAGGAAAGGGGTCAGCCTTTTCTTTTCCTCACCCAATGAAGTAATCCAAGAGTCAGAGTCCAAGAAAAAGCTGAGCTCTGAGCCCATGATCCAAGCTGTAGTCTCCAGCAAAGCTCTCTCGAAGACTATCTAAGACTATCTCCAGAAGACAATCTCTTCAGACAATCTACCCTAAAGGAGTTTGGGGCTTGCTTTTTTTTTTTTAACCCTTAATTTCGGTGTATTGTCTTATAGGTGGAAGAGTGGTAAGAGTGGGCAATGGGGGTCAAGTGACTTGCCCAGAGTCACACAGCTGGGAAGTGGCTGAGGCCGGGTTTGAACCTAGGACATCTCTGTCTCTAGGCTTGACTCTCACTCCACTGAGCTACCCAGCTGCCCAGGGGCTTGCTTTTTATGGTGACTGCTTGTCCCTTCACCTCTTCACAGGAGCCAATTACAGTTTCCAAATTGCCTAGCACTGCCCAGGGGGCAATGTCTGTAGGATCGACTTCTGTTGTCAATAAAATTGGGGTGCTCTCTTAATCCTTGCTAATAAGGAGGGGTTGAAGGTGATTGAGGTGATAGGAGAGGAATGAAAGGGATGGCTGAGATTGGGGAAGGAATAGCAAGGCGGTATATTGGATGGCAAGGGAATAGGTGGGGAATTCAGGAGAGGCAGCTGAAACAGGCTAGACATTCAGGCTAGAGACAGAGGATACTGGGGGGAATAGGCTGAACCCTTCCAGGCAGGAAAGGTATCTCTATAGACACAAATGGGGCCAATCAGAAAATGGTTTAAATTTGCCTTGAGGGTTTTTCTTGTCAGTTTCTCAGGTCCCCAACTTCAGGAGTTGAAGGGCTCCTCCCTGTCTGTGAAACTGATGGGTTCAGGAGGAAGTCTCGGGTAAGGACTTCCTCCCAAGATGGATGCCTCCAGTTCCCTCAGGAAATAAAAGAAATAATTCCTCCCCTCTTCAACCCTTGCCTAATCTTTGGCACAATGATTCACCACAGGGTTTGAGTAGGTAACAAGGGGATTTATTAATATTCTGGGTTAGTCAGAAGGAAAGAAGGGTTTGGGGTTTCTGACAACTGCTAGGGAGAAATTCAATCTGGGGAGGGTCACAGGAGTGGGTTAGACTGAAAGAGAGCCTGCTCTCCCAGCCAGGAAAGATTTGGCTGCTTTTAAAGTAAAGTGTATACTAAATCAATAAAATAAAGGATAGTTTGATTCAAGGATTTCCTACTTGCCTATAGGGAAACTAAACCCACAAAGTCTGATCACTAAAACCCAAAAGCCACCCTTCCTCCCAGAGCCCACAGGGAAAAATACAGGAAAGGTAACGGGAATAATATGGAGAGGGTCAGGGAGAGGTCCAGAGAAATTAGCTAGGTTCAAATTGTCCAGAGACAAAAGCACAGGCCAAAGCAAAGCTGAAACCCAAAAGCGAAGCTTCAGTTAGACCTTCCACTCTCTTCAAGCCTCAGGTTCCAATTGAACTTCTGTCAGGATTCTAAAGCCAGAAGTTTTCAGTTAACTTTTGCAAGGGCAAAAGCTTTTGTTGCATCTTTACATTACACTTCTCACCTTCTGAAAGTTAAGTTCTCATCAAAAAGGTTAACAATTTCCTGATTTGATTGAATTTCTAAGGGTATGAATTCTCTAAGTACCTTGCTAGCTTCTCACCTAGTACTAAGTAGGATGTTTAATCTTTTGTCGATTCAATTCAAAAATAGACAAGGGAGAAGTTAATCCTGTCTTCAGTCTAGTGAGGTAGGTACTAAGTAGGAGTACTTAAGTTAGTGTTAACTCAGGAGAGAAAACAGAGTAAAGAATTCTCTTTCACAATCCCCCCCGTGATTCTTTGTGAGACTAGTCTCCACAATGGATTATTTTAACATAATCAGAAACCACAATAGTTAGAGATAAGAGGGAAATAAAAAGAGAGAGAAAGCAAACCAATGTTTGCTAGATGTATTGACAAAAAGCCAAATAGGTGGCAGTCCCTTTTGACCATTCAAAATGCTTGTGTTCAACCCCCGACAGTTCAATCAGTTATACAACAAAGTTCATGATGGATCTTCTGATGCTGTGGAGGTTTTCTTAGGGCATCTTCATGGCATCTTCTTCAAACAGTTCATTTTCTGGATTTAAGGAGTTAGCAAGCTTTTACCCCTGAAAATTTTGGATTTTTTGACAATTATACAGAAGAGAATGATGAAGTACTCAGAGGACAAGTGAAAGTTCTTATGAGGAGTTGGGAGAGGTGGTCTCAGTCTGAAACTGGGATAGGACCCTTCTGACTTAGTAAGGCATACTGATTTCTGAAGATCCCTGAGTGAAACAACCAAAGCAAAAGCTGGTGACAGTTTTGACCTGTATGTGAAGCTAGGAAATGTGTCCTTTCAAGACACAAGGACAGTTACTATTTTTTCCTGCCTTTTCCTTTTATGACAAATTCCTATGAACAGCACAAAATGCAAATTGTGAAATAAAAGTTTCCATTTCCCAAATTTGTCATAAAAGGAAAAGGCAGGAAAAAATTATAACTGGGACAAAATGTTTCTCTCTCTGTCTACATACAAGTATAGACTTTTTATAATAATATTTTGCAAGATTTCCCCCCTCTCTTGTCCAACTCCATACAGGGGAGATTGTTACTTTCACAATCTTGAGTGTGTTGTCAGGTATCAGTCAAGTTATTCATGGGTCAAGGGTTGGGATAAGAGAAATGAGTTTGGGATCAGGAGGGTCAAAAGACAGACTTACAGATGGACACAAAGGTCCTCATAGTGATCAGTGACAAAGTTTAATGATTTGGAGTACATTCTCATAGAGAAAATGACAGAGTCTAAGGGATTAGGTAAACCTTTTGCAGAGACAATGGCTAGTAATGATTTACAAGATAGAGACAATGGTTGTAGATTGCCTCAGTGGTTCTAAACAGAGTTTTCTATAGGATAATAAATCACAGGTAAATATGTAACCATCTAATTCAGATTCTCAGGGAAATGTTTGCTTCAGTGAGTTTGTCTAGAACAGTCAGTTATTTACCAAGTACATCAGAGACGGGTGGAAAGGAGGGATTTGGGGGCCTCATGTGAGAAGTGTTTCTGGCCAGATCATGAATTTTATTTTACTTGGGTCTATTCTCACTACTGAGGACTACATAAGTTAACTGTTTTTTGTCTGTTTTTGTTGTTTGTGACCCTGTGCTGTCATGTGTACACACAAAAGGAGGGTCAAAGTGATTTTGAGATAACTCTGTTTCTCTCTGTCCCCCGCATCATTCTGGAAAGTGGGAGAACAGAGAGACCAGAGAATGTGTTTGAGATTCAAAAAGAAATGTGCATTTTTTAGACCTCTTAAAATTTAAAGAACAAAAGCAAAAAGATCTGTTCTACATTTTTCCTTTTCCCCTTTTCGGCTGACTACCAAGGTGGGGAAGAAGGGGAGATTTAAATAAGAGAAGGGAGATTTTTGATCCTGCAGTTTGATTGGATTTTACTTAGGGTTAATTTTAAGATTGATGTATATGATTTTGGAAAAATCACAAATGATTCTGAAATGTACCTATGGAATTGTGTGAAATGATCATAAGGTGATTTAGTGTTGAAAATTGTCTATCAGTTGTATAAGATTCCAGATAAGTTTAATTTTGTGTTTAATGATGAGAGAACTGAAATGAGCAATGGTTAGAGATTTGAATGTTTGGACATACTTAAGATGTTTGTTATTTGAGTCAGCTGTTAAGAGAGTTTTTATTAATTTCTCCTTTTTTATATTTAAGAGGAAAAGGAATAATAATATTTTTCAGTAAGACACCCCCTGCTGTGCAGGTTGTCAGTTAAAGACTCTCGGCTGTGCCACTTGTCAGTTAGTGACAGTTAGAAGGGTGTGGCCAAGGGGAGTTAGTCAGTTGCAGAGAGTTGGAAAAGGTTTTTTGTCTCTGGGTTTCCTGGGGAGAAGTTGTGCTGCTAGCACTCTCTCTGGTTGGAAACAGAGAATGGAATTAAAGCCTTAATAGCTTTACTGATTATTAATAACCTAGGTAGATAAGGTAGGTAGAGAGTAGTTATATTATTAGACTAGATTACTAGATAGATTATTAGATATATTATTAGAGAGATAATAATAGAATATATTATTAGATAGAAGAAGAGTAGGTGAGGGCTAACAAAAGATACTGCCCTCTGAGACAGATAGATTTAGGGTTTTTTAGAGAAATGTAGTTAGGATTGGGATCTGGGGTAGTTACAAGCTATTGTAAGATTACTTTCACTTTCTTCCTTCCTATTTCTATCCATATTTCCTAATAATAAACTAAGTGTTTTGCGTTTAATAAACTGTGTACTCGGTTTTTTGTTTTGTTTTGTTTTGTTTTAATTTTAAACCCTTAACTTCTGTGTATTGACTTATAGGTGGAAGATTGGTAAGGGTAGGCAATGGGGGTCAAGTGACTTGCCCAAGGTCACACAGCTGGGAAGTGTCTGAGGTCAGATTTGAACCTAGGACCTCCTGTCTCTAGGCCTGGCTCTCAATCCACTGAGCTACCCAGCTGCCCCCTTGTGTACTGGTTTTTATTCAAACTCCTACCCCCCAAAATTTAACCCTTCACAAAGCTGAATTTGGGAATTGACTGAATGTAATTAATAGCCAGCCTGATGCAAAAAAGGAATTTTTACTTTAAAGAAGCAAATTCCTAATTTGTGCTGTATGTTTAATGAATATAATGGTTTAAAAAGTGAGTGTAGGGGCAGCTGGGTATACAAGATACTCAGAAGACAAGTGAAAGTCCTTATAGGAAGTTGAGAGGTTGATCTCAGTCTGAAACTGAGGTAGGATCCTTTTGACTTGGTAAGGCACAACAGATTCTGATGGTGCCTGAATGAAAGTTATAGCATGAGCCAGTTATGGCATGAGCTTTGGCTTGTGCATGAAGTCAAACAGTGTCCACTCATTCAGGGTCCTTGAAGGAACCATAAAGATCTTTTCCCCTGCCTTTTCTTTTGTGACAAATGCCTATGATCAGCACAGGATGCAAATTATAAGATGGAAAGTTTCCATCTTCCAAACAAGCAAGTAGACTAGTAGAAAAAGGTCAGAACTAATGATAACTTTAGTCAAGTGAGATTTTTGATGATAAATGAGATTCTATAGAAATAGATAGTAGTTATGAGAAGATAAACTTTAGACTAAGGATTAGGTCTCCAAGAATTTCTGTATCTCCTACAGTACCTGAGGTAGAAGGACTTATTTCATAAAATGTTAGCTTTGCAAAAGAATTCTTATTAGTAGGAGGACCCCTTCTCCCACTAGAGTCCTAAATGCAACTGGGAGTAGAATGAATGAGTCAAGTCCATCCCAGATGAAAAGGATTTCTTCATCTGAAGATGAAGATGAGGAATATCTAAATATGCTTAATCAGTATTATTAGTTGTTGTTGCATATAGGGGAAACTGAGGCAAGTGAGAATTATACAACCCTGAAATGAAAAGGAGGAGGATTGTGTGGGATGAGATTCAGTGTGTAATTCTCAGAGTCATATTTAGCTTGTAACCCCAATTTTCAAGACCCCCGAGTATTACTATTCCTTAGACTAAAACTGCCTCCCCACCCCATAAAATTTTTAGTTTTCCTGACCTATTTTCAAAACTCTTGAGAAGAGTTTATCTATAACCTGGGAAACATGCCAACTATGAGATAGGCTGAAGGAGTAAGGAACAGGGAGTTTCCATTGTATCTTTATTGTTCCAGTCTGAAAATCCCATGATAGTCACCAGTTTTTGTAATGAGAGAATATTTTTGCACCAGGCAAGCAGCTTGTGTGGGCAGAATCCCTTTTCCTTCCCTTCCCCCTTCCCCTTCCCCACTGTCCAATGTTTTCTCCAAATAAAACCACTTTTTCTCTGCAAACATCTTATCTAAGTCTCCTGTCTGCTCATTAGAGTGATTTTGGGGGTGCAAGTTCCCCCAAAATTCTACTTCACACAGAGCCATCCCTAAAAATGTGAATTTAAAGGATGCCTCCTCAGAAAGACCAGGATGTACTATGATAAAATGCATCAGAATGAAATAATAACACTATGTACTGATGATATGTAGACTAAAAAATTGTGTGACTTCCTATAAAATGGTTTTTTTCTCTCCATGTGGGGGCATTATTCTTAAGCTTTCCTAGTCTGGGGCATTCCTCACTCTTGCTCAATCGCCAATAAAGCCACTAGCTAACATCTTATCTCTGGCCTCCCTAATTTTATTTTGTGAGTACTCCAAGATTTCTACTCCAAACATATCCAACTTCTCCAAAATCCTATTCACCTCATTATATTTTGTATTGTTCAATTTGTTTATATTTATCTCTGCCTGAGAGAGTTAAATCATAGTTTTACTGTTGATTTCCTCCAGTGACTTATTTAACTTTTCCTTTAAGAATTTAGATGCTTTTAAAAAATCTCTCCAAGCTGAGCAACAACAGCAGCAACAGGAGGCCTGCACGTGCCTGACAACTTCCAGTTCCCCAACATCCCTTATCCATTCCCCTTCCCAACTCCTCAGGGAGAACAGGAGGCTCCTCCACACTCCCTCCTACCCCACCCCCACCAGCAATAGCCCCACAATGACGTTTGCCTGCTTACTAGAGGGTACCACCACACCTCTCCCATTTGGTCTCCTGCCACCATAGTGAGGGGGTGGCTCGCTCACTCTCTCCCAACCAAGGTGCAGTAGCCCAAGGTAGGGTCCTCTCCCAACACCAACTTCTTGGGAGAGAGGGAGAACAAGCCAGCTGATTGCTCCTCCCCCTCTCCCTAGGGCTGTCTCTAGTGCCCCGAGGTCATGGGGGAAGGGGAGAGGGAGTAAGGAAGAGGAGGAAGAAGCAGAGGACCAGGCCCAGGCCCTGTGGCCCCAGCACCTGCATCCTCACTTTCCCCCATAGGACATGTCTGCTTCATTTGCATCACTGAAGAGCATCTGTAGAACAGGAAAGAAAAGATGGGTGTGAAAACATGGACTCAGAGTTCCCCTTCCCACAGCCAGGAGATGCTTGGAAAGTTAAATATGCTTCGTAATGATGGACATTACTGGGATAGACTTCTTCGTGTCTAGGACAAAATCTTTCAGGCTCATGAGGTGGTACAAGCAGCTTTTTGCTGTGGTTTCTTTGGTACCAAACTTGTTGGCCAAGCAGAGGATGACAGCAAGAGACAGTCACTAGATTTTTCCCTCTCTTTTGGAGTGCTTATACAGAAAATATTATTGACGTCCTGGCAGCAGCCAACTAGATGCAGATTTTAGTGTTGCCAGCACTGCTCAGAGTTCATGAAATCAAGCATTTTGTGGAATACACACAACAACCAACAAGAAAAGGGACTAGAGGCTGGGCAAGAAAGCAGTTCTAACTGCCATTTTACCTCTCGAGATGGCAGTCCTTCTCCAGTGTCTTCAAAATGCAGTGTGGTAGAAAGGACTGTTTCTGTCTGCTGAGAGTCTGGAGAAAGAAAAGCAACCTAATTATGTCTCTTGAAAGTCCCCTTAAGTGTAGCGCACAGACAAGTTTTCTCCTAGTGCTAAATTCTTCAGCTTCCTAGTCAGATCCTAGAAATCAACCCACTGACTCTTCATGATCTTTTCCCTGTGTTAGGGTTCAAATGGGTGGCCACCAGAGGAACACACGAGAGAATGCAATCAAAACAGGAGAAAGCTTTATTGCCAGTGCACTGGAGGGAGTTCTGTAAGAGAATTCCCCCAGTGCTGCGTCTACAGAGGGGAATATATACGTTTCAAGGGCTGGGATATAGCTAGGGTCTGATAATAGCTAGACAATGGGAGTATAGAGGTTTCCAGGTGCCATAGGATGTAATTCTTAATGTTTAAGGCTGCTCTGTCTAGGGAGGAGTGGTGCCCTGTTCAAGGCTGCTCTGTCTAGGGAGGAGTGGTGTCCCCGGAACTATGAATTCCAGATAACCACCCTGCTGAGCAGAGCATGACGCTATCAAAACCCCCCTGTTTAACAGGGTATGATGCTGTCAAGCTGTTAGCTATGAGTCTCAGCTTTTTGGCTACAACATTCCCCCCTTTTCATTTTGCTCACTGAGGAATCCTCCTCAGGGCCACGCCCTCACTGGGATCTGGGTCAGTAACAAGGGGTTGATATTGTAGTTGCATGACCATGAGCTGGACCATATTTATCCGGTCGTGAACAAACCAGACAACTGGTTAAGAATGCAGAGGCCAAGTGTTAGTAACAGGAGGATAATCAAAAAGGGATACAACAATATCTGAAGCCTCTCTACTACTAAGGGACCATTTCCAAGGTTGATGGGGGTTATGGAGAGGACTGTGGGGTAATCGGTATCCCCTACAGGGCCAAAGAATAAGTCCAACATTCCCTACTTTTCCTTTTGATCCTAAGGAATCATCCTCAGGTGGCCCCTTAAAGATTAGTGTCAACACACATTGTATCAAGGGTGGGGGTTATCTGGTAATACTGACACAGGACCATAAGCTGAATGGTGTTAATTCGTTCCTTTACAAAAGCTGCTAGTTGGTTAAGAATAAGGGGAAGGGTACATAGTGGAAGCAAAAGGGATTTTCTGGTCTAGTTTGCCTGAAAAAAAAACTTTTTCACTATGGGGGTACAATGTTCTATGCTGTCTCTGGGGTACAATGTCCCACAAGGTCCCATGCCGTCTCCCCTCCCCTCCTTCAAATCTTTAAGGGAAGAGGGCCAATGGTTTCAATCTTCTGTAGCTTCTTCAAGCTGAGAAGGGGCGTAGAATCTCTGAGAGGGGGGAACAGGAGGAGGAGCTGTGGGCACAGGTTCTTCAGGGGCATCTCTGCATCGAATGCCAGGGTCCTGAAGGCTTAGAGACCAGAGACCGTTTCCCCAGACTGACAGACAGGTCACAAGGGGGAGCATCCTAGAACCTAGGACTGGAGCAAAAACTAGAACACCAATAAAAGTAAAATCTCCCTTTTCTGGTCTGAATTTTTCTCTTTTTCACTCCCTTGGGAAGAAAGAGGAAAAATCAGTTCTTTAGGATCCATGGTTAAAAAGAAATATTTGCAGTGAGAAAACTCATTAAAACAGTTGCAGTACACTGTCCCTTTTACTGAGGGTACTCAGGTACAGTGATCAGCCATCTGATTGGCTGAGCTAACTTCCTTGTCCCCTAACTTTCCCAGTGCTTTACACTCTGATTGATCTAACCTGTCTCTCTTTTTGGTTGTGATTTCTAACAAATGCTTCTTGCAGCACCTAAACAAATTGCTATCTGTTTCTAGTGGGGGTTGAAAGTGAGCTGTTCTTAGGCTGGCTGTGTTTCTTAAGGAAAGAACTTTGACCTTTCAAATCCCCTCCTATTCAGATGTTAAGTCTGATGCCTGAGCAGCACAGTTTCTCGAATAAGGGAAGGTTAGAAATGTAGATAGGGGAAGGGGAATTGCAGAATGTTTGCAGTTTTTCTCTGAATTCACCTTGAAGCCTTGGAAACCAGCAAGCACCAGGTTGACTCGCCCTGGCTCTTGATAAGGACTGAAATAATACCAAAGACACAGACCCAGCCAGTACTGATGAATTAGGGGACCTCTGAACTGGAGCTGGGTATTTGGGGCTGGGTAACCAGAACCTGGGATGATGTAACTGTTTCCTTGCTGGTATTAGACCCTTCCACAACCGAAAAAAGCCAGGGTGGAGGATCCAAGACTAAAACCTGCCAGGTTAAAATGTACGGCATTTGGTCTGGGTGTCCCTCCTGACCCCGGAGCAAAACCTGACCCTGAACTGCAGAAATAATAGACTCTTGCCATGTCCCACAATGGGGTCATCCAACCCCAAACATAGGCCATTCCGAATTACAAAAGGTCTGCAACTTCCCCTTTTTTACTGATAAACCTAAGGCATGCGCATGGGTTCTGAAATCTGAATAATGACTTAGGACCAAGTCCAGGGGGGTTGATTGACTCTGGCCCATCTTTGACCAATCAAAAAGACACAAAAGAAGGACTACACAAAAGACAGACAAACAAAACGAAAAACAGAAAAGTCTCTTTGTGGATCCAAACAAAGTTTGAATCGGGGATGGAGCCCACTCATGCTCCACCCCGCTCTCCCTGGCTTCCTTCCAAAAAGACCCAGTGCCCCGCTTCTGCCCATGAGCGTCTGTCTGGAACTTTTCCGGGATTAGCTCCACCAGGGATTTGAACCCTGGATTTCCGGAACTGTTTCCCCCAGGGAATCAAACCCTGACCTTCCCTCCCCCTCTCACCGGAGGAGCTGCTCAAGGGGACTCCAACCCCTTAAAGTTACGTATCCCCTATCCCCGTATTCCCCCCTGGATCCCCGTATTCCCCCCTGGATCCCCGTCTCCAAGGTTTCCAACGACTTCCTTCCCTCCCTTTTATCCGACTCGCTTCCCGGTTTTCCCGATCTGGCTCCTCTTGGAGGTCAGAAAATGCGGCATAAACTGGTCCCGATCAGAAACTGGTGGAAATTCGGACACAAAGCCACGGGGAAGGGGGGTCCCCCTTGCCCCAGAACAGGGCGGGCCTCAGCTTGGCGTAGGAAGTCTCCTATAAACCAGGAGAATGAATCATCCATTTAGCCATATGCCTATCAAGAGTCTTCAGTTTCCCCATCAAATATACACGTCACACATCATTCACACACCATTCACTGCTCACCTCTGGAAGTCGCCACAAAACCTAGGAGAGAGCTTTCTCTGTCTCAGTGGTCCCCAGGGGGTAGAACACCATCCCGGGATGAGCCCCCATACATTAGGGTTCAAATGGGTGGCCACCAGAGGAACACACAAGACAATGCAATCAAAGCAGGAAAAAGCTTTATTGCCAGTGCACTGGGGGGAGTTCTGTAAGAGAATTCCCCCAGTGCTGCGTCTACAGAGGGAAATATATACATTTCAAGGGCTGGGGTATAGCTAGGGTCTGATAATAGCTAGACAATGGGAGTATAGAGGTTTCCAGGTGCCTTAGGATGTAATTCTTATTGTTAAAGGCTGCTCTTTCTAGGGAGGAGTGATGCCCTGTTCAAGGCTGCTCTGTCTAGGGAGGAGTGGTGTCCCCGGAACTATGAATTCCAGATAACCGCCCTGCTGAGCAGAGCATGACGCTATCAAAACCCCCCTTCTTAACAGGGTATGATGCTGTCAAGCTGTTAGTTATGAATCTCAGCTTTTTGACTATGACACCTGGACAGAAAGAAGTCCATTTGGAACTGATCAAAGGCTTCAGTCAGAGAAGGCAAACCAGGAGGCCCTTCTGAGACAGCTAGAAGAAAGACTGATGATATGACATGTGAGAGTACAAAGGCTAATTAGCATCTGGTTACTGAAGAAGATGGACGGGTCAAAGTGGGAAAGTTCAGTGATGAAGAAGTTCAAGAGGAAGTGTGCTAGCCTGCCAGTGCATCTCAGAGTTCCCTGAGTGATCAAGCAGACAGTGCCAGAAGTGAGCACGTTCAGGAGGATCTTCTCATCAGTCCCTAGCCTTCTTTTGTATTTTTGCATTATAATACTGTAGTTGTTGACAATAGCCTTCATTGGCACATACTATTGGGGATTTGTGGGATTTTCTTATTGACCAGCATGCTATAAGTTGTATTTGTTACTAATGTGATATTTTAAAAGAAAGTACAAATGAGTAGCTTCCAATGGAATAGTAGTAGAGAGTAGAAAGGAAGTAACATTGAGGTTCAAGCATGACTGAAAAAAATCCAGTAAATCTTTTTTTTTTTTTTTAAACCCTTACCTTCTGTCTTGGAGCCAATATTGGCTCCAAGGCAGAAGAGTGGTAAGGGTAGGCAATGGGGGTCAAGTGACTTGCCCAGGGTCACACAGCTGAGAAGTGTCTGAGGCTAGATTTGAAACTAGGACCTCCCATCTCTAGGCCTGACTCTCATTCCATTAAGCTACCCAGCTGCCCTCTCCAGTAAGTCTTTAATGGGACTTAAAAACAAAATCTTCCTTATGGACCACTGATGTAGATTTCTGAAGTTTTTTTCAATGTTTTGTCCAGTTAGCCTCATTTTTCAGATGAGGAAGTAGGAAGTGGTTTGCCCAAAGTTACACAATTATTAAGTTACTTAAATAAGTATTTTAACCCAGAGTATGTATGTGTCATGTACTGTTGTAGAAGTTGTAGAGAATACAAAGGTAGTGTAAGACACAAGAAATGCCAGAAAGCTCTGATTAATTACCAAGTCAATGAAATAGATTATGGATAATGAGAGTAAAACAGGTTGGCCAGAGCAGAGTTCCTTTGAGGGAGTAGTGTAGAATGAGACTGAAAAGAAAGCTTAGGACTAGATTACAGAGGACTTGGGAATTTTGGACTTTTTCCTAAAATAGTGGAGATCTTAATTATTTCTGCCCTATCCATCCTCCTCTTTTTTTTTTCTTTTCAAGCAGAATAACATGTGAGAATAATTTGGCATCATAGTTAAGAGCCAATTCAAAAGACCAAAGTCTATCTGTAAGATGGTAAAAGCCCTGAATTGGAGTGGGAGTAGTATAATTAGAAAGGACAAGATGTATACATAATAGCTATTTATGAAAGATTTCCTAGGACTTGGTGATAGTAATTACATAAAAATGATAGCTAGTCAGAGAGGGCTTAGAGAAGAGAAGGCCAAAAAAAAAAAAAAAAAAAAAAGTGAACCTTAGAGAATCACTCACATTTAAGAAGTGACAGAAAACTCAGCAAAAAAGATAAAAAAACAATGAACCAGAAAAACTGAAGGAGAATTAGAATACTATATTGCAATAGATACAATGGGTGACAAGTTTGAAAGAGAAAGTTGTTGGTCAACAGTATTTAAAATAATAAAAGAGAATTCAAGGGGGAAAAGATCTCTCTTTTCAGAAGATGACTAATACAGAAATTTGTTTTATATGACATTTGCAATGGGTTTTGTATTTATTGCCTTCTCTGTGAGTGGGGGACAAATACAACAGAGAGAAAATCTGGAACTGAAAATAAGAATTCTTTTAAAATAGCAAATAGTTCATCATCTATGCTATCTTTTAGCAAAATGTTTTCCTGTTCATCTCTTTTAATTAGGCACTTTTTGCTTTTCATTTACCTGAAATCATGATTGCTTCCCCTACTTTTTTTACTTCAAATGAAGCCTAATAGATTTTGCTTCATTCCCTTATTTTAACTCTACTTGTATTGTGGAGATAAAAATTAATATTCAATACTAAATATTATATTTTACAAAGTTTTATTAATAATTAACTACCCAAAAAAAAAACTAGAGGGAAAAGGTGCTAAACTCACCCAGCCCACTCCCAGGAGCAAAAGAGGAAGAGGGAGGAGTTACAGTCAACCATAAAACAATAACGTGGAGGCGTAGCAGAGATTAAAGGGAATTTGGGGAAAACTAAGGGACTTAATGGGGGATGAAGTCCCAGGTTCAAAATCTACATAAAGATTTTGAAAAATATACATACATACCCCCTCCCCTGATCCTTTGGGAGACCAATCTCCCCAAAACATAATCAACTTATAAATTGTAATAATTTGTGGATAAAAGGGAAAAAAGAACAAAATCAATGATTGTTACATTAACAAAAAGCCAATTTGGGGGGCAGTCCCCTTTGGCATAAAAGTATACATTCAAAACAAATGCTTTCAACTGTAGGAAATATAAGTAAGGGTAATGGAGATACCAAGGATATTAAAATAAAACTAGGTGATTGTGGGTACTGTTAAGATTAAAAATGATAAAGAACAATCTTTATCATTTTTAATCTTTACAGTACACACACTGGGGTTTATGAGACTAGACCTGGACATGGGGATCAGAACAGCCAAGCTGCACCTAACTGAAAAAGGGACAGTTGACCAACTGTCACCCTGGGCCAGAGGCTTTGAATCCAATAGACAAGGTAACAGGATATAACTGGTTTAATTATGAACAACTAAAAGGTGGGATAGGAATGTCTACTCTAAAACCTTAAATCTAATGACAAAACCCACAGGGGAAAGAAAGGACTTATTTCTATACTAACTTAGTGATCTAAACTGACAGGGCCCAAGGAGCTGTAAATGGAGTCTCTCGGTGACTGCCTCAGACCTGAAACCTGCCAGGCTTGAGTACAGCTAAGGGCTTTGTGGCTTTGGGATTCTCACTACAATCCACTGATGATCTCTGGATGTCAAGAGCCATGGTGGTCTCAGGTACCAAGTTGAGAAAGTGTGCTCAAGACTCTGTCCACCAGATAGATCCCAAACTCCTTCTCTTCTCTTGGTACAGCACTGAAGATCTTGACTCTTGCTAGATGCCACCACCACACAAGATCCCAGAGGAAAATTAGGATGCAGGGTCCTTTACTCTGAGGTCTCCCAGGGCTAACCACAGTTTTAGCTAACCACTAATGGAGTCCCACTCAGAGCACAAGTCACTTCTTCCTGCTCCCTCATTCCATCCCGGAATTCCCAGCTCCAACTCCTTCCTGCTATGTACACCTTAATTCTTAATCAATAACTAATCTAATCTTCCTCACAACACAACCACCCCCCCCCCCCATAGTTCAAATTCACATCCCAAAGTTCAATTCTGGATCTTCTTGATGCAGTGTGTTGCCGGAAGCCATCAAGGCTATGAGGTTAGCACGGCTACTCACAAGCTCTGACAATCCAGCACGGCAGGTTGTCGGGAGGGTGGAGATTCCACACTCAGTTTACCCTATATGATTCTTTTTACAGTGACATTCACTTGCATTGAAATTATTGCAATCAATATTCTTATCTAACTGAGAGGAGACACAGAAAAACAATACAGGTTCATGGCAAGAACAATTACAGCCAAAGACTACCCACTATCCAAAAATAAACCCCTGTACAACCCCCTAGAGTATAGAAATTTCCCCTAGAATCAGCCCAGCAGAAAACCAGCAGTTAGTGAGTTAATGCAAGTTTCTAAAGTTCCCAGCAAGAAAATACCTGGCCTGAGTTTGTTCCCAAACTCCTACAGACCATGGAAACAGTGAAACACAAGGAAATTAAGGCAATGACAAATTAGCACAGAATCACCCTACCAGAACTGTATTCTTAGTGATCCTATAACAGAAAAAACACCATGGGAACAAAACACTGGACCAGACTGATATTATTGTATCTTATTGGATATAATCAACTACCATAACTATCTCCTTGATTGATGATGGGAATGAATAGTATAACATAACTATATACATAATATAATTAGTTAAAATATAATTAACTATTATGCTTAGCTAGGAACTGATGTACTTGTACCTTACGCATGGCTGAAAAGAATAAGTTCAAACTAAGCTAGCCCATAATGAATAATTTTTGACAAGCTTGCTTCTTTGTTTAACCACAGTAAGATATTTGGTAAATGTCAATGATGTTTCAAAAGTTAATATGTGATTTTGAATGTATGGGGAAAAAAAACCTGTATGAGATCATAAAGAAAAGAGGGTATAAAAATTAAAATGAGCAGATGGCAGATCAGATCAGCCACTGCAAACCTACTGGGTCTCTGGCTCTTCTCACTCCATTTTCGCTCAATTGTCCCGCCCCCAAGGGGAAGTGGACTGCTGGTAACCCCCCAGCAGCATGTGGTCTCTGCAGGCATCTTTATGGCACCTTCTCCAAACAGGTTTGTTGTCTTGATTCTGGGAGGTAGCAAGTTCCTTATCCTAAAATTACTCAAATTCAAATCAAAGTTCACAACAATAACAAAGTCCCCCCTGAGGGGGATAATAACAAACAGGGATCATTCAGGGATACATGGCTGAGTTATAAGGTATACAAATCAATTGCAAAAGAAATAAAAAACATCAATAAATAAATAAAAAGAGAAAAAAAATAACTTGTGGATGAAATATAAAATATCAAAGTCTTATGTCTAAAAAAATCTAAGTAAAGGAAAAATAAAACTATAACAGGTCCTTGAATCAGGGCCCAATTAAAGTGATTTAAGTAATTATGCACTTACCCAATCAGTAGCCAGGACTACAGAAAGTTTGCCACACTAATAAAAGAAAAGGGACTAGATTATAGGAGCCAAAATGGTAGCCAGGATGAGGTGCTTGGATAGAATGTGGTTCAGAAGAAGTCCTGCGTCTTAACATATGTTAAGCGCTGCAACCTCGAACCCCAAACAAGTTCAAGTCCTCTTGTCTTGGCTCAAAATTATGCAGGTTAGCTTTGTGATTCTTTGGCACTGTGCAATGGCTCTTTTTATATCTTCTTCTGGAATCAGACAGAATTATTAAGCAAAGTCCCATAATTATTTTTAAACAATCAATGGCATTATTCTATATTTAATTTAAATTAAAAGCTTTGGGGTATGCATTAATATTAGAACAAATGTATTTTAAACTTATATTACTGCAAAAAAATTTAAAAAGATTAATATTGATAATGTGTTCAAGTACAAAAATGAGAGAAAAAAGAAACTCAAAACTCTATTGCACATACAAGGGGGAAAAAAAAGAACGTTTTAAAAATCAAAAATATATAGCTTAGAATCAGTGAAATGTTTCTCACCCAAAAAATGAGATCCAATTTCCTTTTTTAAACTTGGCCATGGGGGCAGCTGGGTAGCTCAGTGGATTGAGAGCCAGGCCTAGAGACAAGAGGTCCTAGGTTCAAATCCGGCCTCAGACACTTCCCAGCTGTGTGACCCTGGGCAAGTCACTTGACCCCCATTGCCTACCCTTACCACTCTTCTACCTATAAGTCAATACACAGAAGTTAAGGGTTTAAAATTAAAAAAATAAATAAATAAAACTTGGCCATGAACTACTGCAAATGGAAATTATCTTTACAGAATAATAGATTTATAAAGATAATAATATAATAGATAAGGTACATTCAAATAAAGTACCAAATTCTCAAATTTCACAATAGCACAGTTATTGACAAGAGCAAACAAACCCATTATTATATAGGATTCACATGAATTTATAGATAGCCACTTGTTGTGTGATGTTTTAAAAATCTATACTTGTCACAAATTCTACAGGTATAACAAATCTTTCAACCTTGGCAATTGCTGATGAAAACCTTTTTGGGTCTAAAACATCACCAGGAATTTTAGATCCTTCTGGTGGGAAAGTAAATTAAACTAAAAAGTTAAAATATCATGCATGAAGGATCTCTTTTTGGCTCCCTGCTTTATATATGAAAACCTATCATCCATTCAGAATGTATCTAAAGTCATTTCTAAAGACCCCTTATAAAATTACAATTTAAATTCTTAAGTCATTATATTCTCCAAGGATGTATAAGCAGCATGTGACTTCGATAGTTAAGATGACAAATCCAGGATACATAAAACTTATGGGCTTTTTACAACTTTTAAAAAAATTTTGTTCATGGGTTTTTTACAATGATAAGTAAAAAAAAGTTCAGTAAAATCATAGGGAAAGAAACAGTACAGATGAAGAGTCATATAACAGAATAGACAGTAATTAGATTAATGCAGATAAACTTAAAAAAATTAAACCTTAAAGAAATCAGCAAATACAATAATAAAAGGAAATAACAAGCTCTCAATCTAATCAGACTCCCTCTAAGACCTCTGATGATGACAAAATTCCAAGTATCGTGCATTATCTCCCTATATAAGAAAGTAAACAATTGATGATTTCTCATTCATGTTTACCTTTTTATACTTCTTTGAAGTTCTGTGAATTACTTTTAAAATTTCTATTCTTCTCTGGTCTTTTCATCAGAAATATTTGAAAGTAGTCTATTTGATTAAAAATCCATAGGATTATACTTAGCTTTTCTGGGTAACTTTTGCATTCTAGATTATTGCATTCCAATTCTCCATTCTCTTACAGTGGTGGTTACTATGGGCCTATAGTATTTTTCTTTTGGCTGCTTATGATATTTTTTCCATGACCTCAGAGTTCTGGATTTGGGCTATAAATATAAATTCCTGGGAGTTTTCATTTGGGAATTTCTTTCAAGAGATGCCCAGTGGATTCTTTCCATTTCTACTTTGCCCTCTGGATCTAGGATAGCTAGACAGATTTCTTTTTACAATTTATTTAAATATGCTGTGTAGGCTCTTTGTTGTGGTGGTTTTCAAGTATTCCAATAATTTTTTTTTTAATTCTTACCTTCCATCTTAGAATAAATACATGGTATTGGTTCCAAGGCAGAAGAGTGGTAAGGGCTAGGCAATGGGGGTTAAGTGACGTGCCCAGGGTCACACAGCTGGGAAGTATCTGAGGCCAGATTTAAACCAAGGACCTCCCATTTCTAGGCTTGGCTCTTAATCCACTGAGCCATTCTCCCCCCAATAATTCTTAAATTCTCTCTCTTAAATCTATTCTCCAGGTCAGTTGTTTTTCCTATGTTATATTTCACGTTTTCTTCTTTTCTGTTTCTGTCTTTCTTAACTTCCTTTGTTATTTTTTAATGTCTCATTAGCTACCAATTTTAATTTTCAAGGAATTATTTTCTTCAGTAAAATTTTGTACCTATTTTTACCAAGCTGTTAATTGTTTTTATATTTTTATTGTATAACTCATTTCTTTTCCCAATTTTTCTATCAGGGGTTATCATTTTTTAAACCTTTTTAAAAAGTTTTATCTTCATTTTACAAATTTATTTATTTATTTTATTATTAATTATTTAATAAATTTACATATAAGTTGTCCAAATTTATGATTCATGTTGTGTCCTCCCTCCCTTTTTCCCTTGCCCCTCCCGGAGTTGACAAGCAGTTCTATCTGGGTTATACATGTATTGTCACTCAAAGCATTTCCATATTATTCATTTTTTTAAAGTCAATAATCTTATAAAATAAAAACCCCAATCATGTACCCAAATAAACAAGTGATAAATCATGTTTTCATCTGCATTTCTACTCAAACAGTTCTTTCTTGAGAGGTGGACAGCATTTTTTTTCATAAGTCCCGCAGAATTGTCCTGGATCGTTATATTGCTATTACTAGCAAAGTCCCATCACATTTGATTGTCCCTCAATATTTCAATTGCTATGTATAATGGTCTCCTTGTTCTGCATATTTCACTTTGTATCAGTTCACAAAGGTCTTTCCAGGTCTTTCTGAAATCATGGTGTTTACCATTCCTTACAGCACAATAAAACTATTCCATTATCATCATATATCACAATTTGTTCAGTCATTCCCCAGTTGAGGGACATTCCTTCAGTTTCCAATTCTTTGCCATTACAAAAAGCACAGCTGTAAATATTTTGTACAAATATGCCCTTTCCCTTTTTTTTAACTCTTTGGGATACAGACTTAGTATTGTTATAACTGGATCAAAAGGTATGCATTCTTTTTTTTTTTTTTTTTTTTTTAATTTTAAACCCTTAACTTCTGTGTATTGACTTATAGGTGGAAGATTGGCAAGGGTAGGCAATGGGGGCCAAGTGACTTGCCCAGGGTCACACAGCTGGGAAGTGTCTGAGGCCGGATTTGAACCTAGGACCTCTTGTCTCTAGGCCTGGCTCTCAATCCACTGAGCTACCCAGCTGCCCCCATGGTATGCATTCTTTTATAGAACTTTGGGCATAGTTCCACTGCCATCCAGAATGGTCAAATCAATTCACAACTCTGCCAACAATGCATTAGTGTCCCAATTTTTGCACATTCCCTCCAACATTTATTACTCTCCTTTATTGTAATATTCGCCAATCTGCTATGTGTAAGGTAGTACCTCAGAGTTGTTTTAATTTGCATTTTCCTAATCAGGAGGGATTTAAAACATTTTTTCATATGATTATTGATAGCTTTCTTCATCTGAAAACTGCCTTTCCATATCTCTGGACCATTTATCAATTGGGGAATGATTTAAATTCTTATAAATTTGACTTAGTTTTTTGTATATTTGAGAAATAAAATCTTTTTCAAAGAAATTTGCTATAAAAAATTTTCCATTTGTTGCGTTCCTTCTAATCTTGGTTGCATTGGTTTTGTTTCTACAAAAACTTTAATATAATCAAAATTATTTATTTTACATCTTGTAATGTTCTCTATCTCTTGTTTGGTCTTAAATTCTTCCCTTCTCCATAGATCTGACCGGTATATTATTCTGCTTTCCCCTAATTTACTTATAATATCACTCTTTATATTTAAAGCATATACCCATTTTGACTATATCTTGGTTTAAGGTGTGAGATATTGATATAAAACTAATTTTTACCATACTATTTTCCCAGCAGTTTTTGTCATTTATCCCTAGTCTATTTTGTTGATCCACTCTTCTGTTTCTAAGCCAGTACCAAATTGTTTTGATGATCACTGCTTTACAATACAGTTAAGATCTGGTACTGCTAAGCCACCATCCTTCACATTTTTTTTCATTAGTTCCCTTGACCTTTTGTTGTTCTAGATAAATTTTATTTGTTCTAGTTCTAGAAAATAGTTTTTTAGTAGTTTGATAGGTATGGCTCCAAGCAAATCAATTTAGGTATGGCTCCAAGTAAACTAATTTAGGTAGGATGATCATTTTTATTATATTAGCTTGGCCTATCCATGAGCAAGTTTTTTCCAGTTGTTTAGATAAAACTATGTGAAAAGTGTTTTGTAATTGTGTTCATATAATTCCTGTGTTTGTCTTGGCAACTAGATTCCCAAGTATTTTATATTGTCTAGGGTTATTTTTAAATGGAATTTCTCTTTCTAACTCTTGCTGCTGGACTTTGTTGGAAATATAGAGAAATGCTGATTTATGTGGGTTTATTCTATATCCTGCAATTTTGCTTAAGTTATTTCTCCTAGTTTTTTATTTGATTCTCTCAGATTCACTAAATATACCATCTCATCCACAAAGAATTTAGGTTCCTCTTTTCCTACTTTAACTCCTCTGATTTCATTTCCTTTTCTTATTGCTAAAGCTAATATTCTAGTACAATATTAAATAATCGTTATGATCACAAGAATGCTTGTTTCACTCCTGATCTAATTGGGAAGGCTTCTAACTTATTCCCCATTGTAAATGATACTTCCTGATGATTTTAGACCTATATTACTTATTATTTTAAGGAAAGGCCTTTTTATTCCTATGCTTCCTAAGTGTTTTCAATGGGAATGGATGTTATATTTTGTTGAAGGCTTTTTCTGCATCTATTGAGATAATGTGATTTTTGTTGTTCTGGTTATTGATATGATCAATTACACTGATTTTCTACTATAGTTTTCCTACTATTAAAGCAGCCTTGCATTCCTGGTATAAATCCTACCTGGTCATAGTGAATAATCCTCGTGATATATTGTTGTACTCTCTTTGCTAGTGTTTTATTTAAGGTTTTTGCATCAATGTTCATTAAGGAAAGTAATCTATAATTTTCTTTATCTGTTCTGTGTCTTTCTGGCTTAGGTATCAGCACCATACCTGCGTCATAAAAAGAATTTAGTTAGTAGGACTCCTTCTTTGCTGATTTTGCCAAACAGTTTAGATAGTATTGGGATTACTTGTTCTTTAAATGTTTGATAGCATTCTCCATCTGGCCCTAGGGATTTGTTTTTAGGGAGTTCATTGGTGGCTTGTTCAACCTTTTTTTTTCAGAGATGGGATTATTTAAATATTCTATTTCATCTTAATCAAGGCAATTGTTAATCAAGGCAATTTATGTTTTTGTAAAAATTCAATCCATTTCACCTAGATTGTCATATAATTGGGCAAAATAGCTCCTAATGATTGGTTTAATTTCCTCTTCATTGGAAGTGAAATCACTCTTTTCATTTTTTAAACTGGTAATTTGATTCACTTCTTTACTTTTTTCAATCAAATTAATCAATACTATATTTTTTCCATAGAACCACTCCTCATCTTATTTATTAGCTGAATGGTTCTTTTACTTTCAATTTTATTTATCTCCTTTGATTTTTTAGGATTTCCAATTTAGTCTTTAATTGGGGATTTTTAATTTGTTCTTTTCCTTAGTTTTTTTAGTTGCATGCCCAATTTATTGATCTGCTTTTTCTCTATTTTATTGAAATAAGCATTCAAGAATATAAATTTTCCCCTGAGTACTGCTTTGACCATATGCCATAAATTCTGATGTGTTGTCTCCTCATTGTCATTTTCTTTAATGAAATCAGTCACTGTTTCAATGATTTGTTCCTGGACCTACTTGTTTTGAAGAATTAAATTAGTTTCCAATTAATTTTTAGTTTTCCTTTCCATGAACGCTTAAAGAAAAAAGCATAATCATTTTGATTGCATTATGATAGAAAAAATTGTATTTATAATTTTTGCTTTTCAGCATTTGGTTGTAAAATTGTTATGCCCTAGTACATGGTCAATTTTTGTGTATATACCATGTGCTGCTGAAAAGATATATTCCTTTTTAATGGAGGAATTTTTTGATGCTCCTCTCATAACAAATAGTTGAATTAAGAGCATGTTAATGACAACCAGAGATATCATATACTTTCTGCTGAAATGAATAATTGAGTCAATGTTCTTATGAGAGAGGTAGAGACTGAGGAATGGGTCCATGATCAACTTGCATGTGCAAGTCAGTATTATGATGTGATAGGCAGATGACCATAAGATCCAGAAAACAAAGATTATATTGCAGCTATTTCTGCCCCATGATTTTACCATGCCAGTCAAAGCATCCACTTTTAAAGATTAGTATGACATGATCTCATTTCTTAAGACCTGTTTGTAATTGGCAAATTGATTATATTGACCCTCTTCTGCGACCTCTGAGCAAAGTGCTACCCTCACTGCAGCTGATACTTATTCAAGATAAGGGATTGGAGTGCCATGTAAGACCACAGCAGCTACCAGGAAGAGCTCTTATAAATCCTTATGAGATACCCCTTATATCACTACCTCTGAATCAGGCATCTATTTTACTGTGAATAAGGTCTAAGATTGAGCCAGTAGCCATGATAAACACTGAATTTTTCCATCTTCTTACTGTTCTCAGGCAGCTGATATCAATGAAAAATGAAATGGATTTCTAAAACAATAACTTCATCATACCGAGTTATCCAAGTTGGGCATCCCAACTCCCAGAGACTGTTTGATCAATCAGTGCTCCCCCAAGAAAGGAGTGAGCCTTCCAGGACAAGGATTCCTTGCATCTGGCCATAAGGAAAACTTATCTAATAAAAACAGAGGACTTTGGGGGTACAGTCTCCATTAACTCTCTCCAACACCTTTTGATTCCCTTTTCTGTACAGTTACCAGGTCCTTGAGGTTTCTGCTCCCTCAGAAGATTCTATTTAGAGGAATCGAACTCCAAATGTGGTTTGAACCAGGTTAAAATGTAATTAGGAAATGCTTAACAATTTTAAACCAAAACACAGATAATGTTAATTTATGGTTTTCCAAGTCAATATGCAGCCTAAAGGATCCATTTCTTTTTGAGTTTGATACTAGTCTTGTGTTATTGGAAATCATTTCCCCATGAGACCACTGGCTTCCTGCTTTATATGATGACGTAGACAGGAGGATAAAATTGAAGGGCTGGTGTTACTCTTTCTTTTTGCTTCTAATCCAGCATGGTGGTGGCAGGGAATGGCAGGCTTTTTGAGTAGCCTAAGCTAGCATGGCACATGGCTTTAACTTCTAGAGACTACTAATAAATCTTATAAAAACCATTTTTTAAAGTTATCATTATATATTCATTTTATTTTTTACAGTCTATACCAGTGATGGGCAAACTATGGCCAGCGGGCTAGATGCCGTGCCCTGAAATGTTCTTTCTGGCTGGGCAATATTATTCCTAATCTGACAAATACAATGAGTTGGATACAATACAATGAAACTTTGAAAGAGTTGCCTTATAAACAGACTGACAGATGAGCATTTCCTTTCCTTTGGCCTCCTCTTTAAAAAGGTTACCATCACTGGTCTATACAAGCTATAGAAGTATTTCAGGTCCCCCTTAAGTGGCAGATTCCAGGATATTTGGGATAACACTTTCCCACAAAATCTTTAGAAGATGAAGGTAAAGAGTTATTGGGAGTATTTTATGATAGGAAAGAGGCCAAATTACAATATAATTATAATAAATGGGATTTCATCTGGAACAAAAAGAGATCCCTTAGCTGACTTGGGGATAATCTCTAAGCCCAAGAAAAGACTAATGCACTGGATGTTTTGGTAGGAGTTACAGATTAACTGGTTAAACAGTGCATTTCTGGTTCATTAAGAAAGTGGTCCAATACATACTTGATATTATGAAAGATGATAAAAGATCAACCTAAGAAAAACCTGTTGATTACTGGAATTGACTGGGTTACTTCTATAACAGTTCCAATGGGATATGGCCAAATATCCCCTAAAAATTTTTTGAAATAATAGGCAAGGGACGATCAGCGTCACAATGATCTGAAATCCCATGTACCTGTATGGAGCCATCTGAAAGGCAGTCTTTCTAATTTGAAAAGAAAGAAGTTTGTTCCCTAGAAGCTTACTGGAAGTAAGAAATATAACTTGGTTCTTGTTTCAGAATATATCATGGGAGGCAGCTAGGTGGCACCATGAGCCAACAATCAGTAAGGCTCAAATCAGTAAGTTCAAATCCTACCTCAAACATGTACTAGTGCTATGATCCTAGGCAAGTCACTTAATTTTTGCCTCAGTTTCCACTTCTGCAAAATGGGGAGCATAATAGCATTTACTTCCCAGGGTTGTTGTAAGAATCAGATAATATTTGTAAAGTGTACTTCACACAGTTCCTAGCACATAGTAAACAGTATATAAATGTTAGCTATTATTTTTATGTATTATATATTTTATGATATATTATATTATGAATTGGGGGCAGCTGGGTGGCTCAGTGGATTGAGAGCCAGGCCTAGAGACTGGAGGTCCTAGGTTCAAGTCCGGCCTCGGACACTTCCAGCTGTGTGACCTTGGGCAAGTCACTTGACCCCTACTGCCCACCCTTACCACTCCTGGGCCAAGGATGGTCCCTAGCCCGGATGAAAAAAAGAGGAGGGTTGGGCGTGGGGCTAGCAACCCCACCCTGTAAAAACTACATCTGCTAAAGAAACTGCAACCTAAAGTAGGGGCAGCTGGGCTAGCTCAGTGGATTGAGAGCCAGGCCTAGAGACGAAAGGTCCTATGTTCAAGTCCGGGCTCAGAGACTTCCCAGCTGGGTGACCCTGAGCGATTGTGTGTCCCATTGCCTACTGGTTGTGGCCCTATGCTCCTAGAATGGAGTCCCAGGATAAAAAACAAAAAAAAAATATTATGAATTATATAATTACATATCATGCATTATATATGTTATTATTCTTTCATAAGTTCATAGGATCATCAATTTGGAGGGGATTTTACAGGTTATCTGTCTAGGTACCTCTTCGTCTTACAGATGAACTTGGTCACATGGCCTTAGTAATGGCAGAAATGAACTTGGTCACATGGCCTTAGTAATGGCAGAAATGGATTCCAACCAAGATCTTCTAACACCAGATTCAGTAAACTTTACATTCTACTCAACCATCCTCAACAATGACTGAACTAACCCCATGAAATACTGGCTCAGATGGTAGTCCCATGCTCCAGCAAATGTCTTTCAGGAAAACGAAAGACAGTTTTACTTTTGTATGTTACTTTGTTTAGAAAAGCAGTGGGTAATTTCAGACACAAAGCCATTGAAAGTCAGTAGTTCTCCATAATTTCCAGCATAATGAAGAGGAAATGAAAGCAAAATGGAGAAAATAAATAGGCTTTCCAGAAAAGCAGGTTAGAAGGCCAGTTTGACTGCTGAAAGTGAATTTCAATAAAACAATAAGCATGTTTGTTTATGTGCCAAATGTTGATTATGTGCCAGGGATTATGCTGGGAATAAAAAGACAAAAGATAAGCCAATTCCTGACTCAGATGCTTATCTCCTATTTTCAGCAAAATTTCTATTGCATGGATTCACTCAAATGAATTAAGAGTTTTTTGTCAAGTCTGCTTTTAGAGAGTAGTTTAGCAGTAAATTTTTAATCTCCTTCAACCCAGTGAGAAAACAGAGAAGAAACTGCCAGTATAGCAATAAAGCTGCTTTTACAGATGCTTTGTAGATAATCCAGCCTTAAGTATCAATCAGCAGGGACACTTTCCCTGTGTACACTACAAGACTGATTACTATTTACTGAAGGGAAATGGTCTTCACATGGACATTCCTATCATGGCACTGATATAGAGGAGCAGAAATGAATGAAAGGATGTTTTGACTTAGTATTACTCCTGTGCTTTCTGCTTACTCTCCCCCACACCATGAGTGAGTTTTCTCATAGTTATCCATTTCATAACTTTTTCTTCTTCTTTTTCAATTATACTTTGTTTTATTGTTGTTATTCATCAGGTCATCCATCATATGAAAATCAAGGGGGGAAAACAGGTCCTTTACAAATAGAATAGTTTATTTTAAAAATGTTTTTCTTCATTAATACAGTGGTATACATTAAGTCAACTCATTACTACTGTTCACAGAAACCTCCATTTCTTGAGTGTAATTGGTAGCTATAAATATTAGTCATCAAATTGTGATGCAAAGAAACAAGATACTATTCAGCTTTGTTCTTCCCAAAGGCTCCTGATGCTAATCTACAAGTGCCTTGGGCATGGAAGAGAGAAGTAATCTAGGAAAGGTGTACCATGGTAGTGCAATTAAAGTTATTAGAGGAGTCTCCATATTTGCGTATGAGAATTCAGAAAACTGAGATCACTGCTGATTCGTTATGGCTTAGTACTACCAGAGACACTGTACTATTCAGCTTCTATTCACCTTGCATAGTGAAAGGCATCACAGCACAGAGGGAAGAACATGGACTTAAGGTCAGGAAGACATGGGTTTGAATATCATCTGAGATAGGTGAGCCTCCCTCAGCCTCAGAGTCCTCATCTGTAAAATGGGGACAACACCTATAGTACTTACCTTATAAGACTGAGAGGATCAACTAAGATAATATGAAATACTTTACCAACCTTAAACTACCATACAAATACAAATTATAAGCTATTATCTCCAGTGATGTAAAAAAAGTCAATGAAACATTTCAAAATATACAAAAGATAGACAAGCTGGGCAGTTATGTTAATTTATGTTATGTTAATTCAGTACATACTTTACAAAAATTGAGAAATTGTTAATAGAAGTTGCTAGTTTGAGATATTTATAATCCTCTTTCTATTCTTGATTATATCTGAAATATTTATATTTGTTAATATTGGTCAAGTTAATAAACAACTTTTCTTTTTAAATATCATCATATGGCTCACAAACTCTGTGACTTGGAGGCTTATTTTTCCAAATGGATGAGTGTTTACATCTGGGTCATCCAAACTTTTGTACTCTTAAATGACCGGCTACCAAGTCCAATTTTTAATACATTTCAGGAAAACTAAATAATGGTAAAGCATGGGGACCCACTGTACCAGTTTACCACTCTTAATTACTCTCAAAGACACAATGGAGAAAAAAAAGAGGTTTGGCAAGTGGTTAAAAATCTAAACTACTACTTACCATTTTTTTGGTATTTAAACTATAATTAATTCTGTGTGTGTAGGGATATTTGTTAATATTAATGAGCCCAATCTGTCTTCCCTCCATTTTTCCTATCCTACAATGACACAGATCATACCTGCATCCTTCCTACTATTGACCTCTATTTTTATAAAGCCTCATAATATAAGAAATGCTGGGGGGGGGGGGTGCTACTCTCCTCTGCCCCTATTTTTAAACTAAAGAGACTGCCTTGCCCAAGCCAAACTGAGCTAAGACACTAGAACTGTTTTCTGACAGGTAGAAACCTTTACTCTGTGCACTCCACATCAGATACATAACACAGACACCTAAAGGAGATCACTATGGGGTTTCTCTCCTCCTCTCTTCACCTAATTACCCTTTCTTCCTTTGTTTAGGCAGGGTGGAGGTGGAATGATGGGAGGAGTTCTGACAGAAATGGTGAACAAAATTCCCCTAGGAGAGTTGCCACAGTAAAAAAATAAAAAATAGAAAGAAAGGATAAGAAAAAAAGCTGTGGTGGGGTGAAGAAGGTATCGACCCAATAACCTGCAAAAGAAGGAAATGCTGAGCCAAAGAGAATATAATCAAATAAAGTTCAGTGGACCCCAAAAAAGAAAAATACAGCTTAGCCTCCCCCTACTTTCCTTTGGCTGACTAAGTTCAAATGTCTGATTCTTATCCAGAATTTAACAGATTCACATGAGAATCCCAACCCTGCCCAGGCTCTCTGGCCCAAACATCACTTTTTTTTTTTTTTTTTAGGAACAAGGAAGCATATGTAATAAATATCAAATGCAGAATGCAACTGCATCACAAATCATGATGAATCATGCTGACCCAGACTTCTGCTGGGCAATTGGGAAGTTTATATTACCAAAATGACAACAGGATTACCCTGTAACAGAAAAATTCAAGAAATGGCAGCCCTAAGGAGTACAATTAGATATATGCAGAAAGCTCAACTACCTTCTTTCAATGGCTGAGGACTTTGTCTCATTTTATGGAGAAAAGTAAGGACATTTGGTGAGATCTTCTCTTAGAATATATTCAACCCTTTTCCTCCATTTTAGGTGGCTCTTCTATTTGCAGAGACCAGACCCCTTAATCTTTCCTCCCATCTTCTCAAGCAGACTGTCCCTGCCCCCTCAATCATCTCTCACTGTCATTGCCTCTCCCTGTCTCTCTGTCTTTGTGTCTCCTCTCTGTCTCTCTTTCCCTCTCTGTCCCTTCCTCTCTCTTTCATTTTCTCTCTCTCTGTCTCTCTGTCTCTCTCCCTCTTTCTGTGCTGCTCTCTCCCTCCACATCTCTTTCCCTCTCCCTCTCACTGGCTCCTTCTCTCTCTTCCTCTCTCTCTCTCCCTCCCTCTCTATCTTCCTCAATCTCTCTCTCTCTCTCTCTCTCTCTCTCTCTCTCTCTCTCTCTCTCTCTCTNTTCCTCTCTCTCTCTCTCTCTCTCTCTCTCTCTCTCTCTCTCTCTCTCTCTCTTTCTCTTTCTCTCTTTCCCTCTCTCTCTCCTTCCTTCCCTCTCTCTCCCTCTCTCTACATCTCTCTTTCCTTCTCTCTCTCCTACCACATCTTTACCTCTCCATCTCCCTTCTTCCTCCCTCTCTGACTCGCTCCCTCAATGTCTCTCTCCCTCTCTGTCTCTGCCTTTCCCTGTCTCTCTCCCTCTCTCTGTGCCTCTCTCTTTCTTCACATCTCTTTTCCTCTCCCTCTCTCTGTCTCCTTCTCTCTCTTCCTGTCTCTCTCCCTCCTTCTCTGACTATCTTCCTCAATGTCTCTCTCTCCCTGCCTCCCTCCCTCACTCCCTCCACTTCTCTCTTTCCCTCTCTCTCTCTCCCATCACATCTTTCCCTCTCCCTCTCCCTTCTCCCAGCCTCTCCTTCTCTCTTCCTGTTTTTATCTCTCTCCCTCCTTCTCTGACTCTCTCCCTCAATGTCTCTCTCTCTTCCTCTCTGTCTCTGTCTTTCCCTGTCTCTCTACCTCTCTGTCCCTCTCCCTTTCTCTCAACTGCCCAAGTCTCCTCTATCCCTAAAAGACCTTCACTCGTAGTCCCTATCATATCCTCAGTGTATTCTTGCCCTACATTGCCCTCTGTCTCAGCCAAATCACTTGAAAAAAATTGTCTTTTTTGAGAGCCAGACCAGAGAGGAAAGGGCCTGGGTTTAAATCTGCCCTCAGACACTTCTTGGCTATGTGACCCTGGCCAAGTCATTGCCTAGACATTATCACTTGTCTGCCTTGGAACCAACACACAGTATTGATTCTAAAATGGACAGTAAAGGTTTTTATGGAAGAAAAAGAAAAAGAAATTGTCTTCATTTATACTCTTCCTCCTGTCTTTGGGAGACAGCTAGGACTTGCAAAGCTGGACCCNCACTTGTCTGCCTTGGAACCAACACACAGTATTGATTCTAAAATGGATGGTAAAGGTTTTACCTAAAAAGAAAAAAAAAAAAAGAAATTGTCTTTATTTATACTCTTCCTCCTGTCTTTGGGAGACAGCTAGGACTTGCAAGGTTGGACCTAGAGTCGAGAAGACCTCAGTTCAAATCCAGTCTCAGACACTTACTAGACTTGGGCAAGGCTCAATTTCTGTCTGCCTTAGTTTCCTCAAGTATAAAATGGGAATAATAATAGCCTCTTCCAGGGTTGTTGGGAGCATCAAATGAGCCAAAGTACTGTGCCTGGTACATATTAGGGGATTAATAAATGCTCATTTCCATCCTCTCTCTGAACAGTTCATTACTCAGTGCCTTTCTCAGACCTCATCCTTCTTGACACCTTTACTGCCTTTGACACTGCAGGCGCCGCCTTCACTCTGGTCATCTGAGAGTAGAAAAAGGTCTGCTCACATGGGGTCATGGCAAGATCAAGCAAGTCACCACACTCTGTTCTGCTGACCAGACCCATTCCTATACTGTTTTGATGGAAAAGAAACCCCACCCAAACTTTGCTGTGTATATGAATCTTATTTCTTTTAGTTGTACATGGTAGCCTTTATTTCATACCCCAGAGATCTCTGCAATCTAGATTTTCCTTTCTCTGTACTCCAACAAAATTCGCCTGCCCCTTGCCTTGTCACAGTGCTGGGGAGCCTGCTAAGTCACTGGCTAACTGGACGAACACATTCTCACTAAGAGACTGAGGTAAGTGAAAGGGATCTGGTACGTTATCATGTTGAAAAAATGGAAAAAATGCATTTTTAAACATTTTCAATGTCTTAATGCAATGGAGTAATATGAGAATTTTTATTGCCTTCCAGCAGCCCTCAAGTTACAGTGGCAGAATATAATGTAAAAAGCATTGTTGGGGCCAGCTACATGGCTCAGTGGATGGAGAGTCAAACCTAGAGATGGGAGGTCCTGGGTTCAAACACTCAGACACTTCCTAGCTGTGTGACCTTGGGTAAGTCACTTGACTCCCATTGCCTAGCCCTTAACAATATTCTATTCCAAGACAGAAGGTAAGACTTTAAAAAAAAAAAAAAAAGGCACTGTTCTTTGGGGTCAGGACAACTGAGATCAAGTCAGCCTATATCTGCTAGAAAAGTGACTGTGGCCAAGTCACAGTTTCTCCATTTGACTCGTGACAAAACTGAAACTTAGTGCCTATGGAGAGGTAGATTTCACCTAATAATGAGAGAAAAAAACATCAAAAATTATATTTGTCTACTGTGTGACCCTGGGCAAGTCACTTAACCTCCATTGCCTAGCCCTTACCACTCTTCCGCCTTGGAACCAATACACAGTATTGACACCAAGATGGAAGGTAATTGTTTAAAAAAAAATTATATTTGTCTAAAAAGTATAATGACTTAACTCATGAGGTAGTGAAACCCCCTCCCTGGAGGCCTTTGAATGGGGGCCAGAAATTTCTCGGGGATTCTATAATTCTATAATGGCAGCCTATTCTGGCATGGTAAGATGACTCCCAACTCTGAGACAGTAATTTTATGAATAGACTTACTAAAGTAATGATGTTATAGATCTGTGTAATAGCTCCTGAAGCAACGAACCCAAATTCAGCCCTAGTTTTCCTTTTTATTACTACTTTTCCACTACCACTATTACTACCACTACTACTAACTACCTACTACTACTAACTACAACTACTACTATAACTACTAACTTCTAACTACTAGTACAACAAACACCGTTACCACTACTACTATTACCACTTGCACTATTAGTAGTAATAGTGCTCTTAGGTAAAGTGCTTGAAGACTACTAAAATGCTTTACATAAATCTTCTCAATTGATTTTTAGATTTTTACTAGGAAAAACGAGTCATGTATAGACATGATACAGATAATGAAAAAGCTGGAGCTGCTCCTGAATCTCTCAAAAAAGTAGGAAACAATAGGAAACAAATTATAGGAAGAAAATAAATGGCAAGCCAAAACGTTAGGCAAGGAAATAAGATGTGATTATAGAAAGCTGAATGAAAAGTGATCTGTAGACAGGTGATCAGGTGGCTCAGAGGATTAAGAACCAGGTCTAGAGACTTCCTAGCTGTGTGACCCTGGGCACATTACTTAATCCCCTTTACCTAGACCTTAAACACTCTTCTGCCTTGGAACCAATACAGTGTTGATTTTGAGAAGGAAGGTAAGAATTTTTTAAGAAGTGGAAGAAGAAGTAGCTCTGAGCCTAAAATCAGTGGATTAAAATGGGTATTTCTGTGGAACAGGTTTTGCCATTTGATCTCTGTCTGTGACAAAGATAAAGGAGTTAATTAAGACTGCAATACTCCCAATCAGTAACTAATCTGTTGGTATTATACTTTTGTCATCCCAAAATGGGAAATTTGTCATTGCTTCTCTATAAAGAGAACCTAGCTCTATCCTTTATTTAAAAGGAAATAGGTATCTTATATAAAATCAAAATATCAGAAGCTCTGAAAACAGGAAGGGGGGTACAGAGAAGGGACAAAAATAAAGGAGAGAGGAGGGAAATCTCTGAATCCACAGAAATGATGACCATGGAGACAATGGTAGAAAATGTGTGGGCTGGATAAGAAGTGTCTGTCTTTTTCCTGGAGGATTTGGTTTGAACATGGAGGCAGGAGGGATAGAATGTCAGCCTTGATAACAAGTTGATAAGGAGGCTCAGGATAAACTTATTGGACCTGAAGGAAAAAGGTTGGAGAGGAGAAAGAACCAGCTTCTCTTTCTCCCCGTTGAGAAGAGCAACCCCTGCTGGAGGAGAGGACTACAATCACTTTGGGTATCTCTCCTGCCCCAATTCCTTCCTTCTCCACACCCAGGTCCAAGACAGCAGGGTGGTAACAAGAACCTGAGTAACTTCTTTGGGTAACCACACTAGTGGGCAGGGTTGATGGGCGCTATAGTCCTTTTCAAGGCTTTCCCATTCAAGCCCCTGGGAGTGCCTGGCTGAATTGAACATGCATTTGAGTTTGTGATGCAGATATCCAGGGAAGTGTGAGGATACTGAGGGAGGGATGGGATGATGCTATTAAAGCCATGTCTGAGTGAGTGTGTATATACTCACACAGGCAGGTGTGATGAATCTGTGGGACTAGATTTCACATCCCTCTCAAAAAATGTATTCTATAAATTTTTTTTAATTAAGAAATCTAGGATCTATTTGCTTTATATTTAGAAAAGTTTTTTATTTGTCAATGTTAGAGCAACCATCACCAACATGGAGACAATTACAAAATCATACATTCTGTTGGATGCTGGTCACATATTTTCTTGCTAAGCCTGCTGGAAGCCACTGAAGCACACAGCAAGCTATCTTAGTATTTTAGAAAAATATACAATTATTAATGACTGCATTTTGGACACTCTTATCAGTATCACAAGTAGTTATTTTAGGGTTCTAAACATTTGCAACCCGACCAAATGGATTTGGAGATAAATCAGGGGTTAAAAAGATGTCAGTGATGCAAATGGGGGTGGGAGGTGAAGGAGGAGGAGTGATGCAGAAACTTCACCGTAATTCTGAAAGGGGGAAGTCTGTTTACCAGAAAAGGGCTGCATCATCAACCTGACTGGGTAATGAATACAGGGAACAGCAGGATAAGAAAAGCAGAGCAAATTATTTAGGTTATTTCCTGATGTCTGCAAGGAGCCATAACCCTGACTCCCATCCCCCCTCTCTTTTCTCCCAAATGAAAAAGTCTGGGCAAAAAAATTATTCCCTTCCAGTATCAGAGTGAAAAAAGTTGATGAGAAGCTACTATTTTGAGCACTAGCAAACTGATGGGTCTCATAAGACTCATTCAGAATGGGATGCTTGATTTCAAGAATGAAATGGAGACAATGAATCTAGCCCCTCAGAAAAAAATTTTTGTTCCCTATCAGCTGTGAAATGATTGACTTTGGAAATCTGACCACAACCCCACCTCTTTTGTATAGGGACCAAAGGAACTAGACTGGGAATAAATGGATTAAAAACTCAAGGCTCTTTGGACAGGTGAACCTCATTCTCTTATTTTTTTGTCTCCAGAAGGTAAGAAGAGGGAAAGAAAAATTCAAAGAAAAGCCTTTCTTGTCCACTAAAATAAGAGCAAGGAAAAGACAAATTGACCTTGCCCAACTAGTAATGAAAAACCATTAAGTCATCTTTAGGAAGTTCTGCCTAGCCACACCAGGGGGGCTCATGAAAGGCAGAGATTAGTTTTTTTGAGTTTTAATACAAGAAGCTCTAATATTTAATGCTTTCCCAAATGGAGCAGCTGGGAAGGAGAATTTAAAAAAGCACCTTCCTCCCCAATTCTCTCAATCTTCATCTTCCAGGAGAGAAACTAACCTGCTAGTTCCATTAGCAAGTTATCCCCAAATTTTCGGAGCAGATTTTCATGATTATGGTTGACTGACCATTGCTCTGGCAGATGCTTGGGTTTCATGGAGTCCAAGAAGTGTTGGCGCCAGCGACTCTCCAGCTTCATGAGTGAGCACAATCCTCCTTTTGCATAGTACTGTACCACCTTCAGT
Organism: Gracilinanus agilis; assembly: GCF_016433145.1. Taxonomy (NCBI): domain Eukaryota; kingdom Metazoa; phylum Chordata; class Mammalia; order Didelphimorphia; family Didelphidae; genus Gracilinanus; species Gracilinanus agilis. Next base: position 455,437,523 of record NC_058131.1, read on the forward strand.
CCATGGGGAACATAGTTCTCATTGTTAATTCTGCCAAGACAAAAGGGACAAAGCTAGCATTTTGGGACACTTGTATCAACCAGAGATTAGACTGGGTGAAGAGAGGATGTGAAACCTGGGCCAGTGTGTCAGTTAATTTTACTAAAACTGCTTTTTCTTCTCTTTTTAAAATCTTTGTTACAAGGGATAGCTCTCTAGGTAGGAGAGAGAAATGAGATATATTTGTAAATGAAGGTAATATAAAAACAATAGAGATCAAACAAAATTTTTAAGCTAATTATGATGTTAAATTTTTTTAAGTTTATCTTCATCCTGCAGGGGATTTTCAGATCAGGAAGATGCCAACCCACCATCCCCCTAGTTTATCCATTCTAAACAGTAATTTATAAGCTGTTAATCTGCCCACATTCACTCCGTGTTCAAAATCTGGTTTGGACAAGAAAGTAGCCTATGCAGTGTAGAAAATTATGGTTCATTTCTATATGGCCTTCTTCCTTAGAAACAGGCACAGAAGCTATGTACACAAGTATTTCTATCACAGCAATCACAGAGAATAATCTCTGCCACCTTCTTACTTTCAAGAATGTCTTAAAGATTAAAGAAGTGCTACCTAAAAAGAAATTCCATCTCCTTTAAAAGAATACTCCAAAAAAAAAATCTCTCCTTCTCCTGCAGATTCCAGGGGAGTTATGTATAACCCCCTCCCCATTCCATTCCCAACCTTCTCTATGACCCAGTGGCACTAATCTCCTTGCTGTTCTCAAGCAAGACACTCCTTTAATTCATGTGTCTAGGAAAGGCAATGTCCTAAAGGTATTTGTAGATATTTTTTTCTTGCTCTTTTGAAGCTATCCAGTAACTCATTTTGTCTTTTCTCAAAAAGATGTTCTGAGTTGTAAATATCTCAGCCATCCAAGCCTAGTAATTTAGTAGCACAAATTAAAATTAATACATTTCTAAGCCCTACTGATTCTATTGCCTGTTTTTTAGTCTTTTCTTTTTTTTTTCTTCTTTTTTTTTTTTTTTATTTTAAACCCTTGTACTTCGGTGTATTGTCTCATAGGTGGAAGATTGGTAAGGGTGGGCAATGGGGGTCAAGTGACTTGCCCAGGGTCACACAGCTGGGACGTGGCTGAGGCCGGGTTTTGAACCTAGGACCTCCTGTCTCTAGGCCTGACTCTCACTCCACTGAGCTACCCAGCTGCCCCCTTTTCTTTTTTTTTTTTTTTTTTTTTGCTGCTTATTATTATTTTCTTAAATACTAATAGCATACATTTATATTACCATTTCTTATCAGTATTTTCAAATTTCTTTATCTTTTATCTCATTTTTTAAAACTCTCCCAACAACCTATAAGGATAGCTTATTAAAACATTGCCATTTTATGGAAAGATAAACAAAGCCATTTAGAGGTAAAGTGATTTAACCATGTGGTAGAACATTGCACAGCAATTGGGACTGAAACAGAGCTATTGAAAATGAAAGTGCAATCTCCATCCCTTCTTTGCAGAGATGGAGTACTTTCGGTGTGGGATATTGTCAGCCTTAGTTAATGTGTTGCTTAGTTTTTCTGAAATGCTCTCTCATTCCCCTCCCTCCTTTTTTGATTTTAAAGTAGAGGAGAGGAAGGATATCATTGGAAATGAAGGAGATAAAAAAAAAACAAAAGATGTCAACAAAAATGGCACTAGTCTCTGCTGTTCTTAAATATGACACCCCTTTAATTCATGTGTCTAGGAAAGGCAATGTCCTAAAGATATTTGTAGAACTTTTGTTCTTGCTCTTTCAAAGTTATCCACTAACTCATTTTTGTCTTTTCTCAAATAAATGTTCTTCTGAGTTGTAAATATCTCAACCATTCAAGCCTACTAAGATGAATTTGGGGGACAGAACTTCAAACAGAAGACATTTTATGATGGAACACATCATAAACTTAATCAAAGAAGCCTGCCAGTACTCTTATTTACCTCTATAGAAAAAGGAAGTCATTCAGTGACCTGATTTTTTTTCTTTTTTTTTCTTTTTCCTGATTTTTAAAAATATTTGTTTCTTTGAATTAAAAAAAAACATTTTTGTTGACATCTTTTGTTTTTTCTTCTCCTTAATTTCCAACGATATCCTTCTTCTCCTCTATTTTATACTCAAAAAGGAAGGAGGGATGAGAAAGCATTTCAGGAAAACTAAGCAACACATTAACTAAGGCTGGCAATGTCCCAAACCCAAACTACTCCAACTCTGCAAAGAAGGGATGAAGGGGTTCATTTTCAATAGCTCTGTTTCAGTCCCAATTGCTGTGCAATGTTCTATCACATGTTTAAAACACTTTACCTCTAAATGGCTTTGTTTATCTTTCCATAAAATGGTAGATTTTTCATAAACTATCCTTATAAGTTGTTTTGAGAATTTTAAAAAATGAGATAATAGATGAAATACTGACAGAAAAAGTACTGTGTAAATGTGCTATTATTTAAGAAAATAATAAGCAGAAAAAAAAAAAAAGAAAGAAAAGACTAAAAAACAGGCTGTAGGATCAGAGGGATTTTAGAAGCTTAGAAATGTAATAATTTTAAATACTTTGTGCTACTAAATGAGATTCAGCAGAGAAAACCAGTAACTAACCCAGAAGAACTTTGATTTAATTTTTTGAATTTTTCTGTATCTACTGTACCCACTGAAATAATTCTAAAATCTCATCTAAATCAATGATGTGATTAAGCCTAAGTAGACGGTGTTCTCATAATGCTATGAGGTGATGCCTCTGTGGAAGCATAGTTTCCTCTGGAAAAGTGATTCTCAAAATCCATCATCTATTTCAACTTTATATAACCTATGATTATGTTTCTCTTAACAGTATAAGAAAATAGCATGAGCATCTTACACTTAACAGTATAATAAGTATTATATATATATTTGGAGTTATCTATATATACATGTGTGAATAATTCCCTTTCTCTAACTACAAGTCACATTTTTAACCAGGTTTAAGTAACAGTTTTACTTTTAAAAAGTGCTTCCCCAATCCAACCATAACTTTATACCTTGTTTCCAAATTTGCTGCTTCCTGAAGCATCTGATGTGAGACAGTGTCTGTGTTAAAAAACTCCTTGATTGCCTGTAGGAGTTCTTCCTTTCTGGAAGCAGGCAAGGACTTGGCATTGAGCAGGGCCCTGGCCCCAGAGCGCACTTGACGACGGATGGGATCTTCCAGCAAGCGGAGTCCCTCCTCAGAGCCAATGGGAGCTTCACACTCTTCAGCCAGATGTTGCTTCAAGTTGTTGTCATAGTAATTCGAAATGGCATGGCAGGAGGTACAGAGGAGCAACACATCATGGGAATTATGGTCCTTCATCTCAATGGGGAAGTGTTTCCGGTACTCATGGGGAACTACATTCTTCCTGAAAAGAGCCCCCCCAAAAACATTCATCACTAATATATGTTATGCCAGGATTCTAGATTTCTTCATTTGTGTCTAGATCAAAGACAATCTAGAAGAATGGATGAAGGATCTGACCATTTAGTTTCTATTCTAAGCTCTAACCCACAAAGAAGCCCTGAATGATTTGCCTAAAGCAGGTAATAAACTGCTATTCAATGTGCCTAGAACCAATATGGGATCATGGAAAGAGAGAAAAGATTTGGGACCAGGAAGACTTGTATTCATATCCTGCCTTACATTTATTAGGTAGGCAGCCATGGGCAAGCCACTTGTCTCATCTGTAAAATGGAGATGACACTTGAAGTACCTACCTCACAGCACAGCACAGGATTGTGAGGAAAAAAAAAGATCATCACATTAAATGTTTTGCAAACTTTAATATGCGGTGAAAGTTCAGACATAATTATAACTACCCTGCCAATATGTGGGTCCTAAAGTACAGATAACTTCCTATCTGACTTCATTCATTCATTATGCTGGAGCTACATAGGCCAGTGAGAAGAACTCCTTGAGAGTAGGGGCTGGTTGTTTTTCCAAGGTCTTTTTGTCCTCTTTGCTTAACAACTGTAAATGTTGGGTGAATGAGAGAAAACACTGGAAGAATTAAAATGTTTTTTAATAGCCTTTAACATTTAGGGAAGAAAGATGAGAAGCTATGGAGTACATAGTATAAGATTAACAGGTTTAACAGGTTCACCCTGAGTTTTCTTTTTAAAATCACTTTTTCAGAGCACTACGCAGTGTACAATCTCTTCCTGGAAAAGGGAATATCTGACTGCTTAGCCCAGAGGGCAGACCTTGAACTAATGGGTAGCAGTTACTTGGGGCTTACTGCTTTGGCCCATGATTGGCATTGTTCTGAAACATAATAGACTACTTCAAGAACTGATGCATGTCCTCTCAGTGAAGATGATGACTGCATGATGGAGATATCAGAAGGGGGATATATGCTTCAAACAGAGGTCTTTCTTAACATCTTTCTTAACTATAGGAAGCTCTATGAAGTAATTATATCCTGGTATCTTGAAAAAAAGCAAGTTTCTTTCATTAAGGGAAGACTGAGTAAAATAAAGACCCTAGAGCTACAACATTAAGATTCACTTTCATTTTCTAACTCTTTAGAGAAATTCTGTGGTCACCATAAATATTTGTCCCGCCTTTCAGGATGACTTCAAGTAATATTTGGAGGGTCGTACCACAAAACTAAGAAGAAAACATTGTTTGTTACCCAGACTCAACCTCACAGTCAAAGAATACATGAAAACTCTAACCCCAAAAGACACACCACCCAGAATAAACTAATTAATTTGGAAATTCTTTTAGAAAATAAAATTCAAGACTCGAAATGCTTTCAGGATCACTCTAAGAAGAAATAGATGAAAAGGATGTGAGGAAGAGGAGAGTAAAAAAAAAATTGTCCATTATTCCCTTCCTGAATGGAGGGAGCCTTCAGGGATACTTCTTAATCTAACTGCATTATTGAGGAATTCTTCCCCTAGGGTGGACCTAAGAGAAGCCTCCCTCTTAAATGAAGTGAACATGGGACAGGGGACAGTTCTTCAGCAGCAAGGGAGAATTTCCTACAAAGGACTATGCAACTCCATGAGATATCTGAAAGTCACTGGAGACAACACTGTCAGCTATGTTGACAGTCCTGGGAAAAAGGCCACAATTCTGCATTGCTCTTGTCCACACATCACTTCATTTGGGAACCAGAGGCAGACAGACGAAGAAGTCCCAAACTTACCGGATGTAGGATTCTCTCTTGCCACATGCTACACAGAGGTTCTCTTTAATCATCAGATAATAATCCTCTGGGGATTCAGGCCGTCCAGATGGCTCAAATTGCAACTTGACCACAAAAGGATCTTCACTCACTAGTTCTTGATAAAGAAAGAGGAAAGAAGCTTTAGAATTTGATTGCCTGCCTTCCCAGCTGCACTGCCACCATGACACTCTTCAGACTTCCAGATATTGCCATCTGACTCTCTAATGTATGCTGAGGACTCCAGGGCCTTTCCCTTTGCTATAGCTGTGCCCTCCTTTGTGCTATCTGCCCTGATTAGAACATGAGCCCCTGCAAAACAGGGCCTTATCTCCTTTTTCTCTTTGTGTCTCTATCATTTAAGGCAGTGCTTAATTTTTTTTTTCATAATCTTTACCCTCTCTCTTAGTATCAATTCTTTTTATTTTCTTTTTTTTTTTAAACCCTTACCTTCCATCTTGGAGTCAATACTGTGTATTGGTTCTAAGGCAGAAGAATGGTAAGGGCTAGGCAATGGAGGTTAAGTGACTTACCCAGGGTCACACAGCTAGGAAGTGTCTGAGGCCAGATTTGAACCTAGGACCTCACATCTATAGGCCTGACTCTCAATCTACTGAGCCACCCAGCTGCCCCATCTTGGAGTCAATTCTAAGACATAAGAGTGGTAAGGGCTGGGCAACTGAGCATAAGTGACTTGCCCTGGGTTATAGCTAGAAAGTGTCTGAGAGCAGATTTGAACCCAGGCCCTCTGGTCTCTAGGCCTGGCCCTCTATCCATGGGGCTACCTAACTGCCCTTACAAAGCTTAATAAATGCTTTTTCATTAATTCATTGCCCAGAAGATCCCTTCCTTGAATGTAGTCATGTCTGGCTCTGAAGTCCCCACCTGCCTATTTATTGGGATCCTTTCTTACTGAAGCTGCCTGGCCCTCACTCTAGAGGTCAGGCTTGCCAAAAACCAAAGTTCTGACACTCCTTAGCTTCAGGTGTTTTAGTCAGTCTTCCTGAATAAATCATTTGAGATATGACAAGGTCAAATAAACTTTTAATAACTCTAAGGACAGGTTTACATAAAACGAGCAACAATGACCAAAAGGAACACAGCTAAACATGATGGACAGAGATTAGGTAAGCCTTCATTAGCAATTATTTTAGGACCTTAAGTTAAATCTCCCTTTTTAAGTCTGTAAATCTCCCCATTTTTCTTTCCTTTTCTCATTCTTCACCAATCTGCCTCAGGAGCACCCTTCTCCTCCATCTCATGTCCTACCTCCAATGCCTTTGTCTATATACCACTGAGCTTTCCTCCTATCACAAGTGCATAGAGGCTGTCCATCAGGAGCATGTAAGAAGCAGTTATCATAGAGTGGAGATTTCCTGGAAAAAAAAAAAAGAACAAAAAAGACGTCTACTGAAAACCACATTCTGGATAAAAATTTCGGCTGCTTTTGCACAGACTCTTTGGAATAACATGGGTCATTTCTATATACTATCACAAAATCACAGAATTTGCATAGACTGCAGCAGTCATCTCCTTACTCATATCTCAGCAGAATCCCCACTACCATAAACCAGATACTTGTCCTCTACTTGAAGGCTTCCAAGGGAAAGGAACTGGCTACCTCCTGAAACCTCTCATCCTATTTTTGGACAACTTTGATTGCTACAAAGTTTTTCCTAACCTCAAGACTAAATATGCCTCTCTATAACTTCTACCTACTTGCTATTCCTTGATCTGCTCTCTGGGGCCAAAACAGAACAAGCCTAATTCTTCTTCCATAAGAGAGCCCTTCAAATCAGCTATTTCCCCCCATTCCCCTATCCCGCTTCTATTATCCAGGCTAAACATGGTCAGTTCCTCCAAATGATCCTCAGAGGACAAAGACTCAAGGCTCTCTCTTGATTGCCTCTCTGAACACTCCCCAGCTTATCAATATTCTTATACTGTGACTCCAGAATTAAACTTCAGATGTAGAGGAACTTTTTTCCTGGAAAGTATGTCTCCAGTTTTTTTTTCTCTGCCATATTTACTGATGGTTCACATTAAGTCTGTAGTACACTAAGATCCCTTGATCTTTTTTCAGAGAGAATAGACCGATGCCCAACCATGCCTCCTCCATCCTGTGCTTGTGAAGTCAATTTCTTGAACATCATTAAGTCTTTTATATTGAATTTCATCTTAAGATTCAGTCCAATCCTAAAGATATCAGACTCATTGCCCCACAGAACTTCTGAGTGTAGCCCAAACTAGATTAAAATGTAATTGGGAAATGTTTAATAAAATAAATGAAAATACATTACAATAGATAATGTTAATTTGTAACTTTCTAAGTCAATATGCAGGTCCACAGGGATGTGTTTCTATGTGAGTTTGACACCATCATTCTAGCCACTGAAGAACTTTGGGGATTCTGACTCTGTCATCTCATGTTCTAGCTATTGTGGTCTTTTGCTTTTCAATTTTGATTAGAAAAAGACTATAAAGAAAACAGAATGGAGAAAAATGCTACTTTTGCTTTAACGAACTATACTGAGAAAGAGAGATATGAAAAAGTGGCTAAAGTCAGCTTTACTGGTAATTAAGCCCAACATAATAAGAGTACTGTTATACAGGGTGAAATCTCATTTCTTTTTTAATTCAGGAGATCAAAACATAGCAAATTCAAATTAAAAGGATCAATCTAAAATAATGATAATCACATGGATTTGCTTTTGGCTAATTCACAATGCTTGTTTTGAATTAATCATTCAATTCCTAAAGGCATTATATGAGGCGGACCAAATTTCCCCTCCAAATTTCCTATTAGCCATTTCATTCCATTAGCTATACCAATTATACAGGGGAAAAAATCTCACTGGCTAGGAAATAACATTTGTTTGGAGTTAGATACTACCCAGAACAAATATGTCATATGTCTTTCTCCTGAGAAACACAGATCACTCATCTCCATAGGAGACAGATGAGGGATAAGTACTACATTCATTATTTTATAGATGAGGAAACTGGAGGTAGGTAACAATAAAATCAGTGGCAGAAGAAGGAAGCAAATGAAAGTGCCATTCTCACAAACAGATGCAAATACAGACGTGCTTCTATCTCATCAAATAAGATAGCATTTGGAAAGCACTTTGCAAATGCTAAAATGCTATAAAATGTTTATTATTATAGTTATTACTATGATGAGGAGGATGTCATGGGGTCTATCATTGTTTACAGAAAAACATGGGTTAAGTTGAAACAATGATTTGGGAAAAGTTAGGTCCACTGTTATGCTCTCTGATTTGCCAAATGATATAGCAAAATGCTGTGATATTATGGAGCTATTTATTTTGCCTTGTGAGGCAGACAAATGGTGTAGCTGAACTTGGAATCAAAAAGACCTGACTCAGGTTGTGACCCTAGGGCAAGTCAAATTAACCTCTCTCAGGCTTGGTTTATTGATCTATAAAATGAGGATAACAAAAGCACCTACCTCACAAGGTTATTGTAAAGATCAAATGAGCTAAAATTTGTAAAGCACTTTGCAAGACTTAAAGTGTACTATAAATGCTAGGGTTGTTTGTTTGTTTGTTTTTTTAACTAGACCTGTGATTTTATTGCCTGAGACACTGAGAGATTACATGATTTGCCCAGAGCCACTCACATAGCCAATGTGGATCAGAGGCAGGACTTGAACCCACGGCTTCTGTACTCAAAAGGCCAGCTCTCTAACACTATATTCATACTGCCTCTCAAGAGTTTAGTCAGAGGTTATAATTACATTATTGTCAAATAATGTTGTCAAAGCAATGTAATGTGAAGGTATACCTGTAAATGGGAAATCCAGTAAAGATTCTAGGATACCGAAGCGGAATATAAATGAATTTTGATCCTAAAGCTCTTACTTCTACTCTTATACTTAGACTATTGTCCAGATCCTATGTAAAACCATTCCTTTTATTAGAAACCATGCCATCCATTCTCTAGCTTTGAAGGACCCAAAAAAAGAGGTCCATATTCAGTTACCGAGCAGAATAGCCCTTGCCAAGGGGCTTCGATTTCTGTTTCCTGGGATCCCTTCCTTGCTGATCATCTGAAGACATCATGCCAGGTCTAGATTTCAGGTTTCTTGCCTTCTGTGAGGCCTCCATTTTTCCTGAATTTTCTTCTCTCATGTTGCTGCTGTTCCCTTTACCATGGAAAGGAATATCCACAAGATCCTGGCACTTCATCAATATTTTTTCCCAGATGGTTTCATCATCTCCATTCTGGGTTGAATTCATGGATAAAGGATATTCAAGAAGATGAAGAAAGAGAGCCACCGAAATCTGAGCATCCCTAGCAGCATAAGCAATCTAAGAAGAAAAGCCACAGTTCAGAGCAATTAGGAAGACAAACCCAGGGGAGGAAACTACTATCAAAGCCACTTTTATAGAAGTAGTAACATAGTAAATTAGGGGCTTTGTTCAAAGTCTGTAATAATTCAGCTCTGACAGCCATGATTCTGAGGAAGTTTTAAAAGGTCAAAATAATCTCTCCTAAAATTTTATAAAGAAATCGGGAACTCTTTCAAACCAAGGATTTTGGTGATTTAGGACACCCTTCAATATCTGGGTCTATTATTTTTTTCTCCCCCCCATTATTTAATTTATTTTAGAATATTTTTCCATGTTTATATGAATCATGTTCTCTCTCTCTCTTCCCTCCTTCCCTTCCCCCTCCCAGAGCTGACAAACAAGTCCACTGATTTATACATGTCTAATTACTCAAAACCTATTTCCATATTATTCATATTTGTAATAGAACAATCTTTTAAAAACCACATCTGGGTCTATTATTGAGCAAATAATTTTTATTAAGAGACTTTCATATTCATAATGGTAATGTATAATACAGATATAATTGTTTTCATTGATTTAACTTATTTTAGTGCCTATTTTTACCCTAAATTTTAATACCTACTTTTATTTTAAGATGCAGTTTGGTCCAGTGGAAAAAACTCTGGATTTGAAGTTAGAGAACATGGTATAGAATCCTGGTTCTGTAGTTTACTAATTATATAACTTTGGGTAATTCACTTAACATCTCTCAGTTTTATTCCTCAACTAGAAAAATGAGAGGATTGAGAGACTAGATGGCCTCTTGAGGTCTCTTCCAAAATCAAATCCCTGATCCTGTTTATATGCATTCTAATTTGAAAGTACAAAAAATAGGGGCAGCTGGGTAGCTCAGTGGATTGAGAGCCAGGCCTAGAGACGGGAGGTCCTAGGTTCAAATCCAGCCTCAGCTGTGTGATCCTGGGCAAGTCACTTGACCCCCTTTGCCCACCCTTACCACTCTTCCGCCTATGAGCCAATACACAGAAGTTAAGGGTTTTTAAAAAAAGTACAAAAATTGTCCTACTTTAAAAATATTTCATAACCTAGACTTTTTTTTTTAAACCCTTACCTTCTATCTTAAAATCAATACTAAGTATTGGTTCCAAGGCGGAAGAGTGATAAACGCTACGCAATTGGGGTTAAGTGACTTGCCCAGGGTTCACAGAACAAGAAATGTCTGGGAAAGTATTTGAACCCAAGACACCCTGCCCCCATCTCCAGGTCTTGTGCTTTACCCACTGAGCCACCTAGGTGCCCCATAACCCAGACATTTCATCAAGTCAAAAGTAAAGTTTTCTCTAGAATTCTGCACTGGAGATATATTATAGTGGTTAGAATAAAACACATACAGTTTTCCTCCTTCCATACGCAACCCCTTTAAATATCTTGGGGCAAGACGCTCTTTTCTCAGGATAAATAGCATATTGTAATGTTGAGAGCTGAATGCTACACAAGTAACGTTTTTTAAGTGGCAACTGAAGAAACCAAGGCATAGAAAAGTTAAATAATTTATCTGCACATGGTAAGAAAGAAAATTTGTGATGAAACTAACACTTAGAAAAACCAGGTACATCGACGAAGGCAAAAATTTTTATTTTTGAGATAAAAATGTTCATCCTGCCAGGCACACTAATTAATGTAAATTTTTTACTTTAAAATAAAAATGTATATCCAACTATCTTTAATTTATGGATTAAAATAAAATGCCCTGTTATCAATTGATGCTGCTTGGTCCTTCTTAAATTATGTTTCTTCTCTAGAAATTGAACCCAAACTCTTTGGTTCCCAATCTAGTACACCACACTGACAGGATCTCATTGTCTTTTAGGCTGTAGATATCTAAAAATTAATTAAGCCTCTCATATTTGAATAAAGGATACCTATATGTAGTTTGGAAATCCTCATTTTGAGCATTATCAGAGTGATTTAGCTGTCTCAGAAGTCCAGTCCTTGGATGACACTTTGGAAAATCATTTACTAGAAACATTCCCAGGAGTCACACATACATCATTAGCTTTTCAATTGTTCTGAAATATGACCTACCTGTTCCTTAGTGAGATCTTCAGCATCCCAATTGCTGGAACGAAGAAGAGGCGATTTGTCCAGAGGAAAGCCGAGAATGGTTTCAGCAAGGAACTTCAGGCTAAGCCCATTTGGAAGCAGATCTCTCCTGAAAGAGATGAAGTAAGTAAAACAAGGGACCATGGACTGAAGAGGAAAAACAAAAGGGTTATTTGGTCTCTTCTGATTGACTGAATAGAACTTCTGAAGAGTCAGCAGAAGGAAAAACTACTCGACTCCTATCTGGGGGTAAAAGTGCTAAAAGGATCAAATCTAAGTTACTATAGTTGATTTCTGAGTTGCCTGAATGTAGCTCTTTAGCCAAAAGCCTAGAGCAGTGGTTCCCAAACTTTTTTGGCCTAATACCCCCTTTCCAGAAAAAAATATTACTTAGCCCCCCTGGAAATTAATTTTTTTTAAATTTTAATAACAATTAATAGGAAAGATAAATGCACCTGTGGCCATCACCACCCCCCTGGATCACTGCAGCACCCACCAGGGGACGGTAGCGCCCACTTTGGGAATCACTAGCCTAGAGTATCAAGGTAATAGTGCTATAAAGCATAGTATTCTCTAAAGTATTTGGCTGCCATTCCATTTCAGGCACTCTAAGAAATAAAAGAAACTAAGAATGGAAGGTAATATACTTCTGGAACATATTACCTCAAGAGGAAGTACAGGATGGGAGGGAGGCTAAGTGGCTCAATGAACTTAGATCTGGGCCTGCAAATGGGAGGTCCTGGCTTTAAATTTGGCCTCAAGACACTTCCTAGCTGTGTGACCCTGGGCAAGTCACTTAAGTCCCTAGCCCTTACTTCTCTTCTGCCTTCAAACCAATACACAGTATAGACTCGAAAATGGAAGGTACAGATTTGGTTTTTTTAAAGACTAGTACATGTCATACTAAACAATATAAAAGACCTGGCAATCTACTTGCCAAGGCAAACAAAGGAATTAAATGAACACAATTACAAAACACTTTTCACACAAATAAAGTCAGATCTAAACAATTGGAAAAATATTAACTGTTTATGGATAGGCCAAGCTAATATAATAAAAATGACAATTTTACCTAAATTAATTTATTCAGTGCCATACTAATCAAACTACCAAATACTTATTGTATACAACTTGAAAAAAATAAAATTCTTCTGGAAGAACAAAAAGTCAAGAATAGCAAGAGAAGTAATGAAAAAAAAATTAGAAAGAAGGAGGCCTAGGTGTACCAGATCTCAAACTGTACTATAAAGCAGCAATCATCAAAACTATCTGGTACTGGCTAAGGAAGAGAATGGTAGATCAATGGAGCAGATTAGATGCACAATATATATGGTAACCTAGAGTTTGATAAACCCAAATATCCCAGCTTTTAGAATAAAAACTCAGCTTAACAAAAACTGCTGGGAAAACTGGAAAACAGTATGGCAAAAGTTAGGTAGAAACCAATATCTCACACTCTATACCAAGATAAGGTCAAATGGATATATGATTTAGATATAAAGAGTGATACCATAACTAAATTAGAGGAACACAAAATAGCTTACCTGGCAAATCTTTGGAGAATGGAATTATTTGTGACCAAATAAGAGATAGAGAGTATTATAAGATGCAAAAAGATTAATTTTGATTATATTAAATTAAAAAGCTTTTGTACAAACAAAACTAATCTAACAAAAACTGGGAGAGAAACAATAATCTGGGAAAGTTTTTGTAACAAATGTCTCTGATAAAGATATAATTTCTACAATTTATAAAGAACTAAGTCAAATTTACAAGAATACAAGCCATTCCCCAAATGACGAATGGTTCAAAGGATATGAACAAGCAATTTTCTGATGAAGAAATAAAAGCCATCAATATGAAAAAATGTTCTAAATCACTCTTGTTTAGAGAAACGCAAATTAAAACACTAAGACACCACCTCACACCTATCACATTGGCCAATATGGCAGTAAAGTTAAAGTGGTAAATGTTGGAGGGGATGTGGCAAAATTAGGAAACTAATGCATTGTTGGTGGAGTTATGAACTGATCCAACCATTCTGGAGGGCAATTTGAAACTATACCCAAAGGGCTATAAAACTTGTGCATAACCTTTGATACCACTACTGGGTCTGTATCCCAAAGAGATAATAAAAAAAAGGGAAGGGACCTACTTGTACAAATATTCGTAGCTTTTCTTTTCGTGGTGGCAAAGAATTGGAAATTAAGGGTATGTCCATCAATTGGGGAATGGCTGAACAAATTGTGGTACATGTTAGTGATGGAATACTATAAGAAATGATGAGCAAGATGATTTCAGAAAAAGCTGTAAAGATCTCCAGGAAATGATGCAGAGCAAAATAAGCAGAATGGGGAGTATATTGTACACAATAACAGCAATATTGGATGATGATTATCTGTGAAAACTTGGCTGCTCTCAGCAATGCAATGATCTGGGACAATCCTGAAAGACTTATGACAGGAAATGCTATCCACCTCCAGAGAAAGAACTGTTGGAATCGTCTTTCACATCAGTGTATCTTTGGTTTTATTTGGGGGTTTTGGTTATGTATGAGTGCTCTTACAACAATGACAAAAATGGAAGGATGTTTTGCTTGACAATAAAAAAATTTTAAAAAAAGAAAAGAAAAAATAAACTTGGTAGGATAGCAGTTGTAACTAGAATTTTGTACCCCAGGACTCCATTTCCTAGCACCCCACTCTCCTCCTGGTTACATGCTGATGTAGGGCAGGATATAAATTCTGTGAAGCTCTTCTTCTCTTCTGGGGGTAGCAGCTGTGGACACAGGGTTTTTGAACAGGTAGAAAAGCTTGGGCACATGGTTTTATTTTGCTAATATAACTACTTTTTTATTACTTTGCTCCAAGTGAGTATTAATAAATCTTGTAAAATATAATACTTAGAGTTATTATATATTAATTTTAATCTTACACGGTCATGATCACTAACAGAGTTTGGGCCAAAACGGATACAACTGGAAGGATAAACATGGAAATTATTTGTGTTGTATAAAGTATTATTGATATTAAGGAAAAAATAGGTTCAGAAAAGATTTTATAAGTTGATTAATAACAGATCCACAATAGATCATTAAGAAAGAGATGTTTGAGATATTCTCATTTTCAAAAAAATTTTTCCCTAAAATTTAAGAAAACATGAATGCAAGCAACTAAACCAATTTATATTTCAATATATTTCTTTCAAAGCATGAAGTGTAACCCTTTTTTAGTCACTCTAAGTCCACAACACAATCTCTATTAATTTTCACTGGAATTTTTGCATTACAAGGTGATAATATCTACTGACTACCCTGATCTAAGGAGTTCTAGCTTAACCTTTATAAGACCCCTGCAAAAGGGTGTCTTCTGGTCTTCTGGCTGCCTACTTTCTTACTCTGGCTGTCTAGAAATTTCTGGCTATCTAACTACCTGACACTAATAATACTCCCATATGACATTTGGTTAGATTTTATAATCTTTCAGAGTAGTTAGGCTGACCCTTTATCTCAGGGATCAACTCTCTTCAGGTTAGGCCCAAGATGGCTTCAGGCCTTCCCCATAGACAGTTTACTGGATTGCTGGCAGAGATCTCCACAGCCATTGGGAACAATCTCTCAGGATACTGGAACATGAATAGATCACACAGTAGACAGGATTTATCAAACTGGACAACAGGATATGTAACTTTGGGTTCAAGGGGATAGGAAACAAAACCCTCCTAAGCTTGTAGAGATCCCAAACAGGAGGAAATTGTCAGTTTCAGGCTCTCGCAGAAACAGGAAACCAAAAGCCAGAGTTCTCTCTGTGTCCACTTTTTATAATGTCCCCTATAAATATTAAAAATAATAAAGGCTGGTATAAATATATATATATTAGTATTTTAATTAAAGCCATGCTGATAGATAAAGTTATCAGAACACGCGCTTGTAAGCATTCAAAACTGGCGCCTCCATTACTGTCTCCAGTCTGCTAGCCAAGAGCCTATCGGCAAAAGAGACCACTCTCTCCTAACCCAGGAGATTATATCCCCTCTCTGCGTCGACGCAGGCCTCCCCATGCCCAAAGACCCGGAAACGGAAACCAGTTGGACCACATTGGATCACAGGAAATGTAGTTTGATACATTTTCCCAAATTTCACTTTTACAATTCCCCGTGAGGTCCGGCAAAAAAAAAAGGTTAGTCCTTTTTTCTTCGCTGGACCTGTAAAAATAAACAACTTCTAAATTTTTCAGGAATTTGGGGATAAAAGAAATAGATGAACAAATGGTTAAAATTAGCCGCATTGACAAAAAAAACAATTTGGGGGACAGTCCCCCACTGGCACAACAGTGTACAATTAAAATAATACATACAACTCAATTTCAACTCCCCATAGTTCAATCAACTGCACCCCAAAGTTCAAAGTTTGGTCTTCATGGTACAGTGAAGGCTTTTCAGACATCTTCATGTGTCCTCACCAAACAAGTTCGTCGTCTGGATTCTGGGGAGATGGCAAGATCCTTATTCTGAAATTATTCTCAAAAGAATTTAAACTTTACATTATAGATTACAAAACATACATTTTCTTCTAAGATTTTATACAATTCAATTCCCCGTGAAATTACTCCTAAAAGAGTTAAATATACATATATTTTTACATTATCAAATTTTAAAAAACTTAACAGATATCCCCGTGAGGTAAATCTTAAACACACCTTTTTTCTAAAAAAAAAAAAAAAAAAGGTACCTCAGGTCAGCTAAGGATGGCAAAATACAAAGAATAAAATTCAAGAAAAAAGAAGAAAAATTAACTTGTGAATGAAATGTGCAAAAATCTAGGGAAAATAAACTTAGACCTTTGAATGAAGGTCTAATTAAAGTGAATTCAGCAGTGTGCAATTACCCATCCAGGGCCAGGACTTAAGGAAAATGTCTCTCTCTGATCTGACTTATCATCAGCTTTTTAGGGAAGTGAGCCAAATAAATAACCAATCTTAGGTGCTTTCTAGGAATCTAAGT
>NC_058131.1:455463961-455530678 GCF_016433145.1 Gracilinanus agilis
TAAATGGGCAAGAGACATGAATAGGCAATTTTCAGGTAAAGAAATCAAAAGTATCAATAAGCACATGAGAAAGTGTTCCAAATCTCTAATAATTAGAGAAATGCAAATCAAAACAACTCTGAGGTATCACCTCACACCTAGCAGATTGGCTAAAATGAAAGAAGGGGAGAGTAATGAATGTTGGAGGGGATGTGGCAAAATTGGGACATTAATGCATTGCTGGTGGAGCTGTGAACTGATCCAGCCATTCTGGCTGGCAATTTGGAATCATGCTCAAAGGGCTATAAAAGAATGCCTGCCCTTTGAACCAGCCATACCATTGTTGGGTTTGTATCCCAAAGAGATCATAGATAAACAGACATGTACAAAAATATTTATAGCTGCGCTTTTTGTGGTGGCAAAAAACTGGAAAAGGAGGGAATGTCCTTCAATTGGGGAATGGCTGAACAAACTGTGGTATATGCGGGTGATGGAATACTATTGTGCTAAAAGGAATAATAAACTGGAGGAGTTCCAGGCGAACTGGAGAGACCTCCGGGATCTGATGCAGAGCGAAAGGAGCAGAGCCAAAAGAACATTGTACACAGAGACTGATATACTGTGGTAAAATTGAATGTAATGGGCTTCTGTACCAGCAGCAATGCAATGACCCAGGACAATTCTGAGGGATTTATGGTAAAGATGCTACCCACATTCAGAGGAAGGACTGCAGGAGAGGAAACATATAAGAAAAGCAACTGCTTGAACGCATGGGTCGGGGTGGACGTGATTGAGGATGTGGACTCGAAAATACCACACCAATGCAACCACCAACAATTGGGAAATTGGTCTTGATCAAGGACACATGACAAAACCAGTGGAAAAGTGCGTCGGCCATGGGTGGGGGGAGTGCGGGGGGTGAAGGGGAAAATAGGAGCATGAAACAAGTAATCATGTTAAAAATGATTATTAATAAATGTTAAAAAAAAAAATATCTCTTGTAAAATTACAAGGTAATATTCAAAGCATGGAAAACTTTCAAGGTTCTTTTGCAATTACCAAGACAGAGTAAATTTTAAAGACATGTGCTCTATAAGATGTTCATAGGTGGTACATATAACCGCATTGTTTCTGATACAGTAAGCTTTAAGTAAATTAGGAAATATAATAACATCATAAGCAGAAACTTCATTAGTGTAAAATGATTCAGTGCAACAGGAAAATCAACGAAATAAGCAAGATTAATTTACAAAACTAATTAGCAAAATACAGTAAGATACAGTCTCTTTAAAACAGAAATAAAGCTCATTCAGTTCCGAGGTTTTAAAAGTTCACCCCTGATTTCAATTTTAAGGTTCTTTTGATTGAGTTCTGCTGAGTTTAAGGTTTTTTTTTTTTTCTTCTAAAAGTTCAAAGTTCTGAGCAGTTATTGGGGTGAATATTTCTCCCCTGAGTTCAGTTTTTTAATCACAAGCAAGTCTCAATAGGCCATTCGGCCCCATTAAGGGTAAACGCGAGTTGCTAGGTCCAGACCCTATTGTCCACGTGGGCTCGGGGTTAGTGGAGAAAAGCTCAGAAAAACTACCCACGTGTAGAGTCTGTGTGGGTTGTTGCCTAATTAGGTCTTTAGAGAAACACGTGGAAGGCTAGAAATAGGGAGAAAGGGGAATATACCCAAATGGTTTGCGTCAGAGCTGAAGCAGTCTCTGGAGGTCTCGATCTCAGCAAAGGCGGCAGGTCTGGGTTCCTTCCCGGAAATCTCAGGTTCTGGAGCTCGGGGTTGAAGGCTGGAAGCGGTCAGGATCAGCAGCAGCAGCAGCAGCAGCAGCAGCAGCAGCAGCAGCAGCACATTGGCTGGGCTCCGGCATTTTAGTTTAAAGCCAAAAGCCCGAATCGGCTGGCCTGACCTCCCTCCCAAGGTGGCTTGGGCTGGACTGGCCGGCTGAGTCCCACTGGAGGCAAAAACGTGCTCTTGCATTTAGCAAAAGCATGGCAAGGAAAGTCACTTTCCTTTTTTAAAAAAGTGCTCAAAAGAGCTGAGCCAGATGGCCAAAAAGCAGGCATGGCTATCGTTAGGCTATCTGGAAGATTCGCTTCTGAGACTCTGGGTCCCAGAGCCGCATGGCTTTTTCCTCTTAGGCTATCTAGAAAATTGAGAGTTCGAATTTCGACCTTCTGGTTCGCCAAATTATTAATATGAAAAATGATAAAAGCTGGTTTAATAATATATATTAGTATTTTAATTAAAGCCATGTTGATAGATAAAATCATTAGACCACGCGCTTGTAAGCATTCAAAACTGCCGCCTCCATACTGCCTCCTAGCCAAGCCCTACTCGCCAAAGAAGAGCGACCACTCCCTCCTAACCCACGAGATTTAAGCGCTCCCCTGCGTCAAGACGTCGGAAACGGAAACCAGTTGGACCATGTTGGATCAAGGGAAATGTAGTTTTGATACATTTCCCTTGTCCATAGAAATATATACATTTTTAGATGGTTTTTTAAAAAGTGGATTTTGGAAATGTATAAAACTACATTTCCCGTGATCCAACATGGTCCAACTGGTTTCCGTTTCCGACGTCTTGACGCAGGGGAGCGCTTAAATCTCGTGGGTTAGGAGGGAGTGGCCTCTTTTTTGGCGAGTAGGGCTTGGCTAGGAGGCAGTATGGAGGCGGCAGTTTTGAATGCTTACAAGCGCGTGGTCTAATGATTTTATCTATTAACATGGCTTTAATTAAATTACTAATTTATATATTTATACCAGCCTTTATCATTTTTCATTCTTACAGGGTATATCCATTAATTGAGGAATAGTTAAACAAACTTTGTTATAAATGGACATAATGAAATAGTACTACAGAATAAGAAATGACCAAAAAACTAGAAAATCCTGGTAGCATCAATTAATGCACAATTAAGTGAGCAGAACCAGGAGAATTTAGATGAGAATAACAGTTTTGAAAGATTTTAGACTTCTTGATGAATGCAATGACCAACCATGTTTCCAGAGGACCTATGATGAACTGAATTTTCACTTTTTTTTTAATTTGAAAATTTTTATTTAATTTAGAATATTTTTCCATGGTTACATGATTCATTCCTCTCCTCTTACCCCACCCCCATAGCCAACAAGCAATTCCACCAGGTTTTATATGTGTCATTGATCAAGACCCATTTCCATATTATTAATATTTGCATTAAGGTGATCGTTTAGAGTCTACATCCCCAATCATATCCCCATTGACCCATGTGATCAAGCAGTTGTTTTTCTTCTGTGTTTCTACTCCCACAATTCTTTCTCTGGATGTGAATAGCATTCTTTCTCATAAGTCCCTCAGAATTGTCCTGGATCATTGCATTGCTGCTAGTAGAGAAGTTCATTACATTCAATTGTGCCACAGTGTATCCATCTCTGTGTATAAGGTTTTCCTGGTTCTGCTCCTTTCACTCTGCATCAATTCCTGGAGGTCACTCTGTTCACATGGAATTCCTCCAGTTCATTATTCCTTTCAGTACAATAGTATTCCATCACCAACAGATACCACAATTTATTCAGCCATTCCCCAATCAAAGGGCATACCCTCATTTCCCAATTTTTTGCCACCACAAAGAGTTCAGCTATAAATATTTTTGTACAAGTCTTTTTTCCTTATTATCTCTTTGGGGTATAAACTCAGCAGTTGTATGGCTGGATCAAAAGGCAGACAGTCTTTTAAAGCCCTTTGGGTATAGTTCCAAATTGCCATCCAGAATGATTGGATCATGAATTATCACTTCTTGACAGAGCATCATGAAGGATTCAAAGTACAGAAAGAAGTATATATTTCTTGGCATAGGTACTGTACAAATTCCTTATGTTTGACTATACTTATTTGTTACAAGAGGGATTTTTTCATCTCAGTTTTTTAAAATATTTTTCCATAATTTCATGATTCATATTCTTGTCCTCCCCTCTTCCCTCCCCCCTCTCCCAAAGCTGACAAGCTCCACTTTCACCCCAATTTTTAATGAATGGGGTTAGCCAAAGAGGGCCACTGAAACATTTTTTAAATGCATAAAAGAGAACAAATGGAAGTTCAGAAGGAAGCACAAAAAAAGGCAGATTTGAAAGTAATATGCAGAATTTATTACATAAACATTTAAAGGAATGACGTTCATGATTTTGTATATAATCCTCTTTTCTGTTCTTTGATTGCCATATAGATAATGCTCTTGCTATGTCTTAATTCAGAATAAATTTTTTGAAAAATAAGTGAAAGTAAATTTTTAAAAAGTTAAAAGTTATAAAATTTTTTAAATTACCCCATCAGAAACTTTATGTACATTTTGCTGTTAAAAAAAAAACATTAGGATCACTTGTCTCTACTGTCTACAAAAGCAACTGAAATTAGGCTGGTGGAAGCAAAAAACTATAAAAGAGCCCCAGTGAGTCTTCCAATTTCCAAATGAATTAAAGAAATGTAATGAAGTTGAAAAGTAGAATGGAATCCAATCCAGAATTATTAAAAAGTTCTTCAATGATTGAGATTATTATGTATGCAAAATGCAGTCAATTTTTTAAAATCCATAAATACTTTATGGCTTTACCATGCAAACCAAATTATAAGATTTGAAATGCAGGAGCTCATATCTCTATGTAAAAAATAAAGCACACATTTAGTCTGGTCTTATCTTAATTAAATTCAACCTCCTCGTTTACAATCAGTGCAGAAGAAGCTGGTTGCCTGATTCCTGGCTAAAAGAGATATGCTTTCCATCTACCAGGAAGAAACTAAATCAAAGGGAGAGTTGGAAGAGAAATTCAATTAAAAAAAAAATCTCAATGGAAAAGGAAAAAAGTTTTTTATCCACATCTAGGCCGAGATTTTCTAATACCCTGGACTAAACAGACACTCCACCGCTTCATTAAGAAGGGTAGTTCTAAGCGAATTGAGGTTTTCCTGAACAAAGGAATATTTCTTCTCATTTTCATATGCTGGCCAGAATTCTCCAGGCTTCCTAGGATTCGTGTTAAGATTTCCAGATGTTCCAGCCACCATTTTCAAAAATAGTTTCTATGAGTACACTTGTCCCCTTGACTACAAGAAAAGCAGCATGCAGAAATGTACATACCTCTGTCTCATAGCTAGATTTCGGAGGTCCAGACATCCTCTCACCGTGAGATCATATTCCCGAAGTAACTTGCTGGCATCTTCCCAACACCCAACCCCAACCTTTAAGATTCTGCTGTCTTCTAAAAGATCCACCAAGGTTTGGGGAAAACCTGCTTCACCAGAGATCAGTTTCGGAAGACGAATTAAAATGCAATAACCAGTAGAGGAAGCCATTTGTAGGAGTGAAACAGGCCTTGCTTTGCCTTTCACGTTTACCTACGATGGAGAAAGCAAGAAAACAACTATTACTCCAGTGTAGCATTAAGGACACAAATTGATCATTTTAACTATGAGCCTCTACTACTAAGCCACCTAACGAAATATCCTAAATAAGGCTATCCAAAAATAAAAATTCTTTATATTCAAATTTGGACTCTAAACTTTCTAAATTGGTTTGACTTTGGGGGCCAAGCAAAACAAGTCTACCATGATGGCTACCATTCCCCATAATAGCTTTTCAAGTACTCAAAAATACCAATCATGGGGGGCAGCTGGAGGGCTCAGTAGATTGAGAGCCAGCCTAGAGATGGGAGGTCCTGGGTTCAAATGTAACCTCAGACAAGTCCTACCTGTGTGACCCTGGGCAAGTCACTTATACCCCCCCATTGCCCAGCCCTTACCACTCTTCTGCCTTAGAACCAATATTGGTTCTAAGGTGGTAAGTAAGGGTTTAAAAAATTACTAATCATGCCTCTCCTTCCTCACTTCCCCAAGTCTTCTTCATGCTCAACATGTCCAAACATTACTGGATCCTTTAGAAAACAAAATAGAATCCATAGGAGTAATTAAAGGATTGAAGGATTCCTTCAATAACTTATAACATGTATTCAAAATAGTTAATATGATCCATTGGTAAGACTTCTAGGCTGTACAAAAATATAGCTGCACTGGAAAATGAGGGGATATCCATCAATTGGGGAATGGCTGAACAAATTGTGGTATCTGATGGTGATGGAATACTATTGTGCTGAAAGGAATGACGAACTAGAGGATTTCTACGTGAACTTAAATGACCTCCAGGAATTGCTGCAGAGTGAAATGAGCAGAACAAGGAGAACATTGTACACAGAGACTAACACACTGTGGCACAATCGAAAATAATAGACTTTTTAGACTTTTCTACTAGCAGCAAAGCAATGATCCAGGACAACACCAAGGAACTTATGAGAAGGAATACTATCCAAATGAAGAGAAAGAACTGTGGAAGTAGAAACACAGTAGAAGAAAAAAAAGAGTTCTGGATTAAGAGTCAAGGAAGCTAGGCTGAAGGTCCAATTTTGCTATTTGCTATTTATTGCCTATGTAGCCTTGAGCAAGTCATCCAGTGATGAGACTTGGAGAGAGAAGAGAGAGGGGGGGGAATGAGGGAAGGAAGGAGGGAAAGAAAGAGGAGAGGAGAGAAAAGAAGAGAAGAGGAAAGAGAGAGAGAAAGAAAAAGAAAAAAGCAAGGGTCAGATGGAGGATGCAAGATCTCCATTTATTAGGACAAAAAAGAATGGTTTTTATAGAAAGTAGAGTATAGGCATTACATCATTCTTAGGGGTATAACTTTCTCACAGAACATTGTTTATTCTAAGGCATTTCTACAAACCAAGCAACTGAGGAATATTGACAATAACTTGGGAATTTACAGGAACCAAGGGAAAAGGGAGTCTGGGTCATTTGACCATGACATTACAAAAGCTCCTTTGGTTATCAAAATAATGAACAACTTCAAGGATTATTATGAAGAAAGCTTTCAGGAAATGTCTTTAGCTAGACAGTACTTTTGAGCCTCTATTTTGAGATTCGGCCCTGCCATAAAATCCCAGGCAAACTCATAAGCATGTCTTTTGTGGCTGATTTTTCTCAATGGATCTAATGTGTCTTTAGGTTCTTTCATATATCCTCACAATCCAGACTCTCTGAACCTCAATTCCTCATATGCAAAGGATTAGGAGATGGCAAGAAGCTAATATGGATAAGGCAGATATAGATCATATCAACAGTGACATACAGATCAGAATTATTCTTTCTATATAACTGCCCTCTTTTTCTTTGTAATGTGTGAAGCCAAGGTAAAAAGTTAAAAAATTAAAATAGGATAGGATAGAAGAAAATATAAAATTATAGTCACAATAATGAATATAAATGTGATAGATTCATCCATAAAATGGAGTAGGTAGCAGAAAGTAGAATCCAACAGAAATAAGAAACATACTTGCAACAAAAATTCAAAGACACTTAAAGGACTGGAGCAAAATTTATTAGACTTCACATGAACCTTAAAAAGCAAAGATAGCCATCATAAACTTGGATAAGAGGAAAAATATGTTTGATTAAAAGAGTTAAACAGGGGACGGCTGGGTAGCTCAGTGGATTGAAAGCCAGGCCTAGAGACAGGAGGTCCTAGGTTCAAATCCGGCCTCAGACACTTCCCAGCTGTGTGACCCTGAGCAAATCACTTAACCCCAATTGTCTAGCCCTTAAGGTAGGGGTTTTTAAAAAATAAAATAAAATAAGAGATAAATGGGAGGGGGTTTGGAGCCAAGATAGCAGCATAGTAGCAGGAGCCTTCTGAATCTCCTTCCAACCAATCTTCACAAAGCATCTCAAAAGGACAGAAAACAAAAGTGAAGGAGTAAAGGGGCTCTCCCACTGGACAGAGAGTGAAAGGTAGGCAGTGAGTGGGGGTTCCCATGCTATAAGGGGGCAAAACTGAACTAATAAAAGCACAAGCTTATCACCCCTCCCACACACACACCTACCTAGCCAGAGTTAGAACAAGGGCTGGGGCAATCTCTAAATTATCTGGGGCTGACTGAAAGCACCACAGACTTACCCCTGAGGGCTGTGACAGGCCATGGCAGTGAAACTCGAGGCTGAAGAGCTCGGACCTTGGGCAAAAGAGTGTGGAGCTTAGGCAGTAGAGGGGCTGACCACAGCCAAAGCAGCAGGGGCTGGGAAAATGGCCTCAGGGCAAAATGCTTTAAAGCTTGAGCTACACTAAGAACATTACAGAACTACCTGCCCTCACTAAGCTTCTGACAGGGAAGGGAAGTTAGTACCAAGGGAAGGCATACAAAAAGAAGCTAAGAAAACAATGACCACCAACAGGCAGAAACCACAGTCCTCTAGCAGCAAAAGGAATAAGCAACAACAAAACAAACTCTTGATGCTGGATAATTTCTATGCAGAAAAAGAGCAAAATACAGAAGCAACAGCAGAAAAAATGTAAATTGGTTACAAGTTCTGGAGGAACCCAAAAAGGAGTTAATTAACCAAGTAAGAAAGAGAAGGAAAATAGGAAGAAAAGTGGGAAAAAGAAATGAAAATAACACAAAAATAAATAAATAAATGAATGAATGAATGAATGAATGGATGAATGAATGAACAAATAAATAAATAAATAGCAGCTTAAAAGACAATTATTGCCCATCTGGGAAAAGAAGAACAGAAACCAAATGAAGTAATAAGTAAATTAAAGAGCAGAACTGACCTGCTAGAAGCCATGCAAAGCAGGATAGACCAAACCAAAAAAGAAAATCAAAAGATCATATCTGAAAATCAGTCTTTAAAGACTAAAATTGGGCAAGTAGAAGCTTACGATTTCACAAAACAGCAATAATTAATAAAGCAAAATCAAAAGAAGGAAAAAATAGAAGGAAACATTAAATATCTCAATGAAAAGACAACTGACCTGGAAAACAGATTCAGGAGAGACAATTTGAGAATTACTGGACTGCCTGGAACAACAACAAAAAAAAAGCCTTGACATCATATTACAAGAAATTATCCAAGAAAACTGCCCTGATATTCTTGAACAAGAGGGAAAAATAGATTATTGAAAGAATCCATAGATCACTCTCTACATTAAATCCCTAAAACACAATCCTCAGGAATGTTATAGCCCAATTCAAGAGTTTCTAGGTCAAGGAGAAAATACAGCAAGTAGCCAGAAAGAGACAACTCAAATATCAAGGAGCCCCAGTCAAGATTACAGAGGACCTGGCAGCTTCCACACTGAAGAACTGCAAGGCTTGGGATATGATATTCAGGAAGGCAAGAGAATTGGGTCTACAACCATGAATCGGCTACCCACCAAAACTGACTATATACTTTCAGGGGAAAGTATGGGCATTTAATAAAATAGAAGGTTTCCAAGAATTCCTGAAGGAAAGACCAGAATTAAACAGAAAATTTGATGTCCAAGTACAAAATCCAAGGGAACCATAAAAAAAGGTAAACAAGAAAGAGGGGGCCAAAATTTAAGGACTTCAATGAGGTCAAACTGATTATATTCCTACATGGAAAAATGATATCTACACTCTTAAAATTGTTTTCATTATCATAGTAGATAGAAGAAATATTCATAGGCAGAGGTTGTGATATGTAAAAAAATAAATTGGGGTGAACAAAAAAGAGGATGGTACTAAGAGAAACTCAAGGGAAGAAGTAAAATAGGGTCAATTATACTACATGGAGGGAAGGGAGGAAGAATACTATTATAAGAAGGGGAGGAAGAGAGTGGTGACAGGTAATACTTAAACTTTACTCTCAGTGGTATCAGTTTTGAGAAGAAAAAACAGCCAGATCTATTGGGTTATAGAATTCTATCTTACCCTAGAGGGAAGCTGAGAGGAAATACGGAAGTTGAGAGGAAATACGGAAGGGGAAGGGGGGAGTATTAAAAGGGAGGGAAAGGTTGCAGGGCATGATTAATAGACCTTAAAGAGAAATAAGAGGGGAATCAGAAGGGAGGGGGTGGGAAGTAAAATAAGGGTGGGGAAAAGGGGGACTGATTAAAAGCAAAACACTGGTGTGGAAGGAAATTGTGAAAGAAGAAAGGAGAGGATTAAAAGAGGAAATCAAAATGATGGGGAATACACAGGTGGTAATCATAACTCTGAATGTGAATAGGATGAATTCACCCATAAAATGGAAACAGATAGCAGAGTGGATTAGAACAAAAATCCTCCCATATATTGTCTACAAGAAACACACATGAAGCAGGTAAACAAACACAGGGTAAAGGTAAGATGCTGGAGCAGAATTTATTGGGCATCAACTAAGAAAAAGAAGGCAGGAGTCGCAATCATGATAACTGGCAAAACAAAAGTAAAAATAGATCTTATTAAAAGAGATAAGGAAAGTAATTCCAACCTGATAAAGGGCAGTATAGACAAGAAATATATCAGTACTCAACATGTATGCACCAAATGGTATAGCAGTCAAGATTTTTAAAGGAGAAATGATTGGAAGCTTAAAGAGGAAATAGACAGTAAAACTATACTAGTGGGAGACCTCAACTTTCCTCTATCAAATCTAGATAAATCAAACAAAAAAAAATAAGAAAGAGATGTGAATGAAATCTTAGAAAAATTAGAGTTAATAGATATATGGAGAAAAGTAAATACAGATAAAAAGGAATATACCTTCTTTTCAACAGCACATAGTACATTTACAAAGATTGACTGAGTACCTGGGAAAATTGCATTGAAAAATGCAGAAAAGCAGAAATAATAAATGCATCCTTTTCAGATCATAATGTGATAAAAATTATAATTAATAAGGGTTCATTGTGAGGCAAATTTAAGATTAATTAGAAACTAAGCAATTATTAAGAGGTATTTCACCCAATTATATGACAATAAATACGACAATCTACGTAAAATGAAAAAATATTTACAAAAATATAACTCACCTAGATTAACAAAAGAGGAAATAGAATACTTAAATAATCCCTTATCAGAAAAAGACATTTGAACAAGCCATCAAAGAGCTCCCTAAGAAAAAATCACCAGGGCCAAATGGATTCACAAGTGAATTCTATCAAATATTTAAAGATCAAATAATCCCAATACTCTACAAACTATTTGATAAAATAGGCAAAGAAGTCTTTTTTATGATACAAATTATTTTTGTGATACAAATATGGTACTGATTCCCAAGCCAGGAAGACCAAAAACAGAGAAGGAAAACCATAGACCAATTTCATTAATGAACATAGATGCAAAAATATTAAATAAAATACTAGCTAAAAGGTTATAAGAAGTTATCACAAGGATTATTCACTATGACCAGGTGGGATTTATACCAGGAATACAAGGCTAGTTTAAAAGATTATGAAAACAGGGGGCAACTGGGTAGCTCAGTGGTTTAAGAGCCAGGCCTAGAGACGGGAGGTCCTAGGTTCAAATCCGGCCTCAGACACTTCCCAGCTGTGTGACCCTGGGCAAGTCACTTGACCCCCATTGCCTACCCTTACCACTCTTCCACCTATAAGTCAATACATAGAAGTAAAGGGTTTAAAAAAAAAAGATTATGAAAACCATCCACATAAGTGACTATATCAACAACCAAACTAACGGAAATCAAATGATTATCTCAATAGATGCAGAAAAAATCTTTTACAAAATACAACACCCATTCCTATTGAAAACACTAGAAAGCATAGGATTACAAGGGCCTTTTCTCAAAATAATAAGCAGTATTTATTGAAAACTGACAGCAAGTTATCATCTGTAATGGAGATAAGTTAGATGCCTTCCAAATAAGATCAGGTTGGAAGCAGGGATGCCCATTATTACCACTACTATTTAATATTGCACTAGAAATGCTAGCAGCAGCAATTAGAGAAGAAAAAGAAATTCAAGGGATCAAAGTAGGCAATGAGGAGACTAAGCTATCACTTTTTGCAGACGACATGATGGTATACCCAGAGAATCCAAGAAAATCAACTAAAAAGCTAGTAAAAATAACTTTAGGAAATTTTCAAGGTACAAAATAAACCCACATAAATCATCAGCATTCCTATATATTTCCAACAAAACCCAGCAGCAAGAGTTAGAAAGAGAAATCCATTTAAAATCACTCTAGAACCAGAGAAGGGAGTCCCAGGTTAAGATGGTAGCAGAGTAAAAAGCAGCTGTTTAATTTCTCCTAACCAAAGCATAAAGGACTGCTCAAGGGGACATAAAAACAAATCAATCCAGACGAACGAAGGGACCCCACAACAGGGTGCAGCATTGAAGGTACGTGGAATTGGGGCATTTCCACGCTATAAAGGGGTGAAACAGCTCTCACTAAAAGACAATCAGAGGAAGCCCTCCCCCACCCCCCATGACACATACAGCGCCAAGGCCAGCGCACATGAGTTAAAGCAGGTTTGGGGCAACCATTAAGTCATTGGCAGCTCCAGGACCTGTTCCTGAGAGCAGCAAGACTTAGGACCCCAAGAGGCTAAAAAACGCACAAGGACTTTGAATACGGACCCTGAGCGCTGGCGCAGGTGAAGGCATTGACTTAGGCATGGACAAGGATCCTCAGCACAGGCTTGGACCTCTAGTGGGGACCCTGTGCAGACGAGAGCACGGCTGTGGAAGTAGCGCCCTGAGACTGTTGAAGGAGCCTCAGGGCAGAGGGGCAGACCGGGGGGACCACCAGGAAGCTTGACCCCGAGAACAACGAGACCTGAGACCTCGGGAGCCTAGAGAGTGCAGACAGACGCTGAGTGTGAGGATAAAGCTGAGAAGGCGCTGGGCTGACAACAAAAGCAAGCCAAAATCGAGAACCCCAGAAGAGAAAGATCATCAAGAAGAAATCTGTAACACTCAACAACTTTTACACAGAGAAAATCCAGACAACAGAGCAAACAGAGGAGAACAAACAAGTAATCATATCTAAACCTTCCCAAAATAATGAAAACTGGTCACAAGCTATTGAAGAGTTCAAATCAGAGATGATGAGAAAGAAGGAAGAGATTTGGCAAGAAAATAACAATTTAAAAGGCAGAATTTTGCAATTGGAAAGTGAGGCTCAGAAATCAAATGAACTGATAAGCAAACTGAACACCAGAAATGACCAGATTGAAAAGGAAAAATAAAAGATTATAGCCAAAAACCAGTCCCTAAAGGATAGAATAGAGCAATTAGAAGCTAATGATCTCTCAAGACAACAGGAATAAATAAAACAAAGCCAAAAGACTGATAAAATAGAAGGAAACATGAAATATCTCAATGAGAAAGTGACAGACCAAGAAAACCGGTCTAGAAGAGACAATCTGAGAATCATTGGTCTTCCTGAAAAAGCAGAAATTAATAGAAATTTGAACTCCATACTAAAAGAAATTATTCAGCAAAACTGCCCTGAAGTTCTACAACAAGAGGGCAATATAGACATTGAAAGGATCCATAGATCACCCTCTACACTAGACCCAGAAAAGACAATGCCCAGGAATATAATACCCAAATTCAAGAGCTTCCAAGTAAAAGAAAAAAATCTTACAAGAAGCCAGAAAGAGACAATTCAAAAATCAAGGCGCACCAATCAGGATCACACAGGATCTGGCAGCCTCCACGCTAAAAGGCCGCAAGGCTTGGAATATGATATTCAGAAAGGCAAGAGAACTGGGCCTTCAACCACGGATAAACTACCCATCAAAACTGACTATATACTTCCAGGGGAGAGTGTGGGCATTCAACAAAATTGAAGATTTCCAAGTATTTGCACAGAAAAGACCAGGACTAAATGGAAAGTTTGATATCCAACCACAAAAATCAAGAGAAACATGAAAAGGTAAATAAGATACAGAGGGGAAAGAAAGAAAACTTATAATTCTTAAATTTGCCTTTTTAAGGGCCTCAATAAGATCTAATTATCTGTATTCCTATGTGGAGAAATGCTATGTATAATTCTCTGTAGTGAACTCTATTCACTATTAAGTATTCACTATTATAGTGGTCAGAAGAATGATTTATGGGAAGAGGGTGGAGTGCTGAATGGTCTAAGATGATATGGGGGTATCAAGAGAAACTTGAGTGAATAAGAAAAATAGGATATTCTATTACACACAAAGAGGGCATGGGAAGGAGAGGGGATAAATACTATTATAAGGAGAGGAAGAGAGCATTAAGAGGTAATAATCAAACCTTACTCTCAGTGTAATCAACCCGGAGAAGGAAGAGTAGCTATACTATCCATTGGGACATAAAACTCTTATCTAACCCTTCTGAGAAAGTCAGAAGGGATAAACCAAGGGGAGCAGGGGAGTGGGGAGGTCAAAAAAGGGAGGGGAGAAGAAGAGGGAGGGAATTCATTAGGTCTTTAGAAACAAAAAGACAGGAAAAATAAGGGAGGGGGTAGAAAGGGAAGTAAATCAAGGGAGGGGATAAGGGTTATTGGTTTAAAGCAAACCACTGGTTTAAAAGGAAATAGTGTAAGAAGAAGGGGTAGAACAAGGGGAGGATACAAAAATGTCAGCGAATGCACAACTATAATTATAACTCTGAATGTGAATGGGATGAACTTGCTCATAAAACGGAAGGAAATAGCAGAATGGATTAGAAACCAAAATCCTACCATATGTTGTCTACAAGAAACACATATGAGGCAGGTGGACATACACATGTTCAAGGTTAAGGGCTTGAGCAAAATTTTTTGGGCGTCAAATGAGAAAAAGAAGGCAGGAGTGGCTATTATTATTTCTGACAAAACCAAAGTAAAAATAGATATGATTAAAAAAGACAGGGAAGGTCATTACATCCTGATTAAAGGCAGTTTAGACAATGAGGAAATAACGGTGCTCAATATGTATGCACCAAGTGGCATAGCATCCAAATTCATAAAGGAGAAACTGGCAGAGCACAAGAAGGAAGGAAATAGATAGTAAAACCATTCTAGTGGGAGATCTAAATATCCCTCTTTCAGATCTAGATAAATCAAACCAAAAAATAAATAAGAAAGAGGTAAGAGAGGTGAATGAAGTCCTAGAAAAATTAGATTTAATTGATATGTGGAGAAAAATGAATAGGGACAAAAAGGAATACACCTTCTTTTCAGCTGCACATGGTACATTCACAAAGATTGACCATGTAATAGAACATAGAAACATTGCAAACAAATGCAAAAGAGCAGAAATAATAAATGTAACCTTCTCAGATCATAATGCAACAAAAATAATAATTACTAAGGGCACCTGAACAGGCAAATCAAAAACTAATTGGAAATTAAATAATATGATTCTCCAAAACCAGTTAGTCAAAGAAGAAATCACAGAAACAATCAACAATTTCATTGAAGAAAATGACAATGATGAGACATCCTACCAAACTCTGTGGGATGCAGCCAAGGCAGTACTCAGGGGGAAATTTATATCCTTGAGTGCATATATTAACAAATTAAGGAGGGCAGAGATCAATGAATTGGGCATGCAACTCAAAAAATTAGAAAGTGAGCAAATTAAAAATCCCCAGATGAAAACTAAATTAGAAATACTAAAAACCAAGGGAGAAATTAATAAAATCGAAAGTAAAAGAACTATTGAATTAATAAATAAGACTAGAAGCTGGTACTTTGAAAAAACAGATAAAATAGACAAAGTACTGGTCAATCTAATAAAAAAAGGAAAGAAGAAACCAAATTGACAGTATCAAAGATGAAAAGGGAGACCTCACCTCTAATGAAGGGGAAATTAAGGCAATCATTAAAAACTATCTCACCCAATTACATGGCAATAAATATAACAATTTAGGAGATATGGATGAATATTTACAAAAACATAAATTGCCTAGATTAACAGCAGAAGAAATAGAATACCTAAATAATCCCACATCAGAAAAAGAAATTGAACAAGCCATCAAAGAACTCCCTAAGAAAAAATCGCCAGGGCCTGATGGATTCACAAGTGAATTCTATCAGACATTCAAAGAGCAACTAATCCCAATACTATACAAATTATTTGATATGATAAGCAAAGAAGGAGTCCTACCAAATTCCTTTTATGACACAAATATGGTACTGATTCCAAAGCCAGGGAGATCAAAAACAGAGAAAGAAAACTACAGACCAATCTCCCTAATGAACATAGATGCAAAAATACTAAATAGAATACTAGCAAAGAGACTCCAGCAGGTGATCAAGAGGATCATCCACCACGATCAGGTGGGATTTATACCAGGAATGCAAGAATGGTTCAACATTAGGAAAATAATCCACATAATTGACCATATCAACAGTCTAACAAACAAAAATCACATGATTATCTCAATAGATGCTGAAAAAGCCTTTGACAAAATACAGCATCCATTCCTATTGAAAACACTGAAAAGTATAGGAATAGAAGGACCTTTCCTAAAAATAATAAACAGTATATACCTAAAATCATCAACAAGCATCATATGCAATGGGGATAAATTAGAAGCCTTTCCAATAAGATCAGGAGTGAAACAAGGATGCCCATTATCTCCTCTACTATTCAACATAGTACTAGAAACACTAGCAGTAGCAATTAGAGAAGAAAAAGAAATTGAAGGTATCAAAATAGGCAAGGAGGAGACTAAGCTATCACTCTTTGCAGATGATATGATGGTCTACTTAAAAAATCCTAGAGAATCAACTAAGAAGCTT
This sequence comes from Gracilinanus agilis, assembly GCF_016433145.1. Taxonomy (NCBI): domain Eukaryota; kingdom Metazoa; phylum Chordata; class Mammalia; order Didelphimorphia; family Didelphidae; genus Gracilinanus; species Gracilinanus agilis. The sequence goes on from NC_058131.1 coordinate 455,480,478, forward strand.
GTAGAAATAATCAACAACTTTAGCAAAGTTGCAGGATACAAAATAAATGCACATAATCACCAGCATTTCTATATATTTCCAACATATCACAGCAGCAATAGGTAGAAAGAGAAACACCATTTAAAATCACCCTAGACAATATGAAATACTTAGGAATCTATCTACCAAAACAAACACAGCAATTATACGAAAACAACTACAAAACACTTTCCAAATAAATAAAATTGGATCTCAACAATTGGAAAGCCATTGATTGCTCATGGGTAGGACAAGCTAACATAATAAAAATGACCATTCTACCTAAATTAATTTACCTATTTAGCACCATACCTATCAAACTACCAAAAAACTTCTTTACTGAATTAGGAAAAACTATAACAAAGTTCATTAGAAAGAACAAAAGATCAAGAATATCAAGGGAAATAATGAAAAAAAATGTGAAGGAAGGGGGCCTAGCAGTACCAGATATTAAACTATACTATAAAGCAGCAGTCATCAAAACAATATGGTACTGGCTAAGAGACAGAAGGGAGGATCAGTGGAATAGACTTGGGGTAAATGACATCAGCAAGACAGTGTATGATAAACACAAAGAGCCCAACTTTTGGGACATGAATCCACTATTTGACAAAAACTGCTGGGAAATTTGGAAAACAATATGGGAGAGATTAGGTTTAGATCAACATCTCACACCCTACACCAAGATAAATTCAGAATGGGTGAATGACTTGAATATAAAGAGGGAAACTATAAATAAGTTGAGTGAACACAGAATAGTATACTTGTCAGATCTCCAGGAAAGGAAAGTCCTAAAAACCAAGCAAGAGTTAGAGAAAATTACAAAATTTAATTAAATGGTTTTGATTATATTAAACTAAAAAGCTTTTGTACAAACAAAAACAATGTAGTCAAAATCAGAAGGGAAACAACAAATTGGGAAAAAATCTTTATAACAAAAAACTCTGACAGGGGTCTAATTTCTCAAATATACAAGGAGTTAAATCAATTGTATAAAAAAATCAAGCTATTCCCCAATTGATAAATGGGCAAGAGACATGAAAAGGCAATTTTCAGGTAAAGAAATCAAAAGTATCAATATGCACATGAGAAAGTGTTCTGAATCTCTAATAATTAGAGAAATGCAAATGAAAACAACTCTGAGGTATCACCTCACACCTAGCAGATTGGCTAAAATGAAAGAAGGGGAGAGTAATGAATGCTGGAGGGGATGTGGCAAAATTGGGACATTAATGCATTGCTGGTGGAGTTGTGAACTGATCCAACCATTCTGGCTGGCAATTTGGAACTATGCTCAAAGGACTATAAAAGACTGCCTGCCCTTTGATCCAGCCATACCATTGTTGGGTTTGTACCCCAAAGAGATCATAGATAAACAGACCTGTACTAAAATATTTATAGCTGGGTTTTTTGTAGTGGCAAAAAACTGGAAAAGGAGGGTATGTCCTTCAGTTGGGGAATGGTTGAACAAATTGTGGTATATGCTGGTGATGGAATACTATTGTGCTCAAAGGAATAATAAACTAGAGGAATTCCAGGTGAACTGGAAAGACCTCCAGGAACTGATGCAGAGCAAAAGGAGCAGAGCCAGAAGAACACTGTACACAGAAACTGATATACTATGGTAAAATCGAATGCAATGGACTTCTGTACCAGCAGCAATGCAATGACACAGGACAGCGCTGAGGGATTTATGGTAAAGAACACTACCCACATTCAGAGGAAGAAGAAAAACAATTGCTTGAATGCATGGGTTGAGGTGGACATGACTGGGGATGTAGACTCAAAACTACCACACCAATGCAACTATCAACAATTTGGAAATAGGTCTTGATCAATGACACATGTTAAAACCAGTGGAAATGTGCATCAGTCATGGGTGGGGGGAGTGCGGGGGGTGAAGGGGAAAGTAGGAGCATGAATCATGTAACCATGTTAAAAATGAATATTAATAAATGTTTAAAAAATAAAAAATAAATTAAAAAGATAAAATCACTCTAGACAAGATAAAAAACCTGGGAATCTACTTGCCAAGACAAATTCAGGAATTATTTGAACATAACTACAAAATACTCTTCACATAAATAAAACTAGATCTAAACAACTGAAAAAACATCAATTGCTCATGGGTAGGATAAGCTAGTAAAATAAAAATGACTATCCTACCTAAATTAATTTACTTATTCACAGAACTGGATATGCTAGAGGGAGGCATATGTTAGCTGAACAAATTATGATATCTCAATATACTGGAATATTATTGTACAAAATAAAAAGACAGTTTCAGAGAAACCTAGGAAGACTAGTATGAAATGATGCAGAATGAAATAAGGAGGAACAGGAAAACAATTTACTACAATATTGTAAAGACAAACAACTTTGTAAGTTTTAAGAATTCTGATCAATGCAATGACCAATCATGACTCCAGAGGACTGATGATGGAGCATAGTACTACCTCCTGACCAAAAGGTATTGGACTCAAGACATGGAATGAGACATAATTTTAGATACCAATAATATGGGACATTTGACTATGCATATTTGTTCCAATAGTTTTGTTTGTTCTTTCTTTCATTCATTGAGGAGAGAAGTTGTAGAAAGAGGGAGTTAAGGATAGGAATTTAAAAAAAAGAAAAGGGAACAATGAAGTATTATTTATAATTCACAGAAGCCAAAAGGAATTGAAGACAAGCAGGACTTCTTTGAAAGTTAAATGCTGAATTTATTGCATAAACTCTATAAACAAGCTGTATATAATAGAGATTTAATGTTTCATACACAATCCTCTTTTCTTTTTTAATGTGTACATGAAAATGCTCATTTAATTTGGTTTGTCATCATTAGAAAATAAAGATGGCAACATAATAGAATATTATGTTGGATATAATATATATAATAATAATGGATAGAATACTGGAATTCAGGCTAAGTTCAAACCTGGCTTTCAGCACCAGCTATGTATCTTTGGGCAAATCACTTAATTTCTTGGTTGTTTTGTTATTGAGTTGCTTCAGTCACATCATATTCTTTGTGACCCTCATTTGGGGACTTTTCAGCAAAGAAACTGGAATAGTTTGCCATTTCCTTCTCCAGCTCATTTTACAGATGAGGAACTAAAATAGGGTTAAGTGACTTGCCCAGAGTCACACAGCCAGTAAGTATCTGAGGAAAAAATGTGACTTAAGGAAGGTAAGTCTTTCTAATTCCAGGCCTCAATTCCAGCACAATCCACTGTGCCAACTTGCTACCTCAGTTTATTCATCTGCAAAATGAGGAGGTTGGTCTATATGACGTCTAAGAGATCAGATTTTATTATGAACTCCATATTTTAACCTCTGAAACAAATTTCCTTTGGATTTATGTTAGACTAGATTATCTCCTTCCTGATGGCAACGACTTAAGTCTTCTCTAAAGCAGAAAGAGGCCAATTTGTTTTCAAAGTTTAGTAATTGTAATGAAATAGCCACATGATGGCAGCAGAGGGCAAAGGATGTGGAACATTCCTAAGCCATCTTCTATTCTAGTCCATAGGATAGGATTTAGAATTGAAAGGAGGGAGAAAGAGACAGACAGACAGACAGACAGACAGACAGACAGACAGACATATAGACTGACAGAGAAACAGAGACAGAGGCAGACGGAAACATGAAAGAAGAAAAGAAGGAAAAAAGAGAGAAAGAAAAGAAAGAAGGGAGGGAGGGAAGTAAGGAAGAGAGGGAGAGAGAAAGGGACGAAGGAAGGAATTGTTTTTTGTATTTGCTCTGCAGTCAGGGATAAAGGATCTCTGTACTGTAGTATCAGGAGTGCTGTTAGGATTCTGCAATAATTACAGGTTTCTCTCAAATTTCCACTGGCACCTTCTTCAATTTTACCCTGTCCCAGGAAAATTTTGCTTGCCCTAGCCCTTACTGACATGACAGTCCCTGAAAAACTCCAATTACTTATTTAGCTCACCACCAGCTGCTCAATAAATTCCAGTGGCTCCCCTATTGATTCATGGAGCAAAATACACAATGTAGTGTTTGATATTCAAAGCCCTTCACATTAACCTAGACCCCTCCTACCTTTCTAATCTTAAGCCTTACTCTTAAATAGTGATATTGGTCTGAGAACAAGACACTTCACCTTTAAGTTCTGGGCATTTTCTCTGTCTCTACCAAATGCTTAGAAAGCTTTCCTCCCTTCTGCTCTGACTTCCCTGGTTTCCTCTAAGTACCAACTAAAACCCCACTTTCTAAAAGAAGTCTTCCCCCAACCATTCTTAATTCTAGTACCTTCCTCTGTTAATTATGTCATATTTATCATGTATTTAGCTTGCTTTGAATATATTTGTTTGCACCTGGTTTCCTCCATTAAGTTGCCTGAGAGCAAAGACTGTCTTTTTGCCTTTTTTTTTTTTTTTTTTAGCCTCAACACTTAGCACAGTGCCTGGCTCATAGTTGGCACTTAATATTTTGATTGATTACATCTTCTGGCAGTACATGCACACTTTAGCACTTGCTCTATTCACAAAGACAACCATTTAGACTTTTCCATTATATGTAACACTCATCTTCTCCATTAGTAAAACCCTTTAGTAGACAAACATTTGTTCCTAATTCTTATGCTCCAAGGAGTATGAGAGAAACATTAGCCTTAAGCTGAGTTGTCCTATAGGAAAATTTTCTCCACTTCTTATGGACATGAGGAAGTTGCATAAAGAGCATAAATTGAAAAAAAAGGGATTTTGCTTGGTATAGGACAGAAGGAAGGCTTTCTCATCTTTCTAAATGACATTTTTCCACTGTGACTTTACTGTTCAATGTTAAGTTAAACTTCCAAAGCACAACACACTTATACAGGGTGTCTCAAATCATCTCACTGCAGTTATTAAAGCTTAAAATTATACTTACAACTCTGGGGATAACCTGTATTACAAAAAGTTAGAACACATATTCTAATATCAAAATTATGCATTAGCCAAGGAAATCAAAGAAAAAGGATAAGAATCTATATGTTCCAAAATATTTATAGCAGCTCTTTTTGTGGTAGGAAAGAACTGGAAACTGAGAGGCTGTCCATCAGTTGGGAAAAGGCTAAATAAATTATGTATATGATTGTGTGTAAAGTATATGATTCTGATGGAATACTATGATAAGCAGGTTAATTTTTTTAAAAACTTGGAAAGAACTACAATGAACAGAAAAGGAGAGCATTATATTTAGCCACAGAGTTAACAGTTGAAGAATAACTTGTCAATGTTCACCTCCAGAGAATGAACTGAAAAATGGGTGATGCAATATTATGCATATATATGTATATATATACACACATAGCTGTTTGATGATGCTCCTATAATTGTGAGGGGAAGGAGAAATGAGATACTTGGAAATAAATTGTATTAATAAAGAAAAAAATTACATGTCATTTTGAATTATTAATGTTGTTACTTCCCTTCTACTAGTGATAACACCTGAGAAATATGCACAATAGTAACTTAAATGTATCAATTTAAAATTCCTTACAATCTTTACCTTATTACCCCTAGTCAGGGAAGACATTCTTCTTAAGTAAATTTTCCTGACACCCCTCCCCTCAAAGCACCGATTCTTTTTCACTGCCCATTTTATATGGGAATCTTTCTAAAATAGATTCCCTAATCCTGTCTCTAAAACAGATGACATTTAATAGAATGTGTCTCATAGAAGGCTAATATGACTGTCAGCTGCTAACATTTTATTGATTACTCAGGGTTATCACCCATTCTTATCCTGTACTGCCCTCAAGAGCTACTAAATTATAGAGGGCTGTCTGCACCTATAAAAATGCTTCTGGATATTGGAGTTCTTTCCCCAGTTTTTTATAGGTTGTTGTATTTTTTTAACCTGTCTTTGTCACTGTCAGACTGTCAAGGCATCAGCTGTTTAGCATTTTCACTGCAGTTGCCTCTAACACAACTCCCCTTCTAATTTGCTGCTTCTAATCTGCTATGGGCTGAGATAATCTGAGCCAGAACTAGCCCATGCCCACTGGGCCTATATCCCAGATACTGAGGCTCTGCAGTCAACCCTGGCTGGGTGGGGCTCTCTCCCTAAGCTGCCACACACACCTTTAGAGTCCTATGGTATGGTAGAAGAAACGTCTGCTGCGTTCTCTTGCCATGTGGGCTGAGCTAATTCTTTTCCTTAGAAGTTATCCTGTCAGGACAAATTGTGGTATCTGTTGGTGATAGAATACTATTGTACTGAAAGGAATAATGAACTGGAGGAATCCCATGTGAACTGGAATGACCTCCAGGAATTGATGCAGAGTGAAAGGAGCAGAACCAGGAGAACCTTATACACAGAGATGGATACACTGTGGCATAATCGAATGTAATGGACTTCTCTACTAGCAGCAATCCAGGACAATTTTCAGGGACTTATGAGAAAGAATGCTATCCACATCCACAGAAAGAACTGTGGGAATAGAAACACAGAAGAAAAACAACTGCTTGATCACATGGGTCAATGGGGATATGACTGGGAATGTAGACTCTAAGCGATCACCCTAATGCAAATATTAATAATATGGAAATAGGTCTTGATCAATGACACATGTAAAACCCAGTGGAATTGCTTGTTGGCTACGGGAGAGGGGAGGGGTTGGGGGAAGGAGGGGAGGGAAAGAACATGAATCATGTAACCATGAAAGATCTAAATCGATAAATTAAATTTTAAAAAATAGTAAAAATAAAAGAAGTTATCCTGTCAGGGAGATATAAGTGGCTCAGGGGACTAAAGATATAGCTTCCAGTGCCTTAGGTCTAAAGCCACCCAACCCTCTGAAGCCACAGCTCTATCAATGCTTTTCTTTCTCTGCTCTGAATAGCCTTCTCCTGCCTGGGAAGTAGACTTTCCTTCTAATTCTGAACCTGAGAGACCAGCCCATAGCTATCAGGTCCCTCTCCATGAAAGGATAAATGTGGTTGCTGTTTCTACCGGTCCAATCAATCACCTGCCTAGGGGGGCTGTGCCACTGCTATGAGCCATGCTGGACAGATAAAGAAGGCAGCCTGCCTCAGCTTCCTGCCATCACTCCCCACCATCAACCCACCATGCCCAAATAGTCTTAACCTTTCCCAATGTCCATACCTCTGAGCACCTTCCTCAGCTGGGCTTCACTGCATCTAGAGCAGTGATTGCCAAAGTCGGTGCTACCGCCCCCTGGTGGGTGCTGCAGCGATCCAGGAGGACAGATGGCCACAGGTACATTTATCTTTCCTATTAATTGCTATTAAAATTTTTTAAAAATTAATTTCCAGGGGGCTAAGTAATATTTTTTCTGGAAAGGGGGCAGTAGACCAAAAAAGTTTGGGAACCACTGATCTAGAGGGAAAGGGCCGGAATTCAAATCTTTGTTCTGCCCTAAGACCTGTGTGTTCTCAGACAAGTCATTTAACCTCACTATAAAATGATGGGGGTGGATTAGATGACTTTCCAAATCTATGATCCTAGAGCAGCTCTCCTTTCATATTCTTCCCCCTTTCTTAGGATGGAGGAAATCAAGCTTTTTCTTGAAGACACTATATCTCTTGGCAACCTCATGGATACACAGGGTCAGGAAGATCTGGCCCACTCATTATGCTTCCCTGTCACTTCTTATGCCACCATCATTTACCAAACCACCTCTCCTCTTTGAAGTTCATTCCATCCTATCCAGATCTTTGCTACTGGCATCTAAACAGATGTCCAGGTCATTCTTGGTCTTCTTCAGTAAGTTTAGTACTCAACTAACAGTTTTCTTCTCTATCTCAAACCTACGCCCATCAAATACCCAGGATGCCTGGTCATTTAACAAATATTGTCATTTCATAAAACAGAAGATTTCCAAGCATTCCTGAAGAAAAGATCAGATGAGCAGAAAATATGATGTCCAAATACAAAATTCAAGAGAAGCATAAAAAGGGAAATAAGGAAGAGAAAAAATGTAAGGGTATCAATAAGATCAAATTGTTTATATTCCTATATGGAAAGATGATATCTGTTAACTCCTAAAAATTTTTTATCATTATCATAGTAGTTAGAAGAAGTATATATATTAACAGAAGGTGTCATAAGTAACCTATTTAGGATGATATGAAAAAAATCATGGGGTGAAAAAGGGAGTTGCACTAAGAGTAATGGGAAGAGAGAAGTAAAATGATATAAAGTATATCACATAAAGAGGCATGGAGGAAAAAACTATTACAGTGGAGGAAAGGAGAGTGCTGACAGGTAATACTTAAAGCTTATTCTCACTGGAATTGGCTCAGAGAGGGAATAACAGCCAGATTCTCTGGGGTAAAGAATCTTATCTTACCCTATAGAGAAGTAGAAGGGTTAGAATAAGAAGGGAGGTGGTGGGAAGGGGAGTAATATAAAGGAGGGTGAATGGGGGCAGTGATTAAAAGCAAAACACTGGTGTGGGGGGAAAGAGTCAAAGGAGAAAGATCAGGATTAAGAGAAAATCAAGATGGAGGGGAATACACAGATGGTAATCATAACTGTGAATGTGAATGAGATGAACTCACCCAAAAAACAGAAGTGGATAGCAGAGTAGATTAAAAAACCAGAATCCTACCATATGTTGTTTACAATAAAAACATTTTACACAGGAAGACACACACAATGTAAAGGTAAGGGGCTGGAGCAAAATATATTGGGCTTCAACTAAGACAAAAAAAGCAGGAGTAGCAATCATGATCTCAGACAAAGTTAAAGCAAAAATAGATCTGGATAAAAGAGATAAGGAAGATAATTATAATTTGATAAAAGGTAGTATAGACAATCTTAAGTGATCTGATATCAGTACTTAATATATATGTTCCAAATGGTATAACATCTATATTTTTTTCCCACGGTATTTTTTTTTTAATATTTTTCCATGTTTCCATGATTCATGTTCTCTCCCTCCCCTCTTCCTTCCCCCAACCTGGATCTGACAAGCAATTCCACTGGTTTATATGTCTTGTAACTCAAAACCTATTTGCATATTATTCATATTTGTAATAGAGTAAGCTTTTAAAAACACAATTCCAAATCATATATTCATATAACCAAGTGAAAATCATAGGTTTTTCTTCTGCATTTCTACTCCCATAGTTCTTTCTCTAGATGTGGATAGCATTCTTTTTCATAAATTCCATGGGATTATCCTTGTAATATAGGATTAATATTGCCATGTTTGCTTGGGGGAAACCTGTCAATTGCCCTGGTTAGAATGTTGACTGTGGCTTGAGCAAGAGAGCAAGTACCAACTGCCAGTTGGACCCAGGGTATATAAAGCTCTGGAAACCCAGGGCTGGGTTCTGTTCTGTTCTTTCCCTACTTCTCTTCTCTCCTTCACTTCTACCCCTTGGGGATCCAGGGTGGCCGGGAGGAGGAAAATGGGATCTTAGTTTCCTAGGTTAGGTAGGTTTAGGAGAACCTTGTTGACCCAATAGGAACAACAATTAGATATACCCTATCAAGAGATTGCTCTATATTACCATCAAGAGATCATTTGTTTCTGTCCCAAGGCTGATCCCCTGGGATAGCTGAAGATCATAGCAAGGAGTTCTTCAACATCCTTAACTTAGATCAAGGAGGCAGTACTAGACTAGATTCATAGGTTTCCTAACCCACTCGCCAAACCCTTTTCCCTAATCAACCTTTCAAATACAACCTTAGTTTAACTTATGAGCTAGTGGCTCCTCCCTTAAACTCTGATCTAGGTAAACTGCTGATCAAGATTCTAGGAGGGGGGGGCAGCTGGGTAGCTCAGTGGATTGAGAGTGTATAATTGGAATTTGGGAGATGCCATTTAAAAGTATGTTATATATTTCCTATGGACATATGGGAGACTTTGAAACTACATTTCCCATGATTCCTCATGGCAAACAGGAAGTATGATGATGTAAGAGAGGTGATAGATCTCCTGGGTGAGGAGGAAGTGGTCTCTTAGCTAGCAGGCGCAGGACGATTTGAAAGGTAAAAATGGCAGAGGCAATGTGAATTCTTACAGGCGCGTGGTCTAATGATTTTATCCCTATCAGCATGGCTTTAATTAAACTACTAATTTCTATATTTATATCAGTCTTTATTATTTTTAATTGTAACAAGAGTCAGGCCTAGAGACGGGAGGTCCTAGGTTCAAATCCGGCCTCAGACACTTCCCAGCTATGTGACCCTGGACAAGTCACTTGACCCCCATTGCCCACCCTTACCACTCTTCCACCTATGAGCCAATACACAGAAGTTAAGGGTTTAAAAAAAAAGATTGTAGGAGGGGGGCAAAGTAACTTCATTGCCATTAGACAGGAAGCACTACACTTCCCTTCCTGTCAAATCTCATTGTCATCCAATAAGAGTTACTTCCTCACCTGGGTTAGAGGCTGAAAGGCAATCTTCTTAAAGGGGATTCAATCCTTGTCAAGGGAAATTACATAAATCCCTTGGCTGGCTTAGACACTGGGTGCTGGTCATTCCTACATCCAGCACGATCAGTAACAGCTTGAGGTTAAGCCACACTAGCTTCCTGACTGCCTACAGCTTTATCAATCTCCATAAAAGATCCACCTTTTAAACCCTCATTACATCCTTGATCATTGCATAGCTATTAGTAGCATAGTCTATTACATTTGATTGTTCCACAATGTTTCACTTTCTGTGTACAATGTTCTGGTTCTGCTCATTTCACTCCACATCAGTTCATGAAGGTCTTTCTAGTTCATATATGAATCAAGCAGTTCATCATTCCTTACAGCACAATAGTATTCCATCACCATCATATACCACAATTTGTTCAGTCATTCCCCAATCGAGGGATACCCTAGTATATAGATTTTAAAGGAGAAACTAAAAGTGCACCAGGAGCAAACAGACAGTAAAACTAAACTAGTGGGGGACCTTCAAACCTCCCCTATCAGAACTAGACAAATCTAACCAAAAAATAAATAAGAAATAAGTAAAGGAAGTAGATTAATTTTTAGAAGTTAGATTTAATAGGTATCTGGAGAAAACTGAATAAGGATAAAAAAGGAATATAGTTTTTTTTCAGCAGCACATGGTATGTATACAAAATTTGACCATGTGCTAGAGCATGAAAAGTTCAAAACCAAATGCAAAAAAGCAGAAATCATGAATACAATGTTTTCAGATCATAATTCAATAAAAACTATAATCAATAACAGTTCCTAGAAAGGCAAATTAAAAATTAATTGGAAACTAATATTATTCTACAAGAGGGTAAGTCAAACAACAAATCATATTCACTGATTTTATTGAAAAGAAAGATGATGAGAAAACATATAAAAATTTATGGGATACAGCCAAAGTAATACTCAGGAAAATTTATATCCCTGAAGGTTTATATTAGTAAAATACAGAAAAATCAGAGAAATGAATTGGGCATGCAACTTAAAAAAAAAACTAGAAAAAAGAAGAAATTGAAAATCCCCAACTAAAGACTAAATTGGAAATCCTAAAAATCAAGGAAGAAATTAATAAAATAGAAGTAAAAGAACTATTGAACTAATAGATAAAACTAGGAGTTGCTATGATAAAATTTAAAAATTAAAATAAAATAGAGCATTGGTTACTTTGATTAAAAAAAAAGAAGAGATTCAAATTAACCAATATGAAAAATGAAAAGGGAGATTTCACCTCTAATGAAGAGGAAAAGCAATCATTAAGAGCTATTTCACCCAATTATATATGACAATATATCTGATAATCTAGTGAAACGGATAAATATTTTAAAAATATAAATTGCCTGGCTTAAAAAAAAAGAGGAAATAGAATACTTAAATAATACCATCTTAGAAAAAGAAATTGAACAAGCCATCAATGAACTCCCTAAGAAAAAATCTCCAGGGCCAGATGGATTCCCAAGTGAACTATTAAACATCTAAAGAACAATTAATTCCAATAATTATACAAATTATTTGGTAAAATTAGTAAAGAAGGAGTCCAACCAAATTATTTTTATGACACAAATATGGTGCTGGCACCTAAGCCAGGAAGGTCAAAAATGGAAAGAAAATTACAGACCAATTTTCTTAATGAACATTGATGCAAAAATCTTAAATAAAATACTAGCAAAGAGACTAAAACAATATATCACAAGCATTATTCACTATGACCAGATTGGATTTATACCAAGAATGCAAGGCTAGTTTAATATATGGAAAACTATCAGCATAATTGACCATATCAGTAATTAAACTAATAGAAATCACATGATTATCTCAAAAAATGCAGAAAAAGCCTTTGACAAAATACAACACCCATTCCTGTTGAAAACACTAGCAAGTATAGGAATACAATGGCCTTTCCTTAAAATAATGCATTGAATTTATTTAAAACCATCAGCAAATATCATCTGCAATGGGAATAAGTTAGAAGTCTTCCCAATAAGATCAGGAGTAAAGCAAGGATGCCCATTATCACCACTATTATTTAATATTATACTAGAAATGTTAGCATTAGCAATTAGAGAAGAAAAAGAAATTGAAGGAATTGAAGTAAGCAATAAGAAAATTAAACTATCCTTCTTTGTGGATAATGATAGTATACTTAAAGAATCCTAGAAAAGCAACTAAAAAACTAAGTGAAATAATAATGTTAGCAAAGTTTCAGGATACAAAATAAATCCCTACAAATCTTTTTCTATATATTTTCAACAAAGCCCAGCAGCAAGATTTGAAAGAGAAGTTCCATTTATAAATCACTCTAGACCAATGATAGGCAAACTTTTTAAAGAGGGGGCCAAAAGAAAGGAAATGTTCATCTGTCAGTCTGTTTCTAAGGCAACTCTTTCAAAGTTTCATTGTATTGTATCCTACTCATTGTATTCGTCAGATTAGGAATAATGTTGGTGGCTGGATAGAACATTTCAGGGGGCCACCCCCGCATCTGGCCCAGACACCATCATTTTTTTTTTTTTGCCCATCATTGCTCTAGACAATATAAAATACTTGGGAATCTACTTGTCAAGACAAACACAGGAATTATATGCACACAATTATAAAACACTTTTCACACTAATAAAACTAAACTGGGAAAACATGAATTGCTGATGGGTAGGTCAAACTAATATGATAAAAATGATAATCCTACCTAAATTAATTTACTTATTCAGTGTTATACCAATCAAACTGCCAAAACCTATTTTTAAAAGCTAGAAATAGTAATAACAAAATTCATCTAGAAGAACAAAACATAAAGAATATCAAGAGAACTAATAAAAAAAAAAACTGGACGGCACCTAGCAGCACCAGATCTTAAACTGTACCATAAAGCAGTGATCACCAAAACAATCTGGAACTGGCTAAGGGTGGATCAATGAATAGACTAGGGGTAAATGACCTCAGCAATCTAGTGTCTGATAAACCCAAAGACCCCAGTTTTAGGATAAGAACTCACTATTTGACAAAAACTGCTGGGAAAATTGGAAAACAGTAATGCAAAAATTAGGTTTAGTTCAATATCTCACACCCTATACCAAGAAAGTTCAAAAGGGATAGATGACAAATATAAACTGTGATATTATAAGCAAATTAGGCGACCATAGAATAGTTTACCTCTCAGATATATGGAGAAAGGAAGAATTTAAGATGAAACAAGAGATAGAGAACATTACAAGATGTAAAATGAATAATTTTTATTATATTAAAGGTTCTGTAAAACAAAATCAATGCAACCAAGATTAGAAGGGAAGCTAAAATTGGGGAAAAAATTTTATAACAAATATCTATGGCAAAAGTCTCATTTCTCAAATATATAAAGAACTAAGTCAAATTTATAAGAAACCAAGTCACTTCCCAATTGACAGATGGTCATGGGATATGAATAGGCAGTTTTCAGATGAAGAAATCAAAGCTACCAATAATCATATGAAAAAATGTTCAAAATCCCTCCTGATTAGAGAAATGCAAATCAAAACAACTCTCAAGTATCACCTTACACCTAGCATACTGACTAATATGATAGTACAGGAAAATAATAAATGTTGGAGAGAATGTGGCAAAATTGGGACACTAATGCATTGCTGGTGGAGTTGTGAATTGATCCAACCATTCTGGAAGGCAATTTGGAATTATGTCCGAAGGGCTTTTAAAAAATGCATATCTTTTGATCAGCAATACCACTATTAGATCTGTATCCCTAAGAGATTTTTAAAAATGGAACAGACATAATTGTACAAAATTATTTATAGCTGTGCTTTTTGTGATGGCAAAAAATTGGAAACTGAGGGGATGTCCCCCCAATTGGAGAATGGCTGAACAAATTGTGTTATATGATGGTAATGGAATACTATTGTGCTATAAAGAATGATGTACCAGATGATTTCGAAAAGAACTAGAAAGCCCTATATAAACTGATGTGGAATGAAATAAGCAGAACTAAGAGAACATTGTAAATGACAACTGAAACATTGTCAGATGATCAAATGTAATAGACTTTTCTACTAATAGCAATACAATGATCCAGGATAATCTGAGAGACTTATGAAAAAGAATGCTATCCACATATAGAAAAAGAACTGTTGGAGTAGAAATGCAGAAAAAAAATATGACTTAGGTTTTCAGTGATAATACATATATAACCAGTTGAATTGCTTATCAACTTGAGGAGGTGGTAGGGAAGAGGGGACAGAGACAGCATGAATTAAATAACCTAGGAAAGCTTAAGTATAAACTTATTACTGGAATAAAATAAAGAAAAAAAAATTTTTTAAGAAACAATCAGGTATTGGCTAAGAAACAGAAGGATAGATTAATGGAATAGATTGGGGTAAATGACCTCAGCAATCTAGTGTTTGATAAACCCAAAGATCAGGCTTTTGGTATAAGAACTCATTATTTAAAAAAAAAAAACTGCTGGGAAAATTGGAAAACAATATGGCAAAAAAATAGGTTTAGATCAATATCTCACACCCTATACCAAAATAAGGTTCAAAATGGGTATATGACAAACATAAAGAGTAATATTATAAGTAAATTAGGGGAACATAGAATAGTTTAGCTGTCAGATCTATGGAGAAGGGAATAATACCAAACAAGAGAGAGAACATTATAAGTTATAAAATGAATAATTTTGATTATATTAAATTTAAAAGGTTTTCTACAAACAAAACCAATGTAGCCAAAATTAGAAGTGAAACAACAGGGGGCAGCTGGGTAGCTCAGTGGATTGAGAGCCAGGCCTAGAGATGGGAGGTCCTAGGTTCAAATCCAGCCTCAGACACTTCCCAGTTGTGTGACCCTGGGCAAGTCACTTGACCCCCACTGCCTACCCTTACCACTCTTCCACCTATAAGTCAATACACAGAAGTTAGGGGTTTAAAATAAAAAAAAAAAAAAAGACGTGAAACGACAAACTGGAAAAAAATTTTATAACAAATTTCTCTGATAAAAGTCTCATTTTTCAAATATATAAAGAGCTAGGTCAAATTTATAAAAATCTAATTCATTCCCCAATTAATAAATGGGCAGAGGATATTAATAGACAGTTTTCAGATGATGAAATGAAAGCTATAAATAATAATCATATGAGAAAATGTTCTAAATACCTCTTTCTCTAATCAAGAGAAATGCAAATTAAAACAACACTAAGGTATCATCTCACACCTATCAGATTAGCCAATATGACAGTAAAGGAAAATGACAAATGTTGGAGGGGATGTGACAAAATTGGGACACTAATGCATTGCTGGTGGAGTTGTGAACTAATACAACCATTCTGGAGGGCAATTTGGAATTATATCCAAAGGGATATAAAACAATGGAAAATCTTTGATCCAGTAATACCACTACTACTAGGTCTGAAAAAATTGGAAACTAAAGGGATGTCCCTCAGCTGGGGAATAGCTGAACAAATGGTGGTATGTGATGGTGATAGAATATTAGTGTGCTATAATAATGAAAAAGATGATCCAGAAAAAATTGGAAAGACCTACGTGAACTGATGCAGAGTGAAAGCAGATCCAAATAAGCAGATCCAGGAAAACACTGTGTACACAGTAACTGCCATGTTGTGGAATGATCAAATGTGATAGACTTTGCTACCAACAGCAATACAAGGATCCAGAACAATTCTGAGAGACTTATGAAAAAGAATGCTATCCACCTCCAGAGAAAGAACTCTTAGATTAGGAATACAGATGAAAAAATATGGTTTATTATTTCTATATTAAATATAAAACATATATCAATATATATTTTGGGGGTTTTGTTTTATGAGATTATTCACCTACAAAAATGAATAATATAGAAATATATTTTGCATGATAATACATGTATAGACTGAATTGCTTGCCAGCTCCAGGGGTAGGAAGGGAAGAAGATAATTTGGATCATTTAACTTTGGAAAACTTATGTGGAAATTTGTCATTAAAATAAAATATTTAAAATTTAAATAAATTAATAGTAAATAACTTCTCAATGGGTCCAAGTGGCTCAAAAAGAATAGTACCTTTGCACATATTAGGCACACAAATATTTACTAAATTAAATCTATTTTTATTTTACTTACTGGCTTTTTGCTAACTTCCCATGCATGCCCATATTCTGGATGGTTATTTTTTCAACAATTTATCTACTATATTAATCAAAGTATTGGTGTTTGTTTATCTATATTCTAAGTTAAATTTAGTCAACTGAATTTGAATATTATCTATTATGATGACTCTTTTTTTTAAAACCTCCCAAAAGATCCTAAGAAGTTTAACCTTATTTTAATAAGAAGACTTAACCTCTTTTCTGGTTAGAGCTCCTACCATCCCTTCAGGTTACCTATTTAGATACTAGGTGAATGATTAATAGCTATCCCATCTGCTAAAAACCCATTTTGTTACAAATCCAGTGCTAGTTTCTCCCTGATCTTATTCTCTACCCATCTACTCTCTAAATAAATTAGTTAGAAAAGGAAGTTTTGGGGTATTGGGAATAGGGATTATTTGTTTACTTTCTGCCTTGTCACTTACCCATTCGCAGTCAATTCCAAGGACTGGACATTGTTCCAACTCCTCCCAGAAAAAAGATTCCACTCTCTCCCATTCTTCCCTCTCAGACACAATAACCACATTCTCTCTGAGGATCCTTTCCACTTGTGAGACATTGGGAACAACCAAGAATGATAATGGTGGTGGTGGTAGTTTCCTTGGAGCCAATTCTTTATTATTGTCTTTTTCCTCCTCCTTCTCCTCCTCCTCCTCCACTCCTTTGGCGGTGATGTCCCTCCAGCGCTGGTAGGCTTTCCATATGAATAAGCCTCCCACAGCTGCACCAAAAAGGGTGGTCAACATTATGGCAACCGTACTGGGTTTAGGCATCTTCCTATCTTCTGACACTCAACTCAACAGAAGATTCGGTTAAACTCACCAAACTACAAAATAAATGGAAAACAAACAAACATACAAGAAGAAAAAATGACTACTTGAAAGAATCATTCCTAAGCTGGGCCTGAATACTGTTATAGGAAAATTGTAGATAAGGATTTATTATAAATTAGCAAAACGCAGACCAGGCAAAAACTGGCAGGAGCTGAAAATTCCAAACCTGGAAAGTTGGCAGAGGCTTGAGCACACAGTGACTGAAAGCTGGCAGTTTTGCTTTTAGGGAAAGAATTGTGGAGTTGAGGTTTTGGCAACTGACCGGAGAGCCTGTGGATTGGTACTGGGATCTTGAACTGTGGAGCTATACTTTGGAGTTTACTGTAAGACCTTCAAGACCAGGTTGAGATAGGAATTTTCTGGGCTGGTGGACATCCACAGAAAATCCTATATTCCCTAACTCCTAGTAGATTACTTTGCTGTATACCAGAAGTTTCCTAGGACATGATACATCTAGGAAACATCCAGTGGATTGCTCCATGAGATACCCATTTACCCTGCCTAATCAGCCCTGCCTGGCTGTTTATAGTTAGTGACAGAGTAACCATTTTCCCATTCCAACATTCCCTGGCAGTTAACCCATAGACTTAATGACAGTTGATTCCTCTTACCTCCCTTTCCTGTCCTTGTTAACTATTAAAATCTTTTATAAAAGCTTCCTTGATTTCTCCTTCCCAGACTACAAGAACCAACTGTTGAGTTAAACTGTTTTCCCTGGCTGTGTTTGTTTTCTGTTATCTTGTTATTCCTCAGCTAAGTGTGTGATAGTTTGTTACCTTCCCAATCCAGTTGAGGGATTAATTTTACCCCAGCTGTACCTGTGTCTCCCCTTCTAATCCCCTACCTATTCCAGTTACCTATTACAATACCTACAACAAAAATATTCCTTTGTTGACAACTCAAGAGTTGATGGTAACCAGGGGTCAGTATAAGAAAATATTGTCAAATAGTTCAAGTTAGTCATGTTCTTTATCCTTTCTTCTCTCACCATTGGTGGTATACCCTCTTCCTTTGCCTGCCATTTACTCACTTTAGTTACCTAGTGCCTTTAAAATAGGAAATAAAATAATACCATGATCCAGAGAATTCAGAGTTGGAAGGTGCTTTTGCATATCATTTAGGTCAATCTCATGAGGGTAAGTGACTTTCCCCAATTCACATATTAATAAGTAGAAAGGTGAGGATTTGAAACATGGGTCACCTGATTCCAAATCCCATGTTGTCACTACATATCTGTAAAAATTAAATGGGTTGATGTACTTGAAAGTATTTGATAACTATAAAGTTCCACATAAACTAACCACAACAATAATACTGATTGGTGGATAGGTACAGTCAATGGGACCACTGTTAGACATTGGCATTTTAAACCATAATATGCTTATAGCCAGAACTGCAATTCTGTCTTCCAAGGCAAATTTCACAACCATTTCCCAGGCAGACCCCCAGCAATGAAAAGCAATGTCCCATTAATTATGAGATAAATTCAGTTAGAAGACAAAGAAGAGACCTCAGACTCTGTGATACATAGCTTCTTGAGGGTTGGGGAATGGGGGGGGAGGGGGGAAGGCGGGAGGCCTGGGAAAGAACCACCTTGTGGCAAAAGGAAAATAAGACCCTTTTTGCAATGAAGCAGCTGGAAATTATGCCTACAGTGGAAGGGCGGGGCAAGCTAGCTAAAGAAAGCTTCCTCCTATTTGGCTTAATTATTCTTGCTAACTAGGTGCTAACTTCACTGTTTTCTACCTAGTAAAGGAATACAAGTGTCTCTAGCTCTCTGGGCAAAGTGGATACAAAGAAAAAAGCAAAAATACTCTCCAAGGAGATTAGTGGCATCAAAGTTTGTATACCAAATATAAAGGAATCATACACATATTGGGTCAGAGGGGAATAGAATAATGAAGTGGAAAAAAAAGGAAGTTATATTGGGAAAAAAGGTAGATCAAAGAAAACACAAGAGTTTAAAATGGATGAGATTGTAGATTTTTTTTAAAAAAGGTACTACTCTCAACTCTTATTTAGCATCATTTTTCCCTGCCAAGAATGATCTTTGGTCTGGTAAGATTAAATAAAAAATGATTAACAGCAAATTGAAACTCCCAAAATAAGGGAGATCTTAAGTCTCAATTAAAAAATATTTAAGTACATTTAATATGTCAAGCACTGTGATAAATGCTGTAAAGAAAACCTAGATCTAACTTCAATGCAGTCAGGTTCCAAATCCACATGCCAAAACACTAAAAACAAATAAAGAAACAAAAACAAAAACCATACAGCCCAAAACACTATAAGAATTTAGAGAACAAAATGAGCAGAATCAATGTGATGGAATCCCATTTTGCTGTAAGAAATGGTGATGGGAATGGTTTCAGAGAAACCTGAGAAGACTGGCAAGAACTTATGAAGAATGAAGTAAACAGAACAATTTATTTAATGGCAATAATCTTGTAAAGAGAAATAATTTTGAAAGACTTAGAAACTTTAATCAGCATGATGACCAACCACAAGAGGACTCATGTTGAAAGATGTGTGAAAAGAACCCCTCCCCCCCAGGATCACATACTTCAGTCCTACCTGTATCCCAGTACTACTAGCCCTACATCAAGTCAGTACTCCAGCATGGGTCACCACGGGACAGTGACCTAGGCACATAACCCAGAAAGGATCAGGTTAGGATCCAGGGTAAAGGAAAAGATATAAAAAAGGGGGTTCCAGGAAGTAAGGTCTCTCTCTTCACTAGGGGATGCAGTGAAAGGACAGTGGTGGAGAGAGCCATGTGGCTAGTTTAGAATAGGCTTCCTTCAGGGGCAGCTGGGTAGCTCAGTGGATTGAGAGCCAGGCCTAGAGACAGGAGGTCCTAGGTTCAAATCTGACCTCAGACACTTCCCAGCTGTGTGACTCTGGGCAAGTCACTTAACCCCCATTGCCTATCCTTACCATTCTTCTGCCTTGGAGCCAATACATAGTATTGACTCCAAGATGGAAGGTTAGGGTTTAAGAAAAGAATAAAAAAAAAGAAACAGCTTCCTTCTCTCTGCCTTCTCTTATTCAAGTAAATATTAATAAACTCTATGGAAATTAAGAACCAGAGTTTAATTTAGTTTTTAACAAAAAGGCTACCCATTTCCTGATAGAGAGATGAAGGACTTTTCAAGAGTGTAGAATGAAATTTGGTTTTTGACATTACAAATACAGAAATCTGTTTTGCTTGACTACTTTTTTGTAAATGGGGGTATTGTTTTTTTGTTCTTGCTCAGTTAGGGAGTGGGGGTGCAATGGAAAGTAGATTTTTGCTGACTAAAACAAATTTTTTTAAATTTAGAAAAAATAAGATGTTCAACTAATTATACACTTGAAAAGCAAACTATATTTAACACAGACCTGTCTTCCAGTATTATTTTTCTGTTTTGTTTTAAATATAGAAATGTTTATCTCATTTGCTTTTTTTTAAATTACAGAATTTTAAAAAGAATATGTATTAACCTCATTTCCTTTTCTAACATGGTTACTAAATGGAAGATAAGGGGTGTGATATAAATATACTCGATCAAGATTTCAGCAAAGCTTTACACCAAGTATTTTTTTACTATTCTTATAGTCTGCGCTGATTCTAGATCCTCATCTACACCACCTGGAAGCAAAAGCCTCTCAAATGGTCTCCTTACCTAAAGTCTTTCCCCTTATCAATACATCCTTCCCAATCTGCAATTCTGATTTTCCTAAAGCATTGTTCTGACCAAGTAAGTCTTCAATTCAGCGAATTCTTATGCCCCCCATTATATCCAGAAACCAATATAAACTCCACTTTATCATTTAAAGCCCTTCATAACCTGACCCCAAATTACCTTTCCAGCCTAATTACACATCACTCCCTCT
Organism: Gracilinanus agilis; assembly: GCF_016433145.1. Classification (NCBI taxonomy): domain Eukaryota; kingdom Metazoa; phylum Chordata; class Mammalia; order Didelphimorphia; family Didelphidae; genus Gracilinanus; species Gracilinanus agilis. The sequence continues at coordinate 455,501,746 of NC_058131.1, forward strand.
GATGCATCCTACAGCCCAGCCAAACTCACCTTCTTAATATTTTTCATACAGGACATTTCACCTTTCATCTCTGCCTGGACCCTGGATGTAGCTGGAATATACATTTCCCCCTGGTCTTTTCTGCCTCTAAGAATCTTTAGTTTCCTTTAGGGCTCAATTAGAGCAAAACTTTCTATAATAGGACTTTCCTGATTCCCCAGTTTCTAGTGCCTTTTTCTCAAATTACCTTGTATCTACTTTTATGGCTCTATATATGTACATGTTGTCTTCCCTGCCTAGATTGTAAGCTCCTTGAGGGAAAGGATTATTTCATTTTTGTCTTTGTACCTCTAGCACAGTGCCTGTCAAATGTGCTCAATAAATTCTTATTGATTGACAGCATTCTCAAGTCCTGCTCATTTCAAGGAGGAATTGTTTCATTCTTTGATTCTAACCTAGAGCCTGCCTATAGATAGCACAGTACCTGAAGCACAATGTTGGTGCTTAAAGTTGTTTGTCCTTGGTTTCTGAAAAGGACCAATACCATCACAGGGTGATGATTTGGAAATTAACTGGATTGAGCTGAGGCAGAACTGCAAAACCTTGTCAGCCTCACTCTCTCTCTTCCAGAGTCATGGAAATTGAGTGGTAGGACAAAAGTCAGGACAATTCTTGATGGCCTGGGATGCAATGGATGACCCTGACACTCCATAGCACCTGCCTCAAGCTGCCTTCAAGGCCTTTGGAACAAATTGTTCTCATCTGCCCATTCTAACAGGGGAAGTCTTCATATGCTTGGGTAGATATCTCCCTCGCTCACTGATAAGTTTGAGACCTGGTGCTCTATCTACTGTACTTCCAAGCTGAGCCCATCTCTTCAGATCTTGATTCATCATTCAACAAACAGTACCTGTCTTTAGCTTTGTGCCTTCAAGTTTCATAAGTACATCACTTATGCCTTCAAGTTAATCAATTAATTGATAAACACTTAAGAGCCTACTATGTGCTTGGTTCTGTGTTAAGCTATTAGGATACAAAAAGGAAAAAGATCAGTCCCTGCCCTCAAGAAACTTACAATCTAATGGGAGAGGCAAGTTGCAAACAAATAAAGACAATGAAAAATTAAAAACAACATAAGTAGGAATAATTAACAGGGGGAAGATATTAGAATTAAATGAGGTTGTGGAAGGCTCCCCTATAGAAGATGAGATTTTATTTGGGACTTAAAGGAAGCCAAGGAAGTCAGTAAGTTAATAAAAATGTTAAACATTACAGAGTTGAACAGAAACCCTTGAGTGACACCTCTGGAGACTTCTTTCCAAACTGGACTGAGTCTTTATACCTAGATTTTCTAGTATATATTTCTCCATCTAGTCAAAAAACAACCATTTATAAAATGCCAGGTATGTACTAGATACTGTGCTACATGCTAAGTATAGAAAGACCAAAAAAAGAAAAGTCCTTTCCTTCAAGGAGCTTACATTCTATTAGAAGAAAATATGTGCACGTATAAGTAGAAGCAGAATATATGCCAAGTAAGTTTTGGGTAGAAGACACAAGTAGTTAAGGGAATCAGGAAATTCCTCATGAAAAAGCAGAGCACTCAAACTGAGTCATATGTAAGTCTGAGCTAGATGATTACCTGGCAAACAATAGAGTTACTATTTGATGCTGAATGTTACAAGGGAGCTAGAGGTTATTAAATTTTATGGCCAGGGCAGTACATTAGAAAACTGGATTGGCAGATTTGGCCATTGCAATAGTCTAGCTTTCATATTGTGTTTAGTGGGAGAGTGCCTTTGTTCATTGTGTTAATTTCTGTTCTTTTGAGATGCTTTTTAAAGATCAGTTTGGAAGGATATTCAGAGCAGCTTCAGGATTTCCCTGCTACTACGTAGCCATCTTGGCTCCATCCCCCAGCGCAACAATCTAGGAAAATGGTGTTTGGGGTCTAAACTAGAAGAGAAATATGAACTTCATGACAACACTGGTATAACCTGTGTCAGATTATTTACTATCTCAGGGAAAGGAGAAGGAATAGGAAGGAGGGAAATTGGATTGCAATGTCAGAAAAACTGTTGAAGAAAATTCTTTCTTCATGTAATTGAAAAAATGGTAAACTGGAGTAGAAGCCATCTGAGAGAAGGGTCAGATTTGAAATATTGAGAAGGTAGAAACAACAAGATTTGGCAAATAAGTGGATATTTGTCGGGAGAGGGAGAGAAATAAGATAATGACAAGATCATGAACCTGGGTGACTAGAAGAATAGGGTGCTCTTGTACAAAAATATTTATAGCCACGCTCTTTGTGGTGACAAAAAATTGGAAAATGAGGGGATGTCCTTCGATTAGAGAATGGCTGAACAAATTGTGGTATCTGTTGGTGATGGAATACTATTGTGATGAAAGGAATAATGAACTAGAAGAATTCCATGTGAACTGGAATGACCTCCAAGAATTGATGCAGAGTGAAAGGAGCAGAACCAGGAGAACCTTATACACAGTGAGAGATACACTGTGGCACAATCAAATGTAATGGACTTCTCTTCTAGCAGCAATACGATGATCCTGAACAATTCTGAGGGACTTATTAAAAAAGCACTATTCACATCCGGAGAAAGAACTGTGGGAGTAGAAACACAGAAGAAAAACAACTACTTGATCACATGGGTAGATGGGGATATGATTGGGGATGTAGACTCTAAGTGATCACCCTAATGAAAATATAATAATATGGAAATAGGTCTTGATCAATGATACATGTAAAACCCAGTGGAATTGCTCATTGGCTACGGGAGCAGGGTAGGAGAAGGGGAGGGAAAGAACATGAAAAAATATTCTTAATTAATTAAAGTTTCTCAAATAAAAAAAAGAAGAATGGGGTACTCATGAAAGAAATGAAGTTCTTATGCTCAAAGGGCTTTAAAAGACTATCTGCCCTTTGATCCAGCCATAGCACTGTTTGGCTGTGAGATAATACCCCAAAGAGATAATAAGGAAAAAAGACTTGTACAAAAATATTTATAGCTGTGCTCTTTGTGGTGGCAAAAAATTGGAAAATGAGAGAATGTCCTTCGATTGGGGAATGGCTGAACAAATTGTGGTATCTGTTGGTGATGGAATACTATTGTGCTCAAAGGAATAATGAACTGGAAGAATTCCATGTCAACTGGAATGACCTCCAGGAACTGATGCAGAGTGAAAGGAGCAAATCCAGAAGAACATTGTACACAGAGACCAATACACTGTGGTAAAATTGAATGTAATAGACTTTTCTACTAGCAGCAATGCAAGGATCCAGAGCAAGGCTGAGGGGCTTATGAGAAAGAAAACTAGCCATATTCAGAGGAAGAACTGTGGGAGGAGAAACACAGAAGAAAAACAACTGCTTGAACACATGGGCTGATGGGGATATTATTGGAGATATAGACACTAAATGATAACTCTAGTCCAACTATCAATAATATGGAATTAGGTCTTGATTGATGATACATGTAAAACCCAGTGGAATTGTGCATTGGCTAAGAGGGGTTAGAGGGGCTTGGGGGAGAGGGAAAGAACATGAAATATGTAACTATGGGAAAATATTCAAAATTAAAATTAAAAAAGAAAAAAGAAAGAAATGAAGTTTAGAAGAAGGGCAGAATTAGATTGATAGTATAGCAGGAGATGAATTCTGTTTTGGACATGTTGAGTATAAAATCTCTATAGGACAAGGGTGCTTAGCTCTCCTTTTTTAAAAACAGGCATATGAAAACACTTTTAAGCTTAATCTTCAACATTTTTAACATTTTCTCCATCACTTTATTAAGCCTAGACAACCAGCAAAACAATAAATCAAACCTTCAAATTGTATTGGTTGCTGATTTCGCATGTGCAACACTGAAAAATTAATAATCAGCTCTCAAAAGTTCTAATACATTACTGCTGCAGGGAATTTAATTCAAAATGTCCATTTGACAGCTGATCATAATATAGGACTAGAGCTCAATATGTCTAGAAATAGAATAGAATAGGTCTGAGATTCATCAGTACAGAGATAATTAAACTCATGGGACCTAATGAGGCTGTTGAGTTAGAAATAATGAGAAAGAAAAGAAATGAGGACCCAAGACAGAACCTTGAGGTATATCCACAGGTAGAGGGTATATGGTGATGACTTGGCAAAAGAGACAGAGAAGGGAGTGGTCAAAGACTTTGGTCATAGGACAATCAAATAAGTGAGTGAGCAGTGCCACAAATATTCATACAAAGAGGAGAGAATTTATCAACATGTCAAATACTGAAAAAGACAAGAAATGACAAAACCACCATCCTCTGCAATGATCAGACTACCCTGGAATATCACATTCTTTTTTTTGAGTGCTACATTTGAGGAAGAACATTGGTAAACTGAAGGACGGTTAGGAAAGTAAAGAAATTGGACACTAGGCCAAGAGAGAAGCAGCTGAAAGAACAAATATTTAGCCTGTAGAAAAGATTTGGCTTTGCATGATTGCACATGTATAACATATCAAATTGCTTGCCTTCTCAATGAAAGTTAAAAATTGTTTTTATGTATGACTGGAGAAATTTTTTTTTACAAGATATGATTTAGCAAATAAATTTGTGGAATGGCAGTGACAGTGTTAATCACCTTCAGAGTGTGTATATTTTCCTGACACTGCTTTTTCCTGGTCCTAATCTCTTCAAATTCCTTTTCTGGATCATCAATGGGCCCTCTCCTCTTCACTCCACATTTACTCTTTGTGAGGGGGGTACAGGGTGTTCAGGGAAGCCTCTGGTATGAGGGTTTTCCTAGGCCCTTTTCAGGGCTGCTTTCCCCCTTTGGTACTCACCTGCCACCACCCAGGTCTCACCTGGTATGTTCCAAAAAGCTACATGTACGGCAGCTACACCTCAGTAAAACCATCTAGCGGATGGGCTAAACCAGGATAAGAGTAACTGAGAGGCCTCCAACCTGTCCAGGCATGGGAAGATTTCCCTGGACACAGTGGGCAAATAAAAACAACTTATTCCAAGAGCCATGAAGGCGGCTGAAGCAACCTGAGAGCTCAGTTAGACAGTGAGAGGCCAAGATAGTCATCCTGACTTTTGTCCTGTCCCTGGTTTCATTTCATGATTCTAGAAGGGAGAGTGAAACTGAAGACTTTGTTCAGCTCTGCCTCACTTAATCAACCAGTGAGATGTCATTTTGGTCTTCTTCGAGTATGAAGGACAATCAACTGATCCACTCTTGGTGACTTCATCAGTTCCCATTCCTTCCACTATTATCTCTATGAGCTCTAGTCACAATCACCAACCTTTTAGCATCTCTACCTAGATCCATGGCTTCTTTTAAAGCTCATCTTATAAGCCACTTTCTACAGGAAGTCTATCCTAGTGGCTCCAATGGCTAATGCCTTCCCTGAGAGATTAGAGTGTATCTATTTTCAAAGTATTTTGTATTTAGTTTTCTGCATACATGTTGTTCCATGCCCACTCCACCCCCCTCACCCCAGTTTCTCCTCAACCCTGCTAACATTGAGTTTCAGTCTTATCTGAAAATTTGGTTGAGTTGCTTAAAGTACTACTACTTTTTTTTTTTTTTAAATAAAACACTTTAAAGTGATTACTTATGATATGGTACAATGGAAAGAGTATTGCCTCTGAAGTCGGAGAACTTGGACTTGAAACTGGCTTCATTAGTTGAACATAGTAGCCAGGTGACCACCAAGAATTAGGGGATATAAGAAAATAATATGGCAGAAGTTAGGTTTAGGCCAGTATCTCAGACTTTATACCACAATAAGGCCCAAAAGGAAATCATATACAAATTTTCAGGTGCAAGGAAAAATAGACAATTTTAATTTATCAAAAATGAAAGTTTTTCCACAAAATACAGTTAGAATTAATAGGAATATCTAGCACTTAAATATTCATACGATTCATAAAGTGCTTTATATTTATTATCTCATTGATCCTCACATAATTTTGGGAGGTTACAATTGAAAAAAGTGGAGGCTGACAGAAACTTGTATGACTCACCCAGTGACATACAATTAGTAAATATATCTAAGGTATAAGGGCAGAATTGCAAGAGTGAAGCCTGTCATAATATTGAGAAACAGAGATGAGTGACAGACAACAGTTGAGCCTGGGGGAGCAAAGGATTGTGGGAGAGAACCCTAGAGGGTCTTCCTGCTAGTATCTCTGAGACAGAGGGAGGACTCTGAGTACCTCAAGACCCAAAGAAGGCCTAAAAGGGATTTTTCCTGGATACTATTGGACACCCTGAAACCTATGTTGTTCCTGATTTAACCTGAGACCATCAAGGAAGAGTTCCGGGACACACCAGGACATCAGAGGGTCAACTTCCGCCCCCCCTAGGCCTCAAGTCATCAGAGAAGATGCCTTACAAACAGAGACCCCTGATTTTGATTCCTATCTGTATTGGCTTAGGGATAAGATATAGGGAAGGGAAGGTGAATTCCCTGCTTCCACATTTGGCATGACCAGTGGAAGGAGGACCTTAACTGGGATTAGTTTCAAGGACCCCCTTAATACCACAGCCCTTCCCCTCCTCCTACAATATTGATACCAACAACAATAAACCTTGAAAAGTAGTCAGATAAAGAGCTCCTAGAGAAAGGGATAGGGATACTGAGGGAACAAGAGGGAGTGGGAGGAGCCGGCAGCTTAAGGCTAAGGCTTGGCACCAGTCAGCCAAGCCTCCCAGCTGTGCTGCTTTGAGCCTGGGGATCCAACATCAACATCCCCAAGAAAGAATCTCTATCAGGCTATTGTCACTTGCCCATTCTCTGTAGACACACCTTCATACAGAGATACCTCACACCCTCTCAGTAAGAGGGATAAGAGAGTGGCTCAGACAGACTCCATCTTTCAAGTCTGTCTACTGTAATCTTGCTTGCACTACACTTCCAATTAACATCCTTGGAGGGGGCAGCTGTGTGGCTCAATGGATTGAGAGCCAGGCCTAGAAACAGGAGGTCCAATTAACATCCTTGGGCACCCTCTCCAAAATATATTCATATTACAAAGGCAGGATTTTAATTCAGGACTTCTTGAATCCAAGTCCAACACTATTCACTGTGTCACCTAGTTCTTAGGAGGAAAAGTGAAATGGGAAAAATTTTTTGTCACAGGTATCTCTAAGAAAGTTTGATATTCTAAACAGGAAATTGATTTAGAAATATATACATATATACATACACACAAACACGTATATATCCATTCCTCAAAGAAATGGTCAGAGGAGGTCAAAATAGGCAGAGAAAAATAGAAATATAAAGAAAAATAAACTAATGCCATAGGAAAAAATGCTATCAATCACTAATAATAAGATAAACTCTTGAGGTTCAACTTCATATTGGTCAAATCAGCAAAGGTGACCCCACACACACTAAAGTATTGTTGGGGAAATTGTGAAGTGATTCAATCATTCTGAAAGGCAATTTGGAATTATGCCCAAAGGGCTTTAAAAGAATGCATGCCTTTTGATCCTGTAATATCATTACTGGGTCTGTATAACAGAGATTATTAAAAAGGGAAAAGAACCTACTTGTACAAAAATATTTATAGCAGCTCTTTTTGTGGTGGCAAAGAATTGGAAATGGAGGGGATGTCCATCAATTGGAGAATGACTGAACAAATTGTGGTAAATGAAGGTAATGGAATACTATTGTGCTATAACAAATGATGAACAGAATGATTTCAGAAAGAGTTGGAAAATGTGAACTGGAATGACCTCCAGGAATTGATGCAGAGTGAAAGGAGCAGAACCAGAAAAACATTGTACACAGAGACGGATACACTGTGGTAAAATCGAATGTAATGGAGTTCCCTACTAGCAACAATGCAATGATCCAGGACAACTATGAGGGACCTATGAGAAAGAATGCTATCCACATTCAAAGGAAGAACTATAGGAGTAGAAACACAGAAGAAAAACAACTGCCTGATCACAGGGGTGAATGGGGATATAATTAGGATCTGACTCAAAATGAGCACCCTAGCACAAATATCAATATAGAAATAGGTCTTGATCAATGACACATGTAAAACCCAGTGGAATTGTGAGTTGGCTATGGGAGGGGGTGGGAAGAGGAGAGGGATAGAACATGAATGCTGTAACCATGGAAAAAAATGTTCTAAATTAATTTAAAAGATAGTATTAAAAAAACAACATAGGAGCTCTCAATGGGGTGTGGAGAAGGGAGAAGAGCAGTCACTGGGAAAAGACAATGATGTGAAAAAATAGCATCAATAAAATGTTTTTTTTTTCAAAATTTTATCTGAACATGAAAATACCTGTATTGCAATGATACAGAATAAGAAAAGCAGAGCCAAAAGGATATCAGTGGAAAAAATCATATTGCTATCTACCTCTAAGGTTATATTTTCAAGCTAAAAAATAAAACATATACATGTGAACAAGGATAATGTGGGAGTTTGTTTTGCTCTTCTGAATATTTGTTAGAGGGATTTTGTTTTTCTATTTTTTTTCTTTTCAAAGGAGATGAATGAGAGGGGAAACAAAATAAATGCTTGTAAATTGAAAAACATGAATTTTTATTTTTAAATCACAGAATCATATATTTAGAATTTAGAATTGTTTCAATGCCCTCATTTTACAATTAAGAAAACTGAAGCTACTAGGCGCCAAGATCAGAGTCTATGGGATAGCAGGGTAAGGATTTGAACCCTTTGACACCATATCCATTTGCCTTTTTAGTGGGGTGCAAAAGCTGTCAGTGTAAATTAAAAAAAGATATGTATGCATTGTTCAGCTATACTTAAGCTACATTTGTGCTTTTCCCTTATTTAAGAAGTTTCAAATTTTTCCAACAAAATTGACAAAAACACCAATGACACAAAAATTCTAATCACTGGATAAATGTAATTATCTAGTCTTATAAGTAAAAGAGACCTTAGAAGCTATCTAATCTAACCCTTTCACTTCATAACATGATCAGATATGAGAGCAAAATAATTGCCCAAAGCAAAAGAAATATCAAAGTGGCAGAGCCAGGGATGTGAACCTGGGCCTTCTGGCTCCAAATTCAAAGCCCTTTCCCCAAATACTTAGGATCATTATACAGCAGACAATCAATAAACATTAAACAAGTCTCTGTCCACAAAGGAGCTTATTGGACTTTTTTCATTTTTCAGATTGGATATGGTAGAAATCATATATAAAATTCCCACTTTTCCATCCCATGAAAAAAAATCATAAAGATGTAAGGGATGCCAATGTGGAAATGGTCACACAGCTGGTTCTTCCCAGTGGCAATTAGGAAGACTTAAAATATGCAACATCAAATTTGGACTAGTAGAGGAAAATGGAATGGTGCAAAAGATTTGAAGGAAGTCATGAAGGCTGAAGCTTAGAAAAGACATCCAGGAGATTCATGAAAAATAATGGAACTTGTAAGGAGTGCAAAAAAAATGGCGATGGAACACCTCTGGAATATAACTTCCTGAGCGAAGCCCAAAGGTAGATGGGCCTGACCCCAGCCAGGTGGAAATGACTCAAGGTGTTTCTGGTCCCAGCTTTCCTCCGTCGCTTCGCCAAAAAAGAAAAGAAAAGAAAAGAAAAAGAACCAAGACCTTCGAGAGAAACAGATGAAGAGAAATAGAAGGTGCGTGTGTGAATGATGGTGGGGGGTAGGAATGGAGAAGGCACACTTCTGGAATAGAATTCCTTAAGTACTTTCCCAGGTGAAGAGCACTTGACCCTGGCCAAGCAGAGCCAGGAGATTTGGGGTACGTGAAAGGTGAATGTTTGTGTGAGAGGCGCAGGAGAATGGAGAGGAAACACCTCTGGAATAGGAATCCTAGAGTACTTCCCAGGTATAGATGCCTCCAGGTGATTCGGAAGATGCAGATGGAGCGCGTGTAAGGGAGGGTTTGAGGAGAATAAAAAGGAAACATCTCTGAAACAGGGCTCCCTGAGTCCTTCCCAGGAGTGGATGATCTATGATCCCAGCCAGTTAGGGATGACTCCAGGTGGTTCGAAGACCCAGACTCCCTCCCTGAGCTTGGAAAAAAGAACGATGAGGTTCGGAGGCATAAATGGCGCGTGTGAGAGCTAGGAGTGCAGGAGAATGGAGAGAGCACACCCCTGGAACTAGACTCTCCGAATACCAGCCAGGTAGGGATGCCTCCAGGTGTTCAAAGAACACGCCTTCCCTGCGGGGCGTGGGGGAGAGGCCGGATGTGGGAGGACCAGTGTAGCCGTAGCTAGGCGAAGTCCCGGGGAAGAAGGGTGAGACATGGGGCCAAGTTTGGGGAGCCACAAAGGGAGTTGGGGGTGGGGCTGGGTTCCCGCCCCGAGCGGAAAGCTGCCCTCCCAAAGGGCGGGCCGGGTCCCAGGCCAGGCAGGCGGGCCGCTGCCCTCCCATCCCATGTCTCCTCCACTGCAGGCTTCCTGCGGATCCAGAACTAAGTCACTTACCGGTAGGAAGCCAGCAGAGACGTCAGATTTACTAGTGGCGAGACAGCTGGAACCTCTGTCTTCGCGTGCCTCCCCCCGGCTGGAACTACTTCCGCTGACCTGCTTCTGAAGAGACGAGGGTCTGCGGAGGAGGGACTTATGGCGGATCTTCCGCGCTTGTGGGAGCCGCCATATTGTACGGCAACGCGCGCCTGCCTTGTAATCTCATCTGGTTGTCTTGAGTACAGGGCGGGTTTAAATTTGGGTTTAAGGTATTACTGCCAAGACGTTTCCGAAATGGACTTTTATTTTGAGGGAGAAGATACTTTAAAATATTGCAAATAAAGTTTAAGGACTAATTTCTCATCTTGACTTTGCTATATAGCTATAGATATATAGGTATAGATATATAGACACAAAGATATGGATATAAAAATACAAACACTTAAGTAGCTATGTACATGGGTATGTATTCACATGTAAATATAGTCTATACTATATGTGTGTACATGTATGAATATAAAATATATATGATGGGAAACCGGGTACAACCAAGCATTATGATAAGATATGGTATCATAAGATATGATATTATAGACAGTTGGAAGGTACAGTAGACAGGACTCTTAGATCTGGAATCAGAGAGACCTCTGAGTTCAAATCCAGCCTCAGACACATAGTAGCTGTATGACCCTGGGCAAGTCACTTAATTTCTGTTTGACTCAGCTCTTTAAAATGAGGGTAGTAATAATGCCTTACCTCCTAAGGTTGTTGTGAGAAACAAATGAGAAAATAATTTTAAATTACTCAGCATATACTAAGTGCTATATAAATGATAACTATTATGATTTGCTATACCCAGCAAGTATCTGATACATAGTAGGTACTTAATAAGTGTAATATCAAATGAATATGATGTGGAAATATAACAAGATTGAAAAGGGGGAAGGGGAGAAGTTTACAAAGTTTTTAATGTCAAACATAAGATTTTATGACTTCAAAGGTAGCCAATGAAGTTTATTGAAGGGGGGGCAGTAGAGGGGGAGAAATGATATGATCTGATTTTTTAGCAACCTCACTTGACAACTAAGGGCAGGATGGACTGGAGTAAGGACAGACTTGAATCAGGCATACCCACTAGCAGGATAATGCAATAATCCAGGGATAAGGTGATAAAGGCCTGTGCCAAAGTAATAGCAGTGTCATCAGAGGAGAGAGTTGGCCTAGGGCCAAAGCATTCCTGAACCATCCATCAGGCAAGACAGAAGAGATGAGCAAGGGGGAAGTCTTCCTCCAGCACATCTGATTGGTTTTGATGTCATAGGACAGCAGTTGCTTGATCCTTGCATTTGCTTGAGTATGGTGAGAGTATAGACTTTTCCAGCAAAGGGCAGGGCAGAAAGTAGAGTATTTCCAGCAGAGTTTGTACACTCTATACAAATCTCAAATCTCCCAACTGAAGCCGAACTTTAAGTTCAAGGTTGGCTATAGGGTGAGGAACTTTTCAGCCACAGCAATTCTTTTTTTTCTTTATTTTATTCCAATAACAAATTTATACATAAGTTTTCCACAGTTACATGATTCATATTGTCTCCCTTACCTCTTCCCTCCCCACTCCCAGAGTTGACAAGCAATTCCACTGGGTTATACATGTATTATCAATCAAAACCTATTTCCATCTAATTCATTTTTGTAAGAGAGTAATCTTATAAAACCAAAACCCCAAATCAAATACCCAAATAAACAAGTGATAAATCATATGTTTTCTTCTGCATTTCTACTCCAACAGTTTCTATATGTGGATAGCATTCTTTTTTATAAGTCCCTCAGAATTCTCCTAGATCATGTATTGCTGTTAGTAGCAAAGTCTGTTACATTTGATTGTCCCACAATGTTTCATTTACTGTGTATAATGTTCTCTTGGTTCTTCTCATTTCACTCCATACCAGTTCATGGAAGTCTTTCCAGGTCTTTCCAAAATCATCCAGTTTATCATTCCTTATAGCACAATAGTATTCCATCATCATATGCCACAATTTGTTCAGCCATTTCCCAATTAAGGGGCATCCCCTCAGTTTCCGATTTTTTGCCACCACAAAAAGCACAGATATAAATACTTTTGTACAAACCTTTCTATTCCCATTTTTAAAAATCTCTTTGGGATACAGACCTAGTAGTGGTATTGCTGGATCAAAAGGTATGCATTCTTTTAAAGCCCTTTGGACATAATTCCAAAATGTCCTTCAAAATGGTTGGATCAATTCACAACTCCATCAGCAATGCATTAGTGTCCCAATTTTGCCACATGCCCTCCTACATTTATTATTTTCCTTTACTATCATATTGGACAATCTGCTAGGTGTAAGGTGGTACACCTCAGAGCTGTTTTGATTTGTATTTCTTTAATCTGGAGGAATTTAGAACATTTGTAGGGGCAGCTGGGTAGCTCAGTGGAGTGAGAGTCAGGCCTAGAGACAGGAGGTCCTAGGTTCAAACCCGGCCTCAGCCACTTCCCAGCTGTGTGACCCTGGGCAAGTCACTTGACCCCCATTGCCCACCCTTACCACTCTTCCACCTATGAGACAATACACCGAAATTAAGGGTTTATTAAAAAAAAAAAAAAAAACATTTGTAGCCACATCCATTCCTAAAGACCATTTACTACATTATAGAAGTCTTATAATATGTGCCAACTGGAGACAGAACCTCTGTTGACAGAATCACAGATATTTGAAGTATATAATTCATAAAGTTTAATTAAAGGAAAATGAATTCTTATATAAGAGGAAAATTTATCATATTTTTCACGAATTATATCCTGACTCACAATTTAAATTGAAGCATTAATAATACCTTTACATCAGGAAAACACCCTTGTTTCCCTTTAAACTAATTTTTCCAGAGGATTTCTCTCAGATAAGCCCTTGATGGCAAATTTGTTCAGTCATTTCAATCCTATATGACACTTCATAACTCCACTTAGGGTTTTTTCTTGGTCAAGATACTGAAATGGTTCGCCATTTCTTTCTGCTCATTTTACAGAGGGTGGAGCCAAGATGGCTGCTTAGGAGCAGAAAGCCAGGAGGTGTCATTGGGTGATGTAGGTGTTTCACTGTGTGATGCGGATGTCATTGCTGTATGAGACCTACTGTTATGTGTGCATCATCGTAGGAGATGGGGGTGTCATTGCATATAGTTGCATGGTGGATGTAGGAGATGCAGTTGTCCTTGTGTAGCCAGTATGTGCACACCGTGCAGTGCAGGCTTGCTGCTGTGTGATGAAGGCATGGCATTTTACAGCGTCTGGTGGCATAATTGTGACCCAAGAGTGTCTAGACAGCATGGACATGTCCCTTTGTGTCGTAAGATGAAGGTCAGTCATTTCATGACTGGCCAATATGTGAATTACCTAGCTTAATTTATAAAAATGAAAATTTGGTCCTGAAATGACAGTATTTCAAAATATTTACTTGAAATGAATTAACAAAAGTATGAGGATTTGAGCCATTTCTCTTTACTAGAATAACTGTGCTCTGTCTATGAAAGAAGTTAATGACTCTTTGTCCTTTAAAATAAATGTTTCTGAAGTAGACTTTCTATACCTTTGAGTATCTAGAATATCTCCAAAGTCCTACTCTGACTTCTCATTGCAGAGTCTCATAGGCCATATCTGTGAAACACAGCTTCTGGCAGGTGTGTCCTATATTAGGCTTTACTTTAAGTACCATTCTGGTGACTGGCATTTTTCTATTTGTATGAGTATGAGAGAGGATTACAACCAGCAGTATCCCTCATTCTATGTGCCCTCTTCTATTTCTGCAATGACAGTGATCGAATGATAAAGGAACAGAGATTGTTAAAAATTTCCATTTCTAGATCATATTAAATGCTAATTCAGCTTTTAGTACTCTGAATGTGAGATCCTTGTGTGATAAGTGTATTATATTAGTCTTAACATTCTTGCTTTAAATGAAACCAGAAGATAATAAAAAGTTGCAATAAAATGGAAAGGTGGCTCGGAGCTTCCCTTTAGAGAATAAATAATTCATTTATCTCCCAAGGAACTGGCACAGTTGACCTTATCACTCACTTACCTACAGACAACAAGAAACATTTCTTCATGAGATGTTTGATCATCTCTTACTGTAGTGCTAATGAATGACAAATTATTTGTAAAAGACCTACACTTAAATACTTTTAGTATATGTACTAGTATTAATATCCATTGCAGAGGAGAGAGAAAATTTCTATGAAGTTTGATAGACTCTCCGAATTAAATCAACATATACTTTAATGTGACAATTTTACTCAAATATCATGGTAAAAGACATTAAAAATATGTTGGAAAATATGGTTCAGGAATCCAGATGTTCATAGATTACACAGAATCCACACACCTTATGTCATGAATTTTTAAGAAAACACTTGGAAGATGCTAGACATTACAAATATCAAATAAGAACAAAAAATTATAATACTAAATTAATTTAATTGTTCCGTGCTCTATCAATCAAAATACCAAAGGAATATTTTGTAGTTAGAACCAGAAATAGTGAAAATATAGTAAATAGTGGAGCAATCAAGAATCTTAAGGCCAGGTAGATTACATTTCACTCTTCTCCCAGGGTTCTCTGGTGGTAACTTTAAGGGAATTGAAAGGTACCTAGACTTTTCCAATACCTCTAGCCTCCACCAATGGTATTTCCTCAGTTTTAAGGGGTGGTATCCTGTACCCTAGTTACATTTAAGTGCTAACAGATTTGCTTTTTACAAAGAAATATTTACTTCAAAAAGTATAATCACAATATACAAACTTACTCTCTTCCTCCACCATAGGAGGCACCACCACCCATATCTTCTACCCTGGCCTGTATACCAGGATTAGGTTCATAAGTTTAGCTCAATTCCTATATAACATTGTCTCAGTTCTAAGTCCAAAATTCCCCTTCAGTTAAAGTCCTAGGCATTGTCTTCTTAGGCTTCCCTTCCAGGCCAGCTGCCTATACCATCCCCTCTACAATCTTGATTCCAAGCTTGTCCTGGCTTAGAACTCCTAGGCCTCCGAGAATCACCTCCAACACCTGAAACTAAAGAGGACATACAAAGCAGAACAGAAATAAATATATCCAGGCCCATTCCTCAGAGCCTGTAAATAGAGCAAGATGATGTCCTCTCACCTGTTTATTAGTTCATAGCATCCTCTTAGCATGAAGCAACACACAGAAAAAGAGTGGCCAACAGTTTTAAAGACACAGCCAGCCAGGCAAAGAAAGATATCTTCACCCATGTGGTAGGGACTCAGAGCCCTTCTTGACAGGCATTATGGATGGACCTGCTTAAAAGGCCCCTCAGGGATATATTCATGTTAGGCAAGCTGGACATCTCCTTACAAACTTTGGTTATATTATGAAAATAGTTTTTACTTTGATGACCTTGAAAAGGTCTCAGGTACATCCAGGGTCCCTAACCACATGTTGAGGGCCACTGGTTTAGAGAGACACTCTCATGCTTGAAGGAAAAAGTTGGAAAAGAATGGTTCCACTCATAGGAAGATGAGGGAAAGGGCCAAAAGAGGGAGTAGAGAGTTCTCTCTCTAAGCCAAATACTTCTACTTCCTTTCATCCCTGTGTTTACATTGCCTTTTCCCTTTTAACTATGTACTATTATCTATATTTCTGCATCTGGTCCATTAGAAAGTGTAAGGTTTTTTTTTTTTAATTGGTCAATTGCTGAGGAAAATCTTTAGAGCATTAGATATGATATGCTCCAATATTCTAAAGAATACTTCAAAGATACTTCTTAGTATTTGGCTGAGGATTTGTATTTTTGTATTTTATATGATCAAAATTATATTCCTTAGTATCTGGCTAAAAAAATCCTTGTCTCTTCTTGTGGACAAAATAGAAAGGTGTAAGACCAGATGGTAGTACACTAGGTCTATTCACAACTGGTTGAATGAATGAGTAGACCTTAAAAGAGGTAGTCGATGTCATCATGGAATGAAGTCTGAAATGGAGTAGCCCTTGGACCTGTATTATTTAAAACTGTTGTCAATTGTTATTCAGTGAATAAAGGTACAGATGCTACCGATGCCTCTTATTGAAGGTCATCTGCAATAGATACCTCCCTCCACTTTCACTCCTTTCACTCTCTTAATTCTTTATAAACTGGATTCTGACATTATCATTCCACTGAAATTACTTTCTCCCAAATTCCTAATCATCTCTTAGTTGCCAAATCCAATGGCTTTTTCTTAATCCTTATTCTCCTTGGTCTCTCAAACTATTGATCACTCTCTCTTTGATACTCCCTTCTCTCAAAGTTTTCAGAATACATCTCTTTCCTGGCTCTCTTCCTACCCACCTGACTACTCCTTCTCTGTCCCTTTGCTGGATCCTCCTCCACATCATACCCTTTAACCATAGGTGTCCCTCAGTGTTCTGCCTTGGGCCCTTTTCTCTTCTATGTCTATGCAACTTCTCTTGGTGCTCTCATCAGCTCCCATGGATTTAATTATCATCTCTATACTGATGATCCACAAATCTACTTTTCCTTTCTTTTCTACCTTTTTATCTGTTGCTATCCCCTAAGCATTCTGCTCACCTCCAATTTCACATCTTTAGTTGCTTTCCAGACATCAAGCAAATACAAAATGATGTGTTTGGCATTCAGATCCCTTTATAACTTAGCCACCTCCTATCTTTCCCTTCTTCTTATACCTTACTCCCCCAAACATACTCTTTGATCTGGTGCCACTGACCTCCTGGCTGTTCCATGAACAAGACACCCAATCTCTCCACTGCAGGTTTGCTCTCTGACTGTTTCGAATTTTTAGAATGCTCTCCCTCCTCTGCTTAGACTACAGATCACCCTACCCTTCTTTAAGTCCCAACCAAAATCCCATCTTCTACAGGAAGCATTCTCCAGCCCCTCTTAATTACAGTGCTTTCCCTCTGCTAATTATTTTTTATTTATCCTGCATATAACTTGTTTTTTCTATATTTGTTTGTGTGGGTTTTACTCTTTCATTGGATTGTAAGCTCCTGGAGGGCATCATGGACTGTCTCCCCCCCCCCTTTTTTTATACCCAGCACTTAATCCAATCCCTGCCACATAGTAGGTGCTTAATAAATGTTATGAGATTGATTGATTGCTTCTGAATTTGCCTGCTTTAGATGACTTCAGAAAGAGCAGGAGAACATTATATACAATAACTGCAATATTGTGAAAAGATCAGATGTGATAGACTTTACTACTAACAGCAATACAATGATCCAGAACAATTCTGAGGGACTTATGAAAAAGAATGTTATCTATCTCCAGAGAAAGAACTGTTGGAGTAGAAATGCAGATGAAAATATATGATTTATCGCTTGTCTATTTGGTATATTTTGGGGGGTTGGTTTTATAAGATTATTTACTTCAAAAATGAATAATATGGAAATATGTTTTGCATTGATAATACATGTATAGCCCAGAGTGAATTGCTTGTCAGCTCTGGGAGTAGGGAAGGAAGAAAAGAGGGAGACAATATGGATCTTATAACTTTGGAAAACTTATGCAGAAATTTGTTATTTAAAAAATAAATGAATAAATTTGCCTCATTTATACATATCTCACCTGGTTAGCCAGACTCCCTCTGTTCTGGAATACTGAGTGGTGGCAGATCCATGAGGTTATTTCTTGAATCTTTCCTTGAACCTTAAAGACAATGCTCAAGATGTAATTGCCTTACTACTATCATTAGTATCTTATGGTCAGCTATGACTAGCACTAGGCATAGTATAAAAAGAGAATAAATAGGTCCTAGCAAGCAAATAGGATTTCAAGGTGTTGGTGGAGGAGTCCCTAGACCAGTGATGGCAAACCTTTTAGAGACTGTATGCCTTGCCCTGCCCCTCCCCACTTGCCCTACATAGGGGTGGGAGAAAGTACTCCCATTGAGCTACTGGGAGGAGGGGTGAGTGAAGTGAGGACTGTCCTCAGCCTGGGTGGAGAGGGGGAGGGGAGTATGCATTCCCATTGGACTGCTGGGCAGAGAGGCAGGTGATGTGAAAAAATGTTGTCAAACACAATGGTGAGGGGGAAGGGAGCAGCCCCACCAAAGTCTCTCTGCCTTTCTAGTAATGAACTCTTGGGGGGTATGGGGAGGGGAGGTACAGCTGTGAGAGGCTTATTCATATGGAAAGCCTACCAGTGCTGGAGGGGCATCAGGGCAGAAGGAGTGCAGGAGGAGGAGAAGGAGAAGGAGGGGGAGGAGGAGGAAGATAATAATAAGGAATTGGCTCCAATGAAATTACCACCACCACCATTATCATTCTTGGTTGTTCCCAATGTCCCTCAAGTGGAAAGGATCCTCAGAGAGAATGTGGTTATTGTGTCTGAGAAGGAAGAATGGGAGAGAGTGGAATCTTTTCTCTGGGAGGAGTTGGAACAGTCCTTGGAATTGACTGCGAATGGGTAAGTGACAACGCAGAAAGGAAACAAATAACCCATACTTCCAATACCCCAAAACTTCCCTTTCTAACTAATTCATTTGGAGAGTAGATGGGTAGAGAATAAGATTAGGGAGAAACTAGCACTAGATTTGTATCAAAATGGGTTTTTAGCACATGCCTATAGAGAGCGCTCTGCATGCCATCTTTAGCACATGTGCCATAGGTTCATCATAACTTCCCTAGACTATGGAAGGATACAAATTAGAAATATTAGGAAGAGGATACTAATAGACAGTAGTCCCTGCACCTTCAAGAGCTGGAACATAAAAGGTTTCTTTGCTAATGAATAACAGAAAGCTTTGCCCTGGGATATGGTCTCTAGCTTCTTCTGAACTTATAAAAAGTAGCCATAGAGTCAAAGCAAATTCTGAGAGGGTTCTTGGACCTGAGGGATTCTCTACTCTATGCTGTCATTATTTGAGGCTTGTTTAGCTGGAGTAAAAGGGAAACAACAAAATGTCTTGGTATTCAATTCTATTGAATTGCACTGAACCAGAAACAAGATATATCCTTGCCATTTTTTTTGACAAGTTTATTTTTACAAGGTAAGTAAACCTATTCTTGTATGATCCCATTGCTTCTGTTAGGTCAGTTATTTACATCATTCTGATACCTGAGGTTAGGATGACTGCCAGAAGTCTGAGCAGTAAAATCCTCCATTAATGATTTTTCCCACCTCAGGACAAAAAAGGAAAGTAAAATAACATATTAATAACTTCTATAATGATGGGAAAGAACCAGAAAGACTCAATTTATACACTTTATAAATTGAGGAGGCTAAACAAAAGAACTTTGAGCTTCAAAACTGGTCTTGGCACCACCTTGCTATAATTTTTATGTGAAAGACAAATATAGACGTAAAGCCTACATTTAAATTCATTTCTATCTAATGGCCATTAATAAACAATGAAAAGGGATGAAGCCTTTGGACTATAACCTCTAATACCCTCTCCCACTTTGGGCAAATTATTATCTTCCTTACCAAATCTACAGAGGAAGACTGGGAATCTGATCTTATCTCTTGAGTTGTGTTAATGAGTAGCATATATTAAGCTCCTACCATGTGCCAGGCAGGTACCCTAGTGATTCAAACCAGATCCCTGCTCTCAAGTAACTCAAAGTTTAAGAAGGACAACATGTGTAACTATATGCAAACAAGATGTATAGAGGATAAATTGGAAATAATCAACAGAAGGAAGACATTCATATTAAGCAAGACTAGTATAAATATGAAAAATAATAAAAGCTGCTATAAATATATATTAGTAATTTAATTAAAGCCATGCTGATAGATAAAGTTATTAGACCACGTGCTTATAAGAATTCAAAATTGCCGCTCCAGTCATTATTACCTCTTCCTCAGTCTGCTGGCCAAGAGACCACTCCCCCCTAACCCAGGAGATTATAAACTCTTCCCTGCCTGGAGACGTAGGTGTCCCCACACCCAAAGAATCGGAACCGGAAACCCGTTGGACCACGGGAAATGTAGTTTGATAATGTCCATAGAAAATACATATATATACTTAAAGATGACATCTCCCAAATTTCACTTTTACACTAGGAAATGCTTCTTACAGGAGGTGGGACTTTAGCTGGTATCTGAGGCAAGCTAAGTTGACCAGGAGGAAGGAGAACATTCCAAGTATGAAGGAGAGCCAGGGAAAATGTTATACATGAAGTATGTGGAGGGGTATAAAGGCATAAGATTAAAAAGTAGAAAGGATCCAGGTTACAAAGAGTTTGGAAGCAAATATTTGATCCTAGAGAAATAGAAACTGCTCCAATTAACTGAATTAAATTTATATGATCAGACCTACATTTTAAAAAGATCAATTTGACTGCTGAGTGGAGGATAGATAGGAGTGGGGAGAAACTGGAGGCATAAGGACTAACCAGAAGGGTATTGCAATATTTCAGGCATGAGGAG
Source organism: Gracilinanus agilis (assembly GCF_016433145.1). NCBI lineage: Eukaryota > Metazoa > Chordata > Mammalia > Didelphimorphia > Didelphidae > Gracilinanus > Gracilinanus agilis. Next base: position 455,522,585 of record NC_058131.1, read on the forward strand.
ATGTAGGCCTATGCCAAGATTTTGTCAGTGTCAGAGAAGAGATATAAAGACTGAAATGATAATACTTGACCACTGATTGGATTTAGGGGGTGAGAGAGAGTTAGGATTTAAAAATGACAGCTAGGTTTTGAGTCTGAAGGTTGTTGTTGTTGTTGATCCTTTGCTTTTAAAGAGGACCAGTGATAACACAGTGTCATGTCTTGATATGCACATGAGTTGGATTTAAGTGAATTGGAGCAGCACAAAATCATCAGTCTTTCTTTCCTAGAGTCATCAAAAATCAATGGCAAGACTAAAGTCAAGACAACTGGTGATGGCCTGGGGCACAATGAATGAATTTTGGCATCTTCAATATCTGACCAAGCTCTAAACATTCCATGGCACCTGCTTATAGGTGTCTTTGTGGCCATTAGAATGAATTGTTCTTATCCATCCATTCTACCAAGGAAGGTCTTCACATGCTTAGGGTAGATATGCCCCTAACTCATCTACAACCCTAACTGTCAGTTACCTTCAACCTGGTTTAGCCTACCTGCTGGGACATTTTTATAAGGTGTGGCCTTCTTCATATGCTAAGACTTCTTGGAGTCATGGGTAAGAGTTGGGTGACAAGTGGACAGCAAAAGGTGGATGAGCAGTCCTGAAAAGGGCTCAGCAAGCTCTCACACCAGAAGTGCTAGTCCTCCCTGAAAACCTCATATACTTCTGTGGGTACTCTCAATCAGGTAGTACGTAAACATTTATAAAGTAGACTATGTGCTAAGTCCTGGGTATACTAAAAAAGACAAAAGCCAGTCTCTGTTCCCAAGGTGTTCTGGACCTTGGAAATAGGAAATAGGAAAGTTTGGAAGAGGGGATGGTTTGAGGAAAAGAAAATGGGCTCAGCTTAAGACATCTTGGGCCTGAAATATCTATGGGACATCTTGTTGTAAATGTCTAAAAAACAGTTGGAGATTTGAGACTGAAATTTAGGGCTAAAAAAGTAGATCTGAGTGATCAGCTTAGAGATGATAACTGAAACCAAGGAAACTAATGAGATCTCCAAGCAAAAGAGAAAAGAAGAAAGCCCAAGACAAATCTAAGGCCTTGGTACACCTAAAAGAGTAGTTGAAGTTATAGCAAAGGAAAAAGGGGAGCAGTCAGGTAGGAAACAAATCAGGAGGAAATAGTATCACCAAAATCACTATCAAGAAAAGAGAATCATGGAGAAGAAGGTGAAAAGGCCACAGGTCAAAAAGGATGAGAATTGAGAAAAGGGCATTAAACTTGGCAATTAAGAAATCATTAGAGGGCAGCTAGGTAGTACAATGTTAGAGTATCAGGCCTCACACACTTCCTAGCTGTTTGACCTTGGGCAAGTCACTTAACCTCTGTTTGCCACTGGATAAAGAAATGGCAAACCACTCCAGTATCTTTGCTAAGAAAATCCCAGGGACAGTATGATCCATGAGGTCATGAAGAGGCAGACCACTGAACAACAGTAACTTTAGAGAGAGCACTATTAGTTGAATAATAGAATCAGGAGCCAGACAACAGTAAGAGAATGGGAAGAAACTGTAGGTTGCTATTGTAGAAACCCTTCTTAAGAATTTTAGCCATGGGGACAGCTGGGTAGTTCAGTGGATTGAGAGTCGGGCCTAGAGACAGGAGGTCCTAGGTTCAAATCTGGCCTCAGACACTTCACAGCTGTGTGACTCTGGGCAAGTCGCTTGAACCCCATTGCCCACTCTTACCACTCTTCCTCCTATGAACCAATACACAGAAGTTAAGAGTTTAAAAAAAAGAAATTTAGCCATAAAAGAGAGAAGAGATAAAGGTAGTTTGGGTAGATAGCATGGGTAGATAGATGAAGTGCGAGATTTTTGAGAGTAGGATAGACATGGGCACATTTGTGGGCTTCAGGTAAGCAGCCACTTAGAAGAGATTAAAGATAAATGAGAGAGTAGAGATGATAGAAGGACCAGTCTGCTGGAGAAGATGGAATGGAATGGGATCACTTATACTTATATATAGAAGATTAGCTTTGGCAAGGAGAAGGGCTTGGTGACAGAAGCATCTGAGTAATAAGAAATGAAGAGAAGAAGTGAACAGGGAACTTTGGGCAAATAGTTTCAGTTCTTTCAGTGAAATAATATAAGGCAAGATTCCCAGGTGAGAAGATTAGGAGATTTGAGGAGGGATAAAAAGATTTGGAAAAGCCTTTGTGGTGAATGAGAGAGAGAATTCTTTGGGGAAGTGTATGGATTATTTTGCCATGGTGAGGGTCCAGTTGAGATTATGTAACATCAATTTGTAATGACCAAAATCAGCACACTTTCTTGATTTTCTTCATCTTTATTCAGTAGCGTGTGTGTAGGAGAAAAAGCAGAGCATGGAGGGTATAACCCAAGACAGGATTTGGAAGGGCAAGATCTTCAATAGTATTAAGAGGCAAATGAGGGAAGAAAACTGTTGCATTGAACTGGTTGAGCAGGGTGGGGTCAAGCTAGGAAAGAGAAGAGAATGTAGCCAGTGCAGGGGTGATCATTTGAGAAAGTACTGAGGGTTGGAATGATTGGAGATGGTAAAGATGAAGAACAGGATTTGGAATTGCAAGGCAGAGGGAGAGGTAGAATGACTACAGATGATAATCAGATAGTAAATTTCAGAGTTCATGAACATATAGAATACTTGTGGGTGATATCAAGGGTATGACCATCTTCATGTATAATTAAGGTAGAGTAAAAGTAACTGTTTTTATAGGGAAATGACTAAGTCAAGGACTTGGGAGGTTATGTTATTTGAGGGAGTATCAGTCATATGTTGAAGTTCCATAGTATGAGATCAGGAGTTGGGGCATTGGGAAAGACTATGAATGAGGCACTAAACTCATTGAGGAAGAAAGGCCAGTTTCCTGGAGATTTGTCCTGAAGGTGGTGTCTTGAAGACATCAAATATCAGAATCTTATTGGGTTTTAAATCTGGATTGAATTAACCTCAAAGGAAGAGTTTAGTGGGTGATGGTGGTAGAAGGAAAGCTTAGAAGTGGCATTGAGGAGCCAGGAGTATTCCAAGTTCCCCACCCCAATCAATGAGCCAGGGTTAGGAATGCAAGTTCAATCAGTACTAGAAAGGTTAGCCAGGAAAGCTATCTCATCATATATACACACATAGTTTAACACCCAGTTATAATAATTAGCTCAGTTTAAGCCTAGGGCTTGATATAATGGCTCCTAATGTCCACAGGGTTCCATCTTCTTTAGATTTTAGGGAGTTTACTTTCAACGAAAAGCTATGAGTTCTGTCATTCACAATCACCCTGAACTAACACCCAATTCCTAGTATTCAGGCATAGTTGAGGATTGTTATCAGACTTTAAATCTGTCTCAAATTAGCTAGCACCTTCTCTCTGTGGATGAGGCAAAATTATTTCCTGGAAAAGTCTGGGTAATGAAATGGCAGATTACATGATTGTGTCTGTGGACGAATAGGGAAGTTGGGGAAAGAGCCATTATTATGTGTTTAAAAATGTTTATAGGGCCAAAAATTCTCCTTGATACCTCTCTGATAAGAGCTCCATCATATCTTTGCTCTCCAGGGGGACAGGAGGGCAGGGGTTGGGGTGGGGGGTGCTAGAAAGTCATCCTTGCTCCAACTCTTCAGCTTCCAGATCATTAGAGTACTATCTGCTTCTGAGATAGTTCAGTTCTATGATACAGATTCCTAAGAACATGACTAAGTTTTTCAAACAATGGCTTTGATTTAGAAAGGTATTAATCCCCTCTCCTCCTCCCACTAGGTTCCAAATGGTTCTGACTACTTACTTATTTTTAATGAGTGATTGGGACAATCAGTAGAGCCTGAATTTCAAATCTGCCTCAAATACATATTAGCTGTGTGACCCTGGGCAAGTACTGAACTTCTCTTAGCCCCAGTTTTTTTTCATCTATAAAATGGGAATAAGAATAGCACATCTCTCCTTTGTTATGGTGAGGATCAAATGAAATGATGTTTGTAAGATACTGTGCAACATGAGAAAGTGTTCTAAATCTCTAATAATTAGAGAAATGCAAATCAAAACAACTCTGAGGTATCACCTCACACCTAGCAGAATGGCTAAAATGAAAGAAGGGGAGAGTAATGAATGTTGGAGGGGATGTGGCAAAATTGGGACATTAATGCATTGCTGGTGGAGCTGTGAACTGATCCAACCATTCTGGCTGGCAATTTGGAACTATGCTCAAAGGGCTATAAAAGAATGCCTACCCTTTGATCCAGCCATACCATTGTTGGGCTTGTACCCCAAAGAGATCATAGATAAACAGACTTGTATGAAAATATTTATAGCTGCGCTTTTTGTGGTGGCAAAAAACTGGAAAAGGAGGGTATGTCCTTCAGTTGGGGAATGGCTGAACAAACTGTGGTATATGCTAGTGATGGAATACTATTGTGCTAAAAGGAATAATAAACTGGAGGAATTCCATGTGAATTGGAAAGACCTCCAGGAACTGATGCAGAGTGAAAGGAGCAGAGCCAGAGGAACATTGTACACAGAGACTGATATACTGTGGTAAAATCAAATGCAATGGACTTCTGTACTAGCAGCAATGCAATGACCCAGGACAATTCTGAGGGATTTATGGAAAAGAATGCTACCCACATTCAGAGGAAGAACAGCAGGAGAGGAAACACAGAAGAAAATCAACTGCTTGAATACATGGGATGATAAGGACATGATAGGGGATCGAAAGTACCATACCAATGCAACTATCAACAATTTGGAAATAAGTCTTGATTAATGACACATATTAAAACCAGTGGAAATGCATATTGGCCAGGGGAGGGGGGAGGTGGAGGGGGTGAAGGGGAAAGTAAGAGCATAAATCTTGTAACCATGTTAATTTTTCTAAAATATAAATATTAATAAATGTTTAAAATTAAAAAAAAAAAGATTATCTACTGTAAGATACTGTGCAAGCCTAACGAGCTCTAGCTCTACCCTGGTATATATGTGACTTTTGAGTAAGAGGCTGATATGGTTAGATTTGTGTTTGGGGAAAATTACTTTGGCCTCTGAGTGAAGATAAAATGAAGAGGGGAAAAACTAGAGGCATATTTGTGTATTACCGACACATGCACATTTACATTCATATATTGCATATATGTGTATATAGACACACATTATACAGATCTTATACATATGTGTACATGCATCGATGTAGACACACACATATATATGTATATATTCTGACTGTTACAGTCTCTGATCCCAAAACCCTAGAATAAAATGGAGAATTCTGAGTCTGGCTTTTAAAGCCCCCCCCCCCCCCAATCTGAACACCTCGAAGTCTTACTATTCTTCTTTAGAAACTTTCCATTCTGATCAGATTGACTGTCTGCCAACTGCTTCTAGTATATGAAATTTCATTTTCTAATTCTGTATCTTTGAACAAATGCACCCTACATTTGAAATATATTTTCTTCTCATCTCTACCTCATACAATCTGGCTTCCTTCAAAGTACAACTCCTACATTAAATTTTTGCTGATTCCCTCCAATTGTTAGCACTATCTCCTTCTACCTCATAGAATCTGGCTTCCTTCAAAGCACAACTCCTACATTAAATTTTTGCTGATTCCCTCCAATTATTAGCACTATCTCCTTTTTGAAATTAATTCATATATATTTTGTATTTACTTGTATACAGGTAGCATTCCTCCAGGAGAATATAGGTTTCTTGAGAGGATTTCTTTTTTGTTTTTATATCCTTAGTGTCTAGTACATTGTCTTGCATACAGTTGCCACTTAATGTTTGTGTAATTGGAGCTCAAAAATATAAATGCATTTTTAGGAGAGCATTGCACATTTTTACTGTACAAATATTTTTTTTCATGGATTGTTGACTTATTTTAAAAAAATCTTATTTTTATTATTTCTATATATTACATCTATTTCTGAATGTAATTCTTCCCCTTCTACTATGTATATATACTTATATATAAATCATCTCTCTTTACAAAGATTAAAAAAAATAGTTTGACAAAATATGTAGACTTTTCTAACAAAGTTTTATTACCAGCATTACTTAGAAGGGTGTAGTCCACTAAAAATGTGATCTCTAGGATTTGGTGGGTTGCTGTGAAGTTTAGCCCAGCAGCCTTTCTCCTAACCTTTATATTTGCTATAATTGTATGCAGAGAGTAGTAGACATTGATGCTGGACCAGTGAGGTTATACAAAAGACCTACTAAGTGGTACAAAGTGGAATAAACTAAGAGAAAACTAACCAAGACAAATGATTTTGTGAAACAGAAAGGGTATTTTCTATTTTAGTCTTTTATTATATTTATATCATTATTGCCAGTTGTCACCATCAATTAAAAATCTGTGACTAAATAACCTTAATAAAAACTTAAAAGAGTATCAAACTAAGAGTATTTTGAAGGATAGGTCTCAAGTCCTGCAAAAAATCCAGCTAATTATAAGGAGTATTGTCTGTTTCTCAGGAGAGCTTATCACCTCTGCTTTGTAGGGTGTTTGATAGCATTTTGAAGTTCACTTCTTAAAGGTCACTGATTTTATTTTTTATAAACCTCTGGGTCCACCAGATTCAAAGATTCATTATTGTTTATGATGGATAAATGTAAAGGGAGAACTAAGGATATATTTGGGGAAGGCAGGTAGGAGAAAGGTATGTTAATTCATCTAAGTAAAACTGTGGAGCATCTCTCCCTTGAATCCCAGATTCAAGAAGTTTGAGCAACTTTTATAATTAAAAAAAAAAAAACAACAACAAAGCTTTTTTTTTTTTTTTGTCGATGTGGAAGTCCATAGGCTGCCCACAGCTTCATCTACATTCGAAGTGGGGGAGGGGCCGTGGAGCAGACCCTCTCGGTTCAAATTCTTGAGCCTGGGAATCGGCTTAAGAATAGAACCTGTCATTGTGCTTGATCTTGAGTTTGTAATGCTTTGCTGTTAAACGTATTCTCTCAGGTTCAGAGAGCAAGGCAAGCAAATACTCAGGAGCAGGAAAACCAGAGGACCTTTTATTGTTACGTAAGTCCAACTTCACAAAGTGTGGAGGACTCGCGGCGCGAAGCAGGGAGCAGCAAGATCCAGGGGTATCCTTTGGCTCCAGCTCCTTCGAGTTTGGGGTTTGGGTGGTAAGAGGAGAAGGATTAAAAGGCTTTCCTGGAACCCGGATCCCGGAAGGACCTGGATGCTATTGCTTTTCGTTCGAACACACACACCAGTTCAGCAAGAAACCGCTCTTTTGACAGAGGCAGACGGCACTGGGGGGTCTCTTGCAACCCGGAGAGGCGGCCAGTCTAGGGATACAGGAGATATAGGAAAGACCCACAGCCCAATAAGAATGAGCGGGAAGGCGTGGGCCGAGAACCCGGAAGTCCTGGGTTCAAGTTCCCGTTAGATGGCCCCGGGCAAACCACTTGAACCCTCCCAGTGCTCTAGGCAACTCTCTCTGGGGTAGTAAGTGGCCGAGAAAGGGGCATTGGGAGGGGGCGCTTCCTCATCCGGGAGTTCCCTATCCTGATGAAATCACAGGTCCAGCCACAAAAGATGGGAGTTTGGGGAAGAAGTGGGGTGGGGTGGGAGGAGTAGGAGTAGGGTGGAAGGAGGGAGAGAAGGGTAAAAGAGGAAGAAGAGAGGGAAGAGGGCAAAAAAGGAAGAGGGGAGGGAAGGAAGGTGTTGCCGTCACCATGAAAGCCACCAGGAAAAGCGGTGTATTCAGGAAGCCCGGCTGCAGCTGAAGATCAGCTGCTGAAGGAGGCGGGGATCCAAGGAGGGTGGAGCTTGGGCCTGTGGGGGGGCGGGGGAGGAGGAGAAGACGGAGGAGGGGGAGGAGGAGAAGACGGAGGAGGAGGAGGGAGACGGGAGACAAGATCAGGAAGCAGCGAATGCATCGCTGCGTCCAGATCCCCCCCTCGCTGTCTCTCTGTCTGCCATGGCTGGTTAAGAAAAAATCATCATAATCATAACCAAGAGAGGAGGAGGCGGCGGTGAGGGCTTAGGTGGAGAAAGACAGAGAAGGCAGCGAGGCCGGGCCGGCCGGGGCGGTGAGTGGAGGGAGCAGCGGCGGCGGCGGCGGCGGCGGCGG